>NC_045543.1:45932940-46245440 GCF_009769535.1 Thamnophis elegans
TGAGATCTTACGGCAATATTGTATGTTTTGGAAATTAGTGTTTTATGTATAGAATGATTTATATGCAATCTAAGCCAGCAAATTTGCTCCAACTCCACCCCAGTAGATCCAGCCGAGACACAAGGAGAAGACTTGGCAAACCATCTCTGGGTTGAGTTTCAGGAAGTTGCCTCTGGGGATGTGGACAAGGCTATGCGAGCTGTGAGTGCCTCCACCTGCATACTGGACCCGTGTCCCTCCTGGCTGGTTGCCAACAGCAGTGAGGTGACACGAGGCTGGATCCAGGCGGTTGTTACCGCTTCTCTTCGGGAGGGGTACTTTCCCACCGCACTCAAGACAGCGGTGGTAAGACCCCTCCTGAAGAAACCGTCTCTGGATCCAGCTGTTCTTAATAACTATCGTCCAGTCTCCAACCTCCCCTTTGTAGGGAAGGTTGTTGAGAAGGTGGTGGCTCTCCAGCTTCAGCGTACCTTGGAGGAAGCTAACTATCTTGACCCCTTCCAGTCTGGCTTCAGACCCGGTTACAGCACAGAAACCGCTTTGGTCGCATTGACCGATGATCTCTGGAGAGCTAGGGATGGAGGCCATGCTTCCATCCTAGTTCTCCTTGACCTCTCAGCGGCTTTCGATACCATCGACCATGGTATCCTTCTGCGACGACTGCGGGAGATAGGGGTGGGCGGCACTGTCTTGCAGTGGTTCTCCTCCTATCTCTCGGACAGGTCGCAGTCGGTGTTGGTGGGGGGGCAGAGATCGTCCCTGAGACCCCTAACTTATGGGGTGCCACAGGGGTCGGTCTTATCCCCCCTACTATTTAACATTTACATGAAACCGCTGGGCGAGATCATCCGAAGGCACGGGATAAAATACCACCAATATGCGGACGATACACAGTTGTATCTGTCCGCCCAGTGCCAACTCAATGAAGCGGTGGATGTGATGAACTGGGGTCTGGAAGCCGTTAAAGACTGGATGAGAGCAAACAAGCTGATACTCAACCCAGACAAGACCGAGTGGCTGTTGTGTTTCCCTCCCAAAAATTTGACCAACATACCATCACTCAGGCTGGGGGGACAAAACTTACACCCCTCAGAAAGGGCCCGCAACTTGGGAGTCCTCCTGGACCCACAGCTAACTTTTGACCACCATCTCTCAGCTGTGACCAGGGGGGCATTTGCCCAGGTTTGCCTGGTGCGCCAGTTGCGGCCCTACCTGAATCGGGAGGCCCTCACAACAGTCACTCGAGCCCTTGTGATCTCCAGGCTGGAATACTGTAATGTGCTCTACATGGGGCTGCCCTTGAAGAGCATCCGAAGACTTCAGCTAGTCCAGAATGCGGCCGCGCGAGTGATCGTGGGCGCACCACGGTTCGCCCACATAACACCGATCCTCCGTGAGCTGCACTGGCTACCTGTTGATCTCCGGGTGCACTTCAAGGTCCTTCTCAACACCTATAAAGCGCTCCATGGTAGTGGATCTGGATATTTGAGAGACCGCCTTCTGCCAATTACCTCCCTGCGTCCCATCAGATCGCATAGAGTTGGCCTCCTCCGTATTCCATCCGCCAGTCAGTGCCGACTGGCGACTACTCGGAGGAGAGCCTTCTCTGTTGCGGCTCCGACACTATGGAACAATCTCCCCGTGGAGATTCGTACCCTCACCACCGTCCAGGCCTTCCGCACAGCCCTCAAGAACTGGCTAGCCCGTCAGGCCTGGGGATAATCTTATTTTTGCCCCTCCCGAATGCTGAGTGAATGTTGAGTTTTACTGTCTAATTTATTTTTGTGCACATTTCCTTTGTATTGTCCTACACTCCCCTTCCTTTTTGATTGTAAGCCGCCCTGAGTCCCCTCAGGGAAAAGGGCGGCCTATAAATGTCTAATAAATCCAAATCCAAATCCAAACTCAACTTTCCACTGTTATAACCCTAAGGAATTTTAGAAGTGTCTTCAAATATGGAGAAGAATGATGCACATAAGATTAAAGGGCTGTCAAGAATATAAATCAGCCAAGGAGATATGCAATGATGCAGTATCTGAAACTGCCTTTTGGCTTTATTTACTACTATCATGATGGGCTATAGATGTAAATATTAGTTCTATCCCTTAAAAAAAAATCTTTAAATCCATCATGATTCACTAACATTCTGAAGTGTTGCTCTTCCTTTACATGAATAAATGAATTCAGGTTTGCTTTATTTTTTTTACTTTTGATAAAAACAGGTCAGTGAGGTTGTATTGTGTTGTTCTCTCTTTTATTTAACGGGACATTCCCTTTCAAGAAAACTGTAGAAGATAGCAAGATAGGTGTCTACATATGGTCTCATCTTCCACAGAACATGAGAAATTTCTATCTGTAAACATGGAGCAGCTTGAGCTCCATTGTATCTTTACCACTTCTCCTTCCAGGCACTTTGATCAAATATGAAAGATTAACTGAATAAATAGGCTTTTAATAAAATAGCACAGTTCTAAATATTTTCTTTAGGTTGTTTAATATTCCTTTCTAATGATCCTGCAGTGTAGAACTGATTACACTGCCATGAACAATGTTAATTATAAATTGTTGTGCTTAACAGAAGTTTCCCAGTTTTTGCATCTTAAGCAAACTAAATGTACATATTGACAGGGCAGCTACAAGAGACCACGGAATCTACTGAAAAGAACAACCTGACACATCAAAACAATACTTGTAAATCCCATATCAAGTTAGCTATTAAAACTCCAGAAAAAAAGAGCATGTACAAGGAAGTAGAATTCTCAGGTTCAAACATCCCTGCTTAAGGCAATTGGAACAGCAACATAAAACACAAAACCATTCAAACCCTTTAATTTTTAAAATGAGCAATACCCATTGAATTAATAGAAATGGGATTTTTTCTTTCTTTTTTAAATTTTTAGGGATCCTGGAAATTGATCTGTTCCTAAACCCTTACCCTCTTGTAGTAACAGCAAAAGGTCTCATTTTAGAAGGGCAGCTAATCCTAATTTATTTTCCAAACAGGGTAAGGTTGGTGCTGCTCTAGAGATGTTAAGGATCCAATTGAAATTTCTTTGCCATGTCTCGGTCAATAAATTTTTAACAAATCATTTGTTCTGGGGAGTTAATGCTCAGGGGCACGACATTATAAGTCCAGAATCTATGCCTGCCCTTTGGGGAATATGTGTACTTTTAATCTTTTAGTGGAAAGTGCAATCGCTCATCAATTACCATGGATTTTTAGAAATGGTTATTCCTTTACACCAAAGAGCCCTACAGCCCTGTATATAAATCAGCTGTGCAGCCAACTTGCCTAAACCTCATAAAATGGCAACAAATTTACAGCTGTTGTCTTGTCTGACATGGTTGTTAATGTACATCATGATTAGCAATGCATCTCTTATGGCTTTTCTTACATTGTGTTTATTATAAATTTCTTATTCAGAGTGATAATTAACATTTGAAGAACAGAAGTTCAAGTCATTAAGTGTCATTATCTGTAACGAATGAAAAGACTCTCTGCATTAGACTTAAAAAAATAAGAACCTATTTGTGGCATCTTAAAAACCACCAAGCAATTAAGACTGCATATATTCACATATACACCACATAGCAAATGCAAAATAAAGACTCCTGAATGGAAGAAAATGGAAGTATTACTTAGAAACATACACTGAAACTCTCCAGATTAATAGGAAAAGCAAAATGAGCATATTGATGTTTGAGAATAATAATTTAATTCACATAAACACTAAACACAGAAGATGCATCAGCCTTAAATCCTACTCTTACCTAACCCTACTCAGAGGTCAGTTGTAGGGAAATAGGACTGATAGAAATGTGGCTTCTACAGCCCTATAAATGCTCTTTGTGACCTCCTTACCTGTCATGATCCTCTGAGCTTCATATGGCTCCATATAGCCAGTGTTTTCTCCTTTGCCCATTTTATTGATTTCACTCTTGGCATCAAATGGGTCTGAATAGTCATCAGCTATTAAAACCTGAAACAGAGGAAAAAGGTAGACTCTTAGCTTTGGGTACTATTTTTAAACAGCCCCTTTCAAGTTATTTAAAACACTTCAAAGCATCACAGATTCAAAGTCGTTCTTTTCCATGATGCAGCTGTCCATTCAAACTTTAAATAGTTTCCCAGAATGTTTAAGTGGTCCTACTGCACCTCCATTAGTATGTACTCCACTGGCAGACAGGAGATCAATTTCTTTGTAGAGTCATCAGTTGTGGAAAAGGGTTTTACTAGTAATGCTTCTAAGCTCTATACTAGGACAACCTCAACCTTTTGGGAGCCAGGGACCAGTTCCATAGGTTTTTCCATGGACCAGGGTGATTGTGGTTTCTTGCGCTGCTTGGATCCTGTGTGTGCATGAATGGTGCTTTGCTCGATTGCACAACCTGGTTACTGGCAGGCTATCAACTGGTACTGGTCCGCAGCCTGGGTATTGGGGTCCCCTGCTCTATACTGTGTTCCTAATATGGGTTGTCCTCGGCTTACAACTGTTTCCTTAATTCACATTTATGATGCCCACAAAACCAGAACGTTATGGTAAGTGTAGCACTCCCAGCTATGGTAAATGATTGCACCTGATGGTCATGTGACACATGACACTTGGCAATAGGTTACATTGTGATCATGTGACTGTGATTCATGATCAGTTTTATGCTGGTTCCTAGCATTTTTTTGCCAGTTTTGGTGAAAACAGCCCATTCAAATGAATAAATTCACACTTACGACTGCCACCATTTGCTTAATGACTGTGACACTTGCTTAAGACCCATGGTATTTGCTTAATAATCACAGCAAAAAAAAGATATTAAAATTATTTTTGGTCATGTGGATGCCTCACCTTACAACCAATTTCCAGTTCCAATTGCAGTCATAAGTCAAGGACTACCTGTAATATTAGGCAAGTCCTATTTGGATGCTTCCACAGAGCTATGAAACATTTTGCTCTGTTTTTGGTTGAACACCACACCCTTTAAGAAATTTACTAGCTATATAGGTGTGTCATAAAAAGCTATCTATGGTTGAATAAAATTAATTAATCCCACGACTTTATTTTATTGTCTTTAAAATAATAAAACTCTGTTGATTTAGGCCATCAAGCTTAATGCCCTGGCCCCTTAGCATTACAGAAAGGAAAGGAATACCCACACTAGAAATGACGACAAATGGAGAAGAGGACATACAAACGGATCTAGTTTTTTACAAAAGCAAAAAATAATAATCTCCAAGTGAGGGGAGCGAAGAACGAAAGGGGGGGGGAGGGAAAGGGAGGGAGACAGAGACAGACAGATAGATATGGAAGAAAATGATTTTACCCCTAATGGCTGATCTCTTCCTCCAGAGGTTCCCCTAACAAAAACATTTCAATAGGCTGTTATGAGAGATGAAATCACTCCAGCATCGAAGACTGATTTTTCAATCCTTACATTTTTCCAACAAATATTTATTTTCAGTATGTGACTGGAATTTCTCAACGGTAAAATTTTTCATGTTGTATTGGATAAAAATTTATCTTTTGACAGAATCAGCTAGTGATCATAGATTGAAAGCGCTGGATTGAAGTTGGAATCAGGAAATAAATTAAATAATGCAAATCTAGGCAGTTGATGGATGAGGGAAAGAAAGAAGGAGGCAATATACAAAGTCACAATACACGAAATCTACTTTTGTGAAAACAATCTAAATTTAAAAATAAGATATTATAAACGATATTTTTTTTATTTTAAAGCTATGTCTGCTAGAGGGAGGAGATATCCTCCTTTTGCCCAATGTCCAGTAACCCTAAAATCACTGCAAAACTCCAGATTTAAAGCATCTTCAATAGATGATTGTCCAACCTCTGTTTGAATACATAAAATGAAAAAAATCCACAACTTATCTGGCAATACCGGTAGATTCCACTCCTCTTACTGTTATACATTTTTTTTCCTAATCACCACCAACAACATGTCTTTCTGTAAAATAATAATAATAATAATCTACCCTTTGGTATTAAAAAGAAAGAAAGATCTTGATCTTCTCCTGTGTGACATCCTTTCAGATATTTGAAAATTGTTACTATAACTGTCTGTGGGGCTCTCTGTTCAGAGATAAATAATCTTAGCTCCTTTAATCCCTCTTTTTAAGATTGACTTTTAAGATTCCAATCATTAAGGTGGCCCTTCTCTGAATCTGAAACAATTTGTCTGAATTGTACTTACAGCGTAGAATAGGAAGTAGTACTTGACCAACAACAACCAAAAAGTGAGTGTAATTATTTCCTTTGATTTAGAAATGATGCTTCTGTTGATGCAATCTAAAATGGCATTTGCCTTTTTTGAAGGAATATATTTATATTCACTTTAGTATCAACTACTATTCCATGTTCTTTTTTATAAATATATTATATTCCATCTATCTCCTCATGTAACACACCAATACAAATGTTGAAGAGTGCAAGACAGAATTGGGATTTCTCTCTCATCACTCTCCTTTTCTAAATAACCACTGTGCCTTCTGAGCACAATTATTTATTTGAATTCTGCATTTATTATTTTTACAAACAATCTGAGGCGGTGAACATATCCACCACATCTTCCTTGTCTATTTTCCTCACAACAGCAACCCTGTGAGATGAGTTGGGCTGTGAGAGAGTAACTGGCCCAAAGTCACCCAGCTGGCTTTCTTGACTAAGGCAAGACTTGAACTCACGATTTCCTCCTTTCTAAGACTGGTGCTTTAGCCATTTAATTATCATGTCATCCAGTCCAGAGCATAAACTGGCTTCTCCATAAGAATATCAAGATACATTTTATGTATTACAAGTAATTCTCAATTTATCATCAAACTGGAACTTCTGTTGCCTGATGAAGTGGTCATTAAGTCAGTCACATTCAATTTTTTGTTGGAATTGTTAAGCAAATAATAGTCTTTAAATGAATCACTTAGTCATTAAGCAAATTTGGCTGATTTTCGCTTGTCAGAAGTCACAAATGGTAATCATATGACCCCAGAATTGTCAAAAATACATAATAGTGCTCAAATTTAGATCACATTGACTATGACGCCACAATGATTATAGGTGCGAGAACTGGTTGCAAGTCACTCTTTTGAGCACTGCCATATGTCTGAATGATCACTAAATGCATAGTTGTAAATAGAGAGCTATCTATACAGAATTTAGAAGCCTTTGAAATATTTTGTGCTTGTTTGAGCTGTCTAAAGTAATTTACTAGATTTAGGATCTGTTTACTTTTTTAATATGTTTATCCATTTTTATCAGCAAAGCCAGAAACAAACCTTACTGAATTATAATTAGTATTGCTTCTTAAATATATTTAGATGGCCTCTAAAATAGCATTTAACTGTACATTAAAAGTACTAATCAAGCTTAGTATTTTATTTAAGTAATAAATTTGAGCCCCGGAATTCTTCATCTTATTGCCCACTGGGTATACTTACTATTTTTATGAATTGTCAATAAATTTGTTTACATGTTAATCTAAGATAATGATTTTTTAACAGTGCTCTATAGTGAAGTTGACAAAATAGTTGAGAGATATGACTTGCAAGTGATCTAAAATGGTTAACTCTAAATTATTCTATAGTAGCAACAAAAAGACATCCCTCTTCATTTTTTTCATTGTTAAAGACCTTGATCTCTATGAATTTGTATATTTAAGCCTTTCCAGTATCAGATTAATGGGACGCAACATGATTTCACTTGCCTGTACTACCACTGTGCAGCTGGCTTTCCCAGGCCCTAGGCATTAGTTTACATCAGATTTGAGGTAACAGGCTGGACGTTTGCCTACATTTCTTCTAGATAATTTCCTCTGAAGACCAATAATTATAACAAAGCTTTGCAACTATCTGCTTTATACCCATCATACAGTAAGGCAAGTACACTATAAAGCAGGTCTACTTATGTTCCACATGAGCTGTCCTGTAACTTACCCAGAATCCCCTATAGTGTACAATGGCATTGAAAAAGATAAACTAGATCCCCCTAACAGATAGGGAGAGAATTCCAGAAAAAGAGAATTCCAGGAAAGCACTGGCTGTGGGAATCTAGCTCTGAAAGGACATTTCTTTCTTTCAGTAGCATGGCCAAGTGTCATATATGAAGGGAGAGTGCAGATTAATAGGAAACAAGAAGTGACTACAGCTGAGCTAGAGAGGCCTTTGTGTGATTAAGCAAAGCAGCTCTTAACATCCTAATATTCTTCAGAGCCCCTCCTTACTCTTACAGGAGGACAATTTCCAGAGTAATTATTGTTTCATCTTCAGGGTTGGGTGTTTTTTTTTTTTTGGACCACTCAAGTGTAAGCCAACTCTGTCCCTCATTTGACATGTAATTTAAGCTGTATTCAAGGGGTTCATTAAATGCAAATTGCTAAAGATGACAAGTGCAAAATGAGGGGGATGCCCCCTTCCTTCTCTTTTTTCTTTCTCTCTCTTCCCCCCCCCACCTCCATCCTCCCACTAAGCATTTGTAATGACTGGCTGATTATTGCCACTTTAACAGTTCACTTAAAGAAAGACTGTCTGCTCTGCTCTAGCTATCTCCTGTCTATGTGGGTCCAAGCTGTAATCAGCAGTGCTGTCAGAGCTGTGTCAAAGGCCGGGTGCTTAGCTCAAAGACAACAGTGTGCATCAGGCAAGAGTAATTTTTCCCCTTAACAACAGCAGGTTTTATCTGCAGAGGCCCTGCAGCTGAAAACACCATCCATTTACTTCCCTGATTGGCTGCTGATAGATAAGTATCTTGGGTGCTCTCCTGCGCCCCCTCCCAGCACAGGGGTGACACCATAATAGCTGCCTTTCTTGGGGTGAGTAAGAAGTCTAAAATGAGGAATGCATTTTTTTAAAAAAAAAAGATCATTCAGCTTTCACATTTGCCAAAAGGGGGGGGGATGAGTAAATTAAACTTATAAAAAAACCCTGTCAAACAGGCTAGTGTTAAATGCTGGTTTTGTTTTAAGGACTTTTCAATCCGGCAGCAGCACATCACAGCTTTGTTCAAACTGGAGACAACCTCCCTCCCCTCCCCAGTAGGCATTGGAATGACAAAAGCCCACAATTCCTAGCCAGGATAAGAATTGGAACTGGGTTGCAAGTGCTGAAATGCTGGAAAAGAAGGCAAGGCGTCATATTTTGAAACACTGATGAAGAAAAGATGATCCTTGTTAGAACTGTATTTTCCCTTCTCTCGACCCATTCCTGTGAAGTAAGCCCTTGCCACTTATTACTTTTTCTCCCGACTGTAACAACGCACTAGTCATTTTATTGTCAATTTAGCAATTCTTCTGCACATGCCTCAAACCTGTCTGCCTTTTTAAATGTTAGGTAACATTTCCCAAATAAAACACCTTTGCATAGGGCAGAGGACAGAGACTTCTCAAAATGTAATTCTGAAGTGGCAGCCACGTCCTGCAGAGGGAATTGTTCATTTTTCATTGTTTGACTACAGAAGCAAAATTCCACGAATCTTAGGTCATTGTCAAATAATGAAATTCAATTGCAAATCAAGTAAACCCATTACTGCTAGATGATAATATTTTTTGTAAATATAAAATGTGACACAAAGTTCAAGAAACTAAACGATGCTTCCCATTTTAATGTGAGAAACCCAGACACAGTGAAAGAGAAAGGTGAAAGTAGTTATACAGAGAGTTTAACAAATACTTGCATTTAGAGATTACGAGATTAAATAATTGGTTGCTGAACTATATGTACCCCTGTGAATGGTAGAGAACAACATGTGTGATTTATATAAAAATATGCCCCCAGCCACCTCTAATATTGAATGAGGGGAAAAAAGCCTCCCTCCTTCCTTTTCTACCAGATAATATCAGGCAAGTGAAAAAGCCAAGCTGCTGTTTACAAGAGACTGTTCTTAAATTCACAGAATATTTGACCACTACTGATTGAGTCAAATAAAGGACTTTCAAGGAACTGGTGAATCCAAACCAAAGCAACATTCACAGAGATACTGAGATTTGTAGGAAGTACCACTCAATGCAACTGGCCTGATGAATATTCAGTAAACCAAGACTGATGTTTTAACTATCATGGCCTGGTTTTAATCTGAGTAACAATTAGACAAGACTGGTGGATGCTTCTTAAAAACCTTTCATCAATTCAAAACTCCATATTTTAAATTAATCAAGGGATTAAGCTATTGCAAAAGCATTAAGGGGGGGGGAGAAAATCAGATAATCTGGATAAATTTGGTAAACCTGGTCTCTTTCTAAGGCAGCCACATATCTCCATTCTTATTAAAATTAGATAAACAAATTAGGAGCTGTCAAAAGATCTTCCAGCTGCCGAATTCTATTTCCGTTTAAATTACAATTTAGAACTTGTAGCTTGGATAAAGCAGCTGGCCTGTGCCGACACATGGTTTATTTAATATTTGCTTACAGATTTTTTTTAAAGTTTAAGTCGGGGCCTGGGGTGGGAGGGACCGGAGGAAGGTCCCTTTGTATGGCTGAGTTTTAATAATGCATTTTCAGTTGCAAGATTTTAAAGGCACATTCCAGGTTTAAAACCAGACAAGATGTACCTGGACAAGTATTCATTTCAAGCAAAAATTAACCTAATTCCTAAACTCAATGAGAATGAATTAATTTTCTCTAGTATTGCTGATGCTGGAATAGAATAGACAGAATATGTATCTTCATTGACTAGCGATTTGTGCCTGGTTCATTTACATATGGATCCTAGAACTTAAATAAAAAAATCCTTTTAAATCATAACAATGATTATGTAGCCTTCCATATATTCTGATTAATCCAGGAATTATTGATGTTCCTCCCCCCCCTCCTCCCACATGTAAACTGAAGGTGGAATCCTGAACTCGGTTGTTTGCTTGCAGATATTTCATTGCCCAAGTAGGTAACATCATCAGTGCTAGTGAGTAGTGAGTTTGCTCTCTCGTTATATACAGTAGCAGTCCAAGTCTGTAAGCAAACAATCAAGCTCAAAAGAGCACCAAGGACTCCTCACGTCAAGCCTGATCTACATATATTATCTTTTATTCAAACTGAATGTGGCAAAACACAGCATGAAATGCTTTCCCCAAAGAAACCAAGAGACATTTACCATAAGATTACTTTTCAAATTAGGGCTTTCATCAAAATCATTTTCAGTGAACATCAATTTTTTTAGTATGTATTATTTTGTAAAGATTGTGGGAAGGACAGCTACACAATTATACACAAGTCACAGTGATAACCTCCATCCTAAATTACTTTAAAAGTTAATCAAAATCATGGGGGAAACCTATGAATTGCTATTAATTACTGTGCTATATACAGCTTTCAAAAACAAGATACTTAGGAGCAATAACAAGAGATTTGCTTCTGATGAAAAAAGGATGGTTACTACCTCAACTCTACACCTTTTTCTTATTCTTAAAACCAGATGCCATACTAGATGAAGCTCTGGTTTGTTCTGGCAAAGCTCTTCTGGCCTTTGCAATATATCAAATCATTTTGGGTTTTAAAAGTTTTCATTAATACAAAAAAGCATACAAGCAAAGCTGAACATCAAATTTGGGAATTTCAACACTTTTCCAAATGAGCATTTCTCCCCACCCCCACACATACACTTCTGAATTTCTAATAGGAAAGAGCAAAGAAGGAGAAGAAACCTGTGAACAGAATCTACAGTCTTGTTCTTTTCAGCCAAATGACAAAAATGACGTTGTAGCTGAAGCTCCTCCTATTTTGAGTGTGTGTGATATCACAGAGCATGTTAAAAAAATAGTGGGGCTTTTATTGGCAGTGCCATGATGCTGCTTTCTGTACTTTGGCCCCCTTGTCCGTTCCCCACCACCCATGGATAGCAGTGAGATCAATGCAAAAGAGCAATGTTGGACTTCAGACTCACAATTATTGAAGTCCTTTAGCTGTTGCCATTCTATCAAATTCCCAGGCTGAATTGTGAACTTTCCCCAGTTTGCATCCCTTTACAAGACCTTTCAAAACAAAACCCGTCACACTGACCTTTTTTTTTTTTAAAAGACGTTGACAGAGATTTTCTAGGGTATTATATACATTGTGCGGTTTTACTGATCTGGCAAAGAGCCTTCCTTGGGCATGACCTCAAAAAGCAACCACAAATTCAATGCAGATGCCAGAAATTGGGTGCTTCCAACTGCCTTTCTGCAATTCAAATATATCAGGATGGCAACTTCATTCTCTCACAGGGAGGCTCCGAAGACCACCATGCCTTCTGATCAATAGAGCAAGGATCATTTTTTTCATCCTGCCCTTGCCTACTCAGCAAGAAGAATATTTGTATTTCAGGTGTAAAACCCACTTCTAATCTGTTTAACTGCTTCAGAAACCAGAGGCAATTACACCTAATGGAAGTTACACGTCTCCATTAAGATTCATGTCAAGCAACTACAGATAGATTTTTCCTTCATAAAGCTCTAGCCCCTGGGAGCAGTAGCACAGGGGATACCCAGGAGAGAAAGTGGAAGACACTCTAACAAAAACCATTCCGAGAAATATTTCTTGGGATAACAAAATAACAGAGTTGGAAGGGTCTTAGTTTAGATTGAATCTAAAGAAACTTCTCCATTGTAACGTTAGAAATTAATGCAGCCAATTTATTTTTCACAGCTTAATTGTCCCACAATACTAAGACCAAATGTACACTCTTCTATACTTTTATAGATCCTGCTTCTTTCCCAAAAGCTCATAGCTCAATAAGTAGGGCTACCCCTCCTCCCTCTTATAACAACTTTGTGTAGTGTCTTAAAGAAAGAAGGTCCTCCCTGCAATATTTGCACAAGCACCTCTGAGTACTACACAAAAGCTCTCTTTTGTTTCTTGAACTGCCTACTGCTGCTTTTACAATGAGGCCTTGTTAATAAGCCACCATTCAGTTGCCCAGTGTAAACTCCTCTATGACTTTTCCAGATATGTGCTGACCTACAAAACAAACACCACTCTAGATTGGATGAGAAGCAGTAATATGACAGATTCACCTCTTTCACATCCATCCAGTCTTAATATGGTTTCTTTCCCGGCCAATTTTGATTAACAAAAAAAAATTTTTTTTTAGCAACAACAATAAAAATTCCTGGGAGAGATCTTACTTCCCAACAAATTTGGCCAACAACATGAATTGCCACAAGCCCCTCTGTAGGGTCATCAGTTCTCTTGCTTTTGCACAGAGATTTCAGCAATTTGATTTGTTTTCTGTCTCTCACACTCTGTTACTACATTACTTTTTTCAAATCCCAAAGGTCAAAATCTCACCCACTGATACATATTGCCAGATCAGTCACATTTTCAAAACAGCTTCAACAGGCTGATATCTATGAAGTATTTATTAACTCATTGAATGAAGACTATGTCATCTGGAACATTCTCTACCCAGAAGTGAAAATATCCTTAATAGACTGTGGGAATTCAGGAGACATAATATCTTTTGACATCAGTAAAATATTGGACTATGTATCTGACAATTGCCAAGATAGTTAAATGTGGCTGGATAACCTGACAATCAAATGTATATATATCTGATTTGATAATTGTATAAAACAGGGATTCCCAATCCATGGGCCATGGCCACTACTGGGCTATGAGCCGTATGGAACCCGGCCATAGAAATGGGGGGCAAACACATACACTTGTGTATGTGATGTACATCCACTTGCACAAGCACACTCCATTTGTGCAAGCAACTTGCACACATGCTTGCTGCTCATGCAGATGGAGCTGCATGCAGGCACACTTGCCCACTGCTTGCTCAGTACCATCCCCCCCATCTACAAAGCCGAAAACAATTGGCAACTCTAGTGTAAAAAGAATGTCATTGTTCTTTCTTAAATTGGAAAGAGGTACCAGATGGACTACAACAAGGATCAGTCCTAGAACTTCTATTTTTGAATATTTTTATTAAAAAATCTGATAAATATGTAGAAGTAATGCTGATCAGAGTCAGATGATACAAGATCGAGTCGAGTGGTGCAGTTAATATTCTATAAAAGGAATATGCTCAACCTGTGCAACATAACATTTTCCACAAGAAAAGTGGGAGCACTGTCAAAGTTTGCTCTGGGATTTGACATTACCCCAAAGTAAGCAACTATGATATTGCAACATACGATGATAGGGTGATGAGATATATTTATCTTCCAACCCTATCTACAATTATTTTGTTTGTTTTACTGGGGAGAAGTGTCATGGAAGTTTATTTATTATTTTAAGGGATTACAATATTGTAAAGTTTAGAACTTTAAACTTTAGAACTCTTCTAGAAGAGAGAAATAACACATTGAAAAAGAGAGTTGAAAATGACAGTAATAAATTTAACACAGATTATACTTGGTAACAAAAATGAAGTTCCTGGATACTGGATAGGGAATATTGATAATAGTCCTTGGGGAAAATAGCTCTTGGGATAGTAGATTAAAATTCAAACAGCCAGCATTTTGATGAACTGCAAGGAAGTTTAGGCTGCATCTACAGGAATATAATTTCCAAGTTATGCAAAAGCAATTAATAATCCATTCTGGTCATACTTTGCCTTGAGTGCTGTGTCCAATTCTGTTGCCAACTTGGAAAAGAAAAAATATAGCAAATTTAGAAAAGCACAATGAAGATGATGTAATAACTACTGTAGCAATTGCGTTCAATGAATAAAGACTAGAGGAGCTGAATATATTTAGCTGAATATAAAAGGTAACTAACAAGGGAGGATATAATAGCACTCGTTATATACTGTACTTGAAATGATGAATCGCATTCTAAACTATGGGACACAAAATGATTGATTTAAATTACATGAAGGCAAAATTTGATTGAGTGTTAACAAAAATTTCCCAACAAGAACAGAAGAACAAGTTTTGAAGCGAATGATGCCCTTTCCTTCATAATTTAATCTTTGGTGCATAAAATTATATTTTCAAGTATATGAAATGATGACTGGATAGTTTGCTTAATGCTATTTATTTTTTACTTCTGGGTGTTAGTTTTGCAGCACAGTGTGAATTAACATTATCTTAATTAGGAATATATGTAATTTAGCCCCATCTGTTTTTATTGAACAAGCCCATGTTAGTATAGTTAGTATATAGTGCTACCTAATGTTGCTCACTTTTCCACTATTAATTGTTTTTCCCCATATTCTCTAATGCAGTACAAGGGCATCTGGATTGCAAAACTCCCAGTAATCATTAGCTGGCAATAAAGAGTTAAGAGGCTTAAGAAAGTGTGATTGTCCTCAAAATGAGTGTTGCTTGACTGCTGAGGAAGCAGAGTATAGATTTGGGTGGACACCAAAATATAGTGAATTATAGGGCAACACATATTTCTTCATTGTGAAGATAACATGTAGACTGACCTTGCTTGTAAAGATAATAAACAATATTTGGCACAAATTAAGAGACATGAAGGCAGATGGCAGAAATCAATGACAGTAAGGGAGGAACTCATACCCAGAAACAGACATTAGATGAGCATAATAAAATATCCCAACATAATATGTCAATTAAAATGTGCATTTCCATGTTATTCAATTGTCTGGTATACTAGCCCAGAGCCTGAACATTTAATGGAGAAATTGATCCTTAGCCAGTTTATCCATAAGCTAAATGACATTCTCATCTGGCAAAGAAAAGAACATTAAGATTGTCAAAGAATATGGAATTTTATTTGAAAGGAAACACTACCATACCGATGTTCAGTTCTAACAAATTGCTTGGGGAGACAATACTCCTATCTGATAGGTTTTTTAAAAAAAAAAAAAGTGTATCTCATACTGGATAATTTTCTGGTGAAATGTTAACATTTGTCCCTTTTTCAGACTTTTCACAACCACAATTAAACTTTTCAGCACTTGGTAACTTGTTTTTTAATGTACCAATAAGTATATTAAATCTGCATATTTGCTTTTTTATATCTATTTTTATAACTTTATAGTAAAAAAAAAACAACCCTGCACAGTAGGCTTTGAAAAACAGTAACTGGTATCATGAATGTGAAGTTATAAATGTGAAGGAACCTATCAATTAATATTGTCCTTCCTCTCCTTTTAGGAGGAAGAAACAGAATATTTCAAATCTTGATGAGGTTCAGATTGAACTGTGGAAAAGGCAAATGTTGTGCATGCGTTAATAGCAAGGGCCTCCAGCATAAGCGCACCAGCGTGCCTAACGTCTCTGTCCTAGTGTACCCATTATTTGTACCCATTTCCTTTGTTCTTATTCATGTTTATTCTTATTTCTGTTATCTTGTACATGAGTGTTTTTTAGTGTCTTTAGTACAAACAGAAGCATCATTTTACCCCTTTCAGGAGACCAAACTAAATTGAATTCAGAACCAAGAATCAGAGGTGGGTTCCTACTGGTTTGGCCGAGTAGGTAGTAACTCGGCTGGCCATGCCCCCAAACTGGTTCTATTGGCGGCGCCCTAAGTGCCACCATCTTGTTTTTTGCTTCTGCGCATGTGCAGAAGCATTTTGTAGTATGCCGCATGTGCACATAGTGCACATCAAGTGTGCACCCACAGCACCCACACTCCTGCAGTGCGTGCCTGAGCGAACCAGCCGTAGCAGCAGCCAGAACCCGCCCCTGCCAAGAATCCCCTTCAACTCCTAAGAAAGTAGGCTAAGATATACATGCAAATAGACAAATCCTTCCCACTTCTGAACAAAAAGAACATCCATACAGATTTCACAAACATTACAAGTAGTGCTACAAATAAAATCTCTCTCTCTTTTCTTGATTGCCACAAAAAGTTATATCTAGTGAAGGCAAGGTTTTTCCAAGTTGATGTTTGGCAAGAATCTAAAACAGTCTAGAAAACAGTGATCCTCTGAAGTGATTTGGAATAAGTAGCACCTACTAATCTACTAAATTTAAACTGAGCAAAATGCTTTGCATAAATCAAATTCAGGACAACTATTTTAAAAACAAAACAGTTCAAATATATAAGTAATACTTCCATCTGGACTGATAACCCAGAACAGAACTACAAGTATATACTTCTGATTTATAAATAAATGGACATTACATTAATTTATAATATATGAATATATAATTTACCTTGTTTTTTTTTATACTGCATCTAGATCTTATTTCTCACTGACCAATATAAGTTTTATCTATTTAGATACACCAAATTCATGGTCTGTAGCACAGTAGAGACCCTGTTAGCTATCTGATCACATGGCTTTGCCTTCATTTTCAACTAAGCACATCACATTCTTAAAACTAGCAACTGGATTAATTTTGTGTTCTAACACAGTTGCTCTCCTAATCTTAGGGATTAGTCTGGATATAATCTTATCATGATTAATTACTGAATAGCAGGTGGATTAGGCGAGCTCATTACACAGAGGGCTTCACATTTAATCCACATTTCTGGCTGTCTACACCAGAAATGTACCAATTACAATACTTATGCTGCTAGATATTTTTCCTATGCAAATCCAACTCCATATATATGCAGTCACTTGTTTTCAAATGTTTTTCAGAACCATATCAAACAAATCTGATTTGTTCTGTCTGATGCCAACTAAATCCTGAGGTCAAAGCCACTGCAGATTTTACTCTTTCAAAAGGAGGGAGAAGGAGAAGAAAAAGAAGAGAGAAATACTTAAACCACCAATTATTTCCCCATCAAGTTTTGATTCAATAAAAAGTTTGTCAACATTGACTAGAGATCCAGTAAAAATTTCCTGTCTCAGCATTTCAAGTAAGAAAGACTATAAATTTTGCACAAAAACAAAACTGTTCAGGCTAAGAACTGCATTTGCACTTGATCACTAGGTCTGATTTACAACTCCCTTGTGTAAGTGATGCATAGCACAGTGTGCTGCTCATATGCCCAATCCCAGTGAGCTACATGCACATCTGGATTTCCTGACTCTTCTCTCTGATTTATGAAGAACATTTTTAACAAATTTAATTTTGGGGTTTTGTGAGAATTACCCAGGCTGAATTCATGTTATTAACCTACACTGATTTGACTTTGGCTCTCTGTGTTGTGTAAATCTAGACTGTGATTTGCAACTGATAGCTGTAATTTCCAGCTTAGTCTGCTATATAAAAAGCCCAGTTTAGTCAATATATTATCATGAGAGAAAATGGCCAGCAGTTGAATTTATGTCCAACGACAAAATGGTAAATCTAGCAATTATGGCTTATTGAGCAAAACATGATTTATATACTGTATCACCTGGTTGTTTTTACCATTATTTGTTGAATAAGCTAGAGTAGCTGTTTCACACAATATGGTTCAGCATTTATGAATGTAAGAAGATTTTGTTTTGTAATATGAGATCTCATGAGATTACCTACTAAAATCTGAAGGCTGATCTTGGCAATTAAAAAAGACTCCATATATTTTTACCCAGACTAATCAGTTCATTCTCTGCCACTTATGAATGCTGATATTGTAGAAGACAGTAGCTGCTGCACTTCAAGTCTAGAATGTCTCTAGGCCAAGGCTCACTCGTTGATCACTAGGCTTTCATATCAGTGCTGCCAAGAAAAATTAAAGGTATAGGTTTGACAGAAATATTAAAATTATTGATTTCTTAATTTTCAGCTTGTTCTCAAAATAAAGTTGGGCCACTGCCACACAAAAAACCTGAAATCTGCACAGCTCACAATGCATTGAACATGTTTATGCACATGGATGCACACACACAAAGCAAAATCAGCAGCCAAATCAAATACAGATGAAACTCAAAAAATTAGAATATCGTGCAAAAGTTCATTTATTTCAGTAATGCAACTTAAAAGGTGAAACTAATATATGAGATGAGTCATTACATGCAAAGCAAGATAGTTCAAGCCGTGATTTCTCATAATTGTGATGATTATGGCTCATGAAAACCCCAAATCCACCATCTCAGAAAATTAGAATATTACATGCAATCAATAAAATAAGGATTATACCTAGAACAATATCAGATCTCTGAAAAGTATAAGCACGTATATGTATTCAGTACTTGGTTTGGGCCCCTTTTGCAGCAATTACTGCCTCAATGCGGCGTGGCATGGAAGCTATCAGCCTGTGGCACTGCTGAGGTGTTATGGAAGACCAGGATGCTTCAATAGTGGCCTTCAGCTCTTCTGCATTGTTCAGTCTCATGTCGCTCATCTTTCTCTTGGCAATGCCACATAGATTCTCTGTTGGGTTCAGGTCAGGCGAGTTTGCTCGCCAATCAAACACAGTAATCCAACAGTCATTGAACCAGGTTTTGGTGCTTTTGGCAGTGTGGGCAGCTGGAAAATGAAGTCAGCATCCCCATAAAGCTTGTCTGCGGAAGGAAGCATGAAGTGCTCCAAAATCTCCTGGTAGATGGCTGTGTTGACCCTGGACTTAATGAAGCATAGTGGTCCAAAGTCCTGTGGCTCCTTGGTCCAAAGTCCTCTTTATTGATGAGAGCAACTTTTGCCAAAAGCACCAAAAACTGGTTCAATGACCGTGGGATTACTGTGCTTGATTGGCCTCTCCATTCTTCCTCCATACTCTGGATCCTTGGTTTCCAAATGTACATTAGTCCCACATTTGGTGGATTTGGGGTTTTCATGAGCTGTACGCCATAATCATCACAATTATGACAAATCATGACTTGAACTATCTTGCTTTGCATATAATGAGTCTTATCTCATATATTAGTTTCACCTTTTAAGTTGCATTACTGAAATAAATGAACTTTTGCACGATATTCTAATTTTTTGAGTTTCACCTGTACATTAGTCCCACATTTTATAATCATACAGTATCCAGACCCCTAATCCTAGATTCTTGGCTTTCCAATTGATTAGAAGGATGCTGATCACAAGTGTGTAAATGTGCGTGTGTAGAAGAAAAAAATTACTTTACATGGATACACATTTTAATAAATGCAAAGCTGGACAAAGCTTTGAGCCTTAGATGCACAGTTGATATGAAGGAAATGTTCTTTTAAGTCTGAAGGGTGGTTGTGCCAGTTTTCAAAGGACATTGCCCTGAGGATCACATATTGGCTTCATCTACCATCTGAACATGCTGAATCATACCTACCAATGAGTAACAACAAGCTATATGATGGCATGAGAGCACCTAAGGGCCAGACAAGCTCAGACATTTTACAGCAGGAAATAATTATTTATCTTCTGCCAGATTTCAAAAATTACCATGAAGTGGTAACTCTATGCAATTGGAATAACTGGCTATTTCAAACCCAAGTGAGCACTAGCCACAACTGCCATGAATGGATTTTAAAAAAAGTTTCCAAATAAGGAAGTATTCCGTGAAAGAACAAGATAGAGCTCCCCAAACTTGTGCCTTCCAGATATGTAGGAATTAAAACAAGGTTTCCTTCAAACTCAATTCCTGGTGAATGCCTCACTTTGTGGCTTTTTAGCTAGGATCAAGTGTAGTGTGTGTATTTGCATGTGTAATTTCTGCTGATTTCATGGATATGCTCATATAGTTCTCTTGACAGCAATACAGAACTGGTTTGCCTCTTCTAAGTTGTTCCCACTCAAGCTAACAACCCCTCCCTGGAGGCCTCCTCACTAACTAGATCCAATCCATCTTACCTTCCGAACACAGGCAAGGTCAGGCTAGACTAGAGCTTCCCTAGCCAACCCTGAGGTTTTAAAAGACAAAATAATGAATACTAAATATAATATTCATACATTCATATATTTAATATTAATATTACATCTAGCACAAGTCCAAGTGTTCAGTCTGCTTCACATTTAACTTTTCACACGGAACCTTTTTTTAAAGTCATGTAAATATACAAACAACAATAATGTTGGTTATTACCTTTAAAGCCCTACATGGCTTAGGGCCAGCGTACCTTCGAGACCGCCTACTGCCACATACCTCCCAGTGGCCAGTAAGATCCCACAGATTGGGCCTCCTTCAGATGCCGTCAGCCAGACAGTGTCGGCTGGCAGGCCCCCGGAGGAGAGCCTTCTCTGTGGCTGCTCCGACGCTTTGGAATCAGCTACCCCCAGAGATCCAGACCATACCCACTCTCATGACCTTCAGGAAAGCTGTAAAAACCTGGCTGTTCCGGCAGGCCTGGGGCTGTTGACCTCACTGTTGAGGTCCAGCCCCGATTAGAATGAATGTATGTGGTGTTGTGATTTTAAACCATTTTTTTTTCTCTCTCTCTCTCTCTTTTTCCTCTTTTTTTTCTCTTTTTGTAAGCCGCCTGGAGTCCTTCGGGATTGGGCAGCAAATAAATTTTATAAATAAATAAAAATAATAATAAATAAAGGGATTGTTGAGCATGAGTTTCCTCTTGGTTTATTTCAGCCAACCCCCACTTTATTAAACCCATTTATAACCCATCTTTTCCTTTCTATAAAATTCAGAATGGATTACCCAGCATTTCCAGTCTGATTCCCATTCAAATCATGTGGTGTGAGCATCATTTTGCACGGCCATGTCACCTTCCGACCATCTTCAGGAAGGGACTGAAAATATGGATTATTAAATAAACGAACACCTCTACTGCCTTGCATATAACAGAAGATCTTATACTTTCCATAGAAACAAAGACAATTCTGCTCTTATGTTCACGTGCAATCTTCCTTCCTTATGAAACTGATTTAGAGGGAGACTTTCTACTGCCTTGGATGTTGACCCTGATGGTGGATAGCAAACTGATATACAGGTGGTCCTTGACTTACAACCTCAGTCGTGTCCAACTTTTCTGCTGCTAAGTGAGACATTTAAGTGAATTTTGCCCCACCTTTCTTGCCTCAGTTATTAAGTGAATAATTGCAATTGATGAGTTAGTGAAACAGTTGTTAAATGAATCTGGCTTCAGAAAATCACAAAGGGTGATTACAGGATCCCAGGTCATGGCAACTGGCATAAATATGAGTCAGTTGCCAAGCGTTTGAATTGTTATCATATGTCCGTGGGTTGCTACAATGGTCATAAGTATGAAAAATGGTCATAAGTGAGTTTTTTCAGTGCCATTTGAATGGTCATTAAATGAACTGTTGTAAGTCAAGGACTATCTGGATTTTCTAGTTTCTGCCAAATCCAAAGTCCTGTCAAACAAAAAGCCCAAATAAATCCTAGATTTTCTTCAATCTCTGTAGAGGGGTGATGGTGGAGGAGGGAAGGACAATCTTTTCCTATAGCTTTAGGCTCAGGGTTCATCATGCTCAGTAGAAGTCAGCATTAAAAAATCATGTTATTTCAAAAATGGCCTGAGCAAATAACCATGATTCCTCAACATGGAGGTTAAAAAAACAAATCGAAAAACCCTTTACTTGAGCAACTATGTTGACTTGTCTTTAATAAGGCTACAAGGTCATGTAACTGAAGGCTAAGGAAGCTTCAAATGAGCAATGTGATGGTTTTGTTCTACAATTTTTCTACACAACTAGCAAATGCTTTAGCAACAGGCATTAATAAACATTTCTAAAATAGATCTGTGATGTTCCACATGCCAGCTAATAATATAATGTTCAAAACACATTCATAGGCGCTGAATTAAAGATATTTTAAAATAAAGCACTCTTGACAAATCTGAAGAATGTCTACACTAATGAACTACTTTTGGAGACCCCAAACACGAATGAAAAACTGCAAGTACACTACCCAAAGCATCACTATAATCTTGTTGTACAGCATTCTTTTCCAACCTAATGCTCTGCAATTATGCTGGGGTTGCAACTCCCAGAATTCCTGTCTCCCCAGGCTGGGAAAAGCTGTCTGTTGATTCCCACAGAATGACAGTAAGATCCAACTGGTCTGGCAAGCAGCCCATAAAAACTAGGTATGCAGCTTACAGTATATTCTAAAGCCTTTGCAATGTGCTGGTGTACTTCAGCAAACAAGCTCCTACAAAAAAAACTTCCGTGATGGTACAAAAGATTGAAAACCACTGTTCAACTCGATTATCATTATTCTGTTGGAAAACTGGGTCAGACCCAAATCACAACTGTTCATTAAGCTAATAGCACTTCTTTGACTGCTGCTAGAGATCCACAAAATCTTTCCACTTAAAGAGTTTCTCCATATATTAAATGAGTGAGTGTCATGTTCCAGGAAACAGATGCCAAACCAATTCATTTTTTTAAAATAAAAAGCCTGTATTACTTAAATTTCAGTGAAGCTGAAGATGGGATTTTAGAGTTCATGTCCAAAAGTCTTATGCCTGTTCCAGACAAATGGGGGCTACAACATATATGATGTAACCAGTCTTTGAAATTGCAAATAGAGAAAGATTACAGAAAATGAAATGTTTATTTTAGTGCATGAATTTCATTAGTTTACAGATGACTCTGTTATTTTATTCACTTGATATACTGCTGACAATGACATTAGAAAATTTCATTTTCCAACATCTATGGAGATATTCCAAGCCTCCATAATTATTCTTACTTACTGAAATGTCCCAAAAATATGACAAACCATAAAGATGGGTTGTTGTTTTACCTCTTTGTCTTTCCCTTGTCTTCTTCCCCATTTCCCCCCCCCCATGCTATTTCTTAAGAGTTTTGTCCCATCTATTTCTTTCTTTTCCTATCTTTGTCTCCCATTTCTACTCTCTGTTTCTTAAATTTTTCTGAATACCTGTCAATTTTAATTAATTCCTGTGGACATCTATGGAGATTCTCAGTGATCCAGGTCATGGTTGTCCCAAAGGTGCTTTTTCAAAAAGCAACCGGAGTTTGTTTTTCCTTGAAGGCGTTTCGCTTCTCATTCAAGAAGCTTCTTCAGTTTTGACAGCTCTTCAGCAATTCAGTCCGAATTGAAGAAGCTTCTTGAATGAGAAGAGAAACATCTTCAAGAAAAAACAAAGAAACTCATATTCCTCTGGATATGATAGCCATGAAAAAAAGCAGTGTCTTTGTCACACTAGCCATCAGTGATCTTTTTTCATCTCCTCACTTAGCTCTGCTACTTGTAGATAAATCTGAATTGAAAACTGGCATTGGTCTAATGAATGATGATGTCACAAAACCATTTCCCCTTCCATTAAACTGGTTCTTCTACTACAGCATCCTTCAGATGTTAGAAGGGTACTCTAACTGAAGAAGGAACTAAAGCACCCTTCAGGACCCTTCAGTTCAATTCCCAGATTTTTCAGCAAAGGTCTCAGCTCCACTAGGAAGACCAGACCAGATAATCAATTCCAGAGGAAAGTTAAAACCTACTTTTATTGTGAGTTGCTACAAAAACAGAATCTTGATGGATTGGTTGGATTGGGTCCCGCTTCATATAGTTCAGTGAATTAGAGAGGCTTCTACCTGAGTTGCTTCCAAATGTGACCCTGTTGTGGACTTACAAGCCCCTTTGCCTTCATAGGTTCCTTCATATTTTCATTCAAAGTCAACTTCCTTACTTTCTACAAAAGGTAATGACAACTGAGGAATTCTAGTGCTCAAGTCCAGCTATTTGGAAGATGTCCAGGTTGGGGAAAGCTGGCTTAAATCAGCTGAGAAAAAAATCCTTAGTAAATAGTTGGAAATCATCCAATTACACACCATTTATCCCCCTCTCCTTTTTCTTCATTGTTAAGAACAAGAAACATTATTTGCTGATCTAACAAAATATAATCTTGTCCATGTTACACTTCATTAAGATACTTCAACAGCATTTCCTATTTGTCCATAGTATATAAGGCAGACCTGGGCATTTTGCAGCCCTCAGGCTCCATTCAGCTCTTCAGCTGTCCCTGTCCAATCCATGGCGTCAGTGGTGAGAAGTGGGGCAATGATGGTGGTGGAGCAAGACTTTGGCAGGGGGAGTGCTATGGAGATCAGGGCATTGATGGCCCTCCACAACAGTCTTGAAAGGTCCCTCCCAAATCTGTTTTTCTGTCTATGTAATAAAGATTTAATTGATTGACTGATATCTAATGATTTTTTTTAATGTTCACATTGGTTTCTTTTTAAACAGTTGGGTTTTTTTAAAGGAAAAAAATGTGCAATACTCAATATGTTAGCTTACCAAATGAAGCTGAAAGCTGCCTTCAAGCTAAATGAGTTCTTAGAGCCCAGGAAAAGCATGGCTCTCTAAGGGCCACATAACAGACATAGCCAGGTTTCCCATAATAGAACCAAAGCGCCTGTACCTATTTTTAATCTGAATACTACACAAACTGTACCAGCAATTTTGGACTTTCTTATATGTTCACTGGCCATTCACTGCCTTCATTCCACTTGCCCACTGCAACACCACTACCCCAAAGACATTTAAGTAATTGTTAAGTATTTACAATTGTTGTAAGTATAAATATAAAATAACCTCTTGCTCTGTGGTTACAGCTTTGTTTGCATTTTTTCTATAATCTATTATTTTTATTTTAATTCTCAAAACCATATATAATCTTTTTTTTGTTTCCCATAAAGTCAATAAGGGATTTCCAATCATTACTAAATTTGGACAGGTTCCAATTTCTAATTAAAGCAACGAAATTGGTCATCTCAGCAAGTTCCATCATCCCCCTTTGTTTTTTTTCTTGGGTACAGTGGGAGACGAGGGTAAATCAACTCCTACAGAGGATCTTTCCCCATTCCACCCAGGAAGAATCACTGCCACACAGGACAATGGACAGATTTCAATTTGTATTGGTGACAATGAGAATATTAGAGTGAGCTAATCCAGATTAATGAAAAGAAATTAAAGAAAGGAAAGGAAAACATTTGTAACAAATGTTACTACAGATATTCCTTAGCATGTATGAAATAAATGCCTTTTCTTCTTTTCTATAACTGGGAACATGATGAAGTTATACCTTTGTCCTAAAATAGAGGAGTTTAGTCTCTGTGTTATATGTGTTTGTCACAATCCAGAAGTGGGCTGCAGAGCTGATGCTATTGTCTTTTTGGGGAGAAGGGGGAGGGGGTTGGTCTTTTTAAAATTCTGTTTCTGTGAACTTTGGAATCATAAAGAACCATTCTCTTTCGGTAGCTTGTTTGTTCAGACATTCTCCCCAGCTATTTCCAAAGCACCAACTTTACATACAAGTGGCTACATTTGCAAGCATTTGGGCTTTAAATTGCAGCCTTCATGCTTTATTGAAGATTTGCTTACAGATTCCAATTTTACGAGGGGTTGTGAACGGTATTTAGTGGGGATGGAGACAGACTGGGGCTAAAACTCAACTAATCTGAACAGACAATAAAAGCAGGGGAGAAATGCATTTGAATGGATTTTGACAAGGTGTAGATGACACAGGAAGAAAAAGTGAGCAGTGTAGCAAAGTTGGGCAGGATGTTAGGAAATAACTCCAATCATGGGATGCTCTGATGTGTTAGATGTGAGGATGATGCCTGTGAAAAGAGCATTTGGTGCCTTTCTTCCACCAATAAATAAATGAAAGAAATCCCAAATTGGATGTGATGGGCAGTCTCTTGCCTTCTCACTTGCAACATACTGAATATGGAAGTCAAACAAGTCACTGTTCTTCAACACTACCATTGGTAAAAAGCTATGGTAAGTGGCTAAAAATCATTGAACAGAGAGACATACTGGCTCTTCATGTAAACTGAGAAAATGAGAAAGAACAATTTTCAAAATAGACATATTGAAATTAGTGGAAAACTACACTACTAAATCAACAGACTTGGCCTTCTGAATCTAGATTTAAATCTGCATTTGAATCTAGACGTGAATCTAGAAACTAGAAGCAAATCTGTTGAAAAAGCAAAAAGAACAGTGACTGAGTTGGAATAAATTTTCATGACCCACACTTAACAATATCTAACTGCAGTACAAATATTTGGCAAAGCCTAAAATACCTCTATTTATAGGGCAGCCGGTCTGTTTGAGTGCAAAGACAAGAGTGAGGCCCGTCTGTCCTCCGTTCTTAGCAAGAACTTTATATTTTATATATATATATATATATATATATATATATATATATATATATATATATATATATATATATATATATATATATATATATATATATGTTATATTTATGCTGATAAATAAATAAAGGGAGACTAGTATAGATCTATTTCAAGCTATTTAGCTCTCATCAGCTAGCCATACCCAAGTTTGGGAATCGAACCTGTGCTCTATTGCCTCCCAGGCAGGGAGTTAACCATTTGAGCTACAGAGAACGACTCCTTATCAGCCAGCCAGGGTGGGAGGTATATACTTAAAGTCACAACCCCTGGTATGCCCAAGTATGGGAGGAAGATCACACTTCCACTCTCTGTCATTAGGCTCGTCACAAGAGTCCATCCAGACAGAAACCCAATATTTTTATATATATATATATATATATATATATATATATATATATATATATATATATATATATATATATATATATATATATATATATATATATAAAAAAAGTCAAGTGTTTCATGTGATACAAGGCTACCCTAATAGCCAACTTCATTCCAGTTTGGTGACTAATGAATTATCAACATTGATAAACAAAGGAAATGTATTCATTGCTATTTAGGATCATTTACTTCGTTTAGAAAGTCTTATTAGCAGCTTTGTATATATTAGGTTGTGTTGAGATGAATGTTTGCTTGCCCTAGATTTTTAAGTTTTAAATATTTAGTTTCTAATAGGATTGTAAAAATTAATGATGCAAAATGAAATATTTCTACAAGAGATTCAAAATGTGATGCTCCTGTTTGTCTACTAAGTGTCGAAGTCCATATTCGGAGGCAGAAGTGGATCATGTTCCTGTAGAGGAGAAGAAAAGCATGTTTCATGTTGCTTTAACTACCTTCTGAGAAAGTTATACCTTCCAGAACAAAGAATGCTTAGAGCATTGGCTCATAGTTTGTATTCATGACACCAGTAAGCTTCCCCCCCACTCCAAAAAAACAGGTTTATTTTAGTAGCCCTTCTAGGAATCAGAGGGAACAAGGGGAACAGTCTTTTTCCACCCTTCATTCTGATTGGGAATTTTCTAACAGAATTCTCAAAAAATGGTGAACAGCCTATTTTATGTCATAATTTTAAGCTTAACACATCTTATTTTGCAAAATGTTCATCATTGACCAATAAAAATACAATCAATGAAATAAACAACACAAAACTATCCCCTAACAACAATAATTATTAGCAACCTTTTGTGGGAAAAGCTTACACATAATATGGCAAAATGTTGCTACTTTTAGCAAAATTAATTTATCTTGATTATTTAACGGAAAGTACAGATAAAAGCTAGAGTGCCCTGTAAATTTAGATAAAAGAGGAGTAAATGTTAGCTGCTTATCACTTACTGTGTCATATTTTAATGGAAAATTATGCAATTTTGCATATAACCTGAAATAAATAAGATTGGGAGGCTTCCAACTTAGCTTCACTACTCTACATGACTGCTTCAGTCATGTAATATTCATCCTTTCCCTTTCACAAAATCTGGAAGAAAACTCTGTAAAGAAATACCGTTAAGCTATAACTGGATCCAGAAAAATAAGTATTTAGATGCACCCGAGTAGAGATTACTGTACCACAAAAATTAGTATGCATCTGTAAATTCACTCAATGAACATTAAGGCAATAATACAAACAAGGAAATTATGCTCTGTGGATTTGTAACTAACGTAACATCAATGGTGCTTTAGTACAGCAATCCCTGAAGGGAAAGTCAAGCTGAATAAGTATGTGGAGGATGTTTTTATCTTTGTGGAGACCGAGAATTTATGCATGTTGGAGTTGAGCTTATTACCCTATTTGCTTCATTTTATTTCCATTTGGTTCATGCTTTTGCATATAATAATGGAAAATGTGTAATTCATATATTATGTAGCAGATGGGGTGTTAAATCTGAATATGGAACTTCTACCTTTTATTCTACCCTTCCACAAAATTCCCTTGAAAAGGCCTTAATGGTTTTATATGTAACCAAATGTTATGTGAATAAAATGTTATTCTAGCTCCAAGGTACAAAATAAATAAATAGAACATTGATAAAGGACGTGATAACATAGCAAAAGTAAGTTCTTTAGGTTTACAATTTTCTCTGTCAACTTCTTCACTTTAAACCAAATGATCTCTCTGTCTCTCTCTCTTTTGCTCTTGACCTGTTTCATATCAGAGAAATCCATCAATAAAGAGACCTTGGTATAAAGAAGTTTGTTCTAATGCTTCACATAGGCCTTGTTCCTCTACTTAGGAAATGCAGACTGAAGTTTAAAAAAAACCTATCTTTAATTTACATTGATATAAGAGACATGTTGGTAAAATCAATGTGTTTATATTTTAGATAGGTCCAAAAGTTAGCATATAAAATATCCCCAAGTTAATATATACAACAGGGATGTCAAACTCGCAGGCCGTAGGCCAGATGTGTCACACACTAGCCACCCCCCCCCCCGGTTTAGCGAAAAGAAAAAAGCTACAATATCTCACGTGACAACAATGTGACACCATGAGTTTGATACCCCTGGTATACAATAATGTACAGCGAGTCAAGCATCATTTGCTAGCCTTCTTGGTATACAATAACAAGATTTTATTTTTAAAAGTTATGGTAAATCTACAGTAACCTTTTATCTTTGAAGTGGTTTTGTCCAAGAGAGGGAAAAAAGAATCAACATTACAATTTAAGCAGGTTTTTGAAGATGACAGGTGAGCCTGCTAATACTCCTTTTATGGTCTTCTGAAAACTCCTCTCAAACTTCAAGGCAGGTTTTAGGAGGCAGCTAATATACCAAGACAAACTTGAAAAGGATCTCTGTCCCCCCCCCCCTTTACTTTCTTTCTTCCCAAAGCAAAAGCAGAGGCAGCATCAGTGGATGACATGCAGTGTCTTGGCAGAGAAATTGTCTCAGCTGGATTTGTTGGTGTTAACTTCTAAGGAGACTGCTAAAGCTTTGCATGTCTTTGGCCAGAGCCATGGAGCTGCCAGGTGCAGCAAATCCCCTTAGATGAGTTTCAGGCTTTAAGCTCCCTGCAAAGGGAGAGTCCACATTTCGGAGAGATCTGATGTGGGAGATTTTTGGCTCAAATTGCAGACAGTCAGTTCAATGTGAATCTTAGCCTGCTCATTGCGTTAGCAGACACTTTAAAAGGGAAATTGGGGGCAGGGAGAGGAGAAAGGTGAATTTCAGAAACTTTCACTGGCCATCTGCTTTCATTCAGTCCCTGTTCATAGATGCTTTGAACCATGCAGAAACAGGATTGCAAAGAATATGGTAAAATACAGATAATGAATAATTGTAAGCATAGCTTATGCATGGCCATCTAGAATGATACAAGTGTTTGCATCCTGTTTATGTAGCTGAGATGGAATGGCTGGAAAGCACTGAGGTTAAGAGAGTTTATGTAAGTATGAAATGGATAGGAACCAAAAATAAAAAAAGAAACCATTACAACTTAATGTAACTCTATTGTGCTGCTGCATTTGATTTAAGTAAAATCTGGCTTGGAAAGGTGTGGAAATAGGCAACCAAAATGATCAGAGATTTGACACTACTCTTCTAATCAGGAAAGATTAAAGAGATTAAAGATTAAACTTTTTTGGGGGGAGAGTGATGCTAGTAGGAAACATGAAGAATAGGTAAAAGTTTAAGTACAAACCCAATGCATTACTACTAATGGAAGAAACTATACAGTACTAACAAAATCACAGAGAATAAATCTACCAGTGCTGTGAGCTATGCTAACTGAAACAGAGGTTCCATATTCAAAGGCACTGTGCCTCATTTACCAAAGACTTGGTTCAATAGATCAGGGTCAATCACTTTCTTCTCCTTGTGAGTTTCCCAGAGATAATCTGCTATAGGAGATTATATGCAGGCCATTGTGAATCCTTGTGCAAATTCAGGGCATAACTTTTGCATTTTGTGCAGGACTGGACCTGTGGTCTGAGCATAAACAGGAGTACAGTAGCCATTCACTATTTTAAAGGGTTATCCCTGATCTCACTGTGCCAGAAGCAGCAGTAAGAACCATTTCAACTTTATTGATAATTCCCATAGGAAGCCTTGTAATTGGCAAAGGTAGATGTGCTTCAACCAAGCTTCTTGTTGCTTTGAAGTTGCTAGTTCATATTTGTTTTGCTTTGTTACTTGAAAATGCAAAATTGATGGAAATGAAGGTTTTGAGCATCTGGCAAGCCACAAGCAATTTCTGACGCATCTTAAACTGTGGAATCCCGTCTTAAACACACTGAGATGTCTTCCATGAAACTCTAGAATGCTGGCACAAGGGGCCTTTGTATATATCAATTGAAGACCTGCAGAAGCCTTTCCAAACTTGTTGCAAGAGGACAGCTCCCATTATCCCAGCTGGCCTCCTGGGCCTATTAATGTCATACATGGAAGTAACCAACTCAGGATAATTAAGACAAATACAAAGGCCATAGGAAGCAGCCCTCTTGACAAGCTGCAGTCCTAGAGCGAACAAACCTTGATTCTTTTCATCTTTATCCCCCCTCCTCCCAAAGTTAAGCCATATCTCAAAGAAAAAAAATAGACTAATTCCCATTGCTGTTCCTAATACACACAGCTCCAGGTTTTACACCAGCTGTAGAATAAGTTTTGGAAACAAAGGATTCTGCGGACAAGTGCATCTAGAAAACTCAAAGTCTCTAACCAGAATTGTGCTGCTGTGATTCAGGCATTATTTAAAAGAGAGAAAGTTGTCCACTATTGTTTTCAGTATTTTTTTTTTTTAGATCTATAGATGTCAAAGTCTTGGCAAAACTTAAGCTTTATTTATTCTATCTCACAAGAAATATCCACATAAAACCAGTCCTGGTGGGAACTTCCCCAATACCTAGTTTCCAGCCACAGCTAACCTTAGGAAATACAGATTTCTGGTACACGCAGCTCCAAGTACAGACATTTCAAAAGAGAAAGGGTGGCGCCTCTTTGATTTTAAATAAATTACAGATTTCCTCCAGTTTTTGTTCTGGCAGCTCTAGCTATGTCATTTCGTATCACACAAACTTAACTTTCCACATTCAGCAGTGGAAGGATTTTATTTATTTCTTATATGTATTAACTTGTCATAGCCCAAGGGTCTCATGAATGAACTTGGATGGTATATAAAGTTTGTAATAGCTTTTGAAGTTATTAAGAAACTGAGCAAGCAGCAGAAAACTCTTCCTTGCATGTTTAGAAGACTTTGTTAGAAAGCAGAAGGGAGAAAAAACTAAAAGGAGAACTACTCCTTGGAACTACTGCATTCCGAATTTTTATTAGAAGTATTTACAATAGAGAGTCTGCTGAATAGAAATCAGTTTTCTTTAATAGAAATTTTTACAGTACATCTTACCTTTTATCGTTCTTAATATTTACTACACATACTGCCTACCGAAAATATAATTAATTTCTGAAATCTTGAAGAATTACTGTGCGCCCAAAGTCTACCAGTTTTACTTTTGGAAGATTTTGATCACCATTTATACCCAATTCTATATTAGTTTGTGGAGTTTAAGGCCACTATTTTAATGGACTTCAGCATCTCTAAATGTTGATGAACTGCAGCCTTAACTTACCTGACCTTGTTAGCATTTTTAAATTTTGGTAAAAAGTAATCTTTAATCTCAAAATGCTAAGAAGTTTAATAGAAAATGCATATGACTTGACCAGCTTTTAAAAAATGTTCCCAGGTAGTATAAGCCTTTATTTAATTGGCTCTGGAATGTGAAAACTTAACTGAAATCAGCTTTGAGCTGCTAGATTAGAGATTCAAGTTCGCACAAAAGAGTGTACACATGCTTAGGATAAATGGGGCATTGGTTGTGTTTCTGGCATACTGGCAAAAATGTGCCAAAAGTAATGGTACTTGCCTTACCATTAAGCAAGTACACGGCTTGGATTGTTACTAAGACTTGGTAATTTAAGCCTTATACCTTCTCTTAGTACAAGGAATTATTTGAAATTCTTGTCTGATTATGTGAATGAGAGTAGAAGTCACTACCAATGGGGTCAGCTGGTGAGAAAGCTAGATTGAATAGTATTTCCTTTTCTCTTTAAGTTCTATGACATACTATTTTTCACTCCTTTTGATTAACACTGATTGCATTGACAGGGAATAATATAATGGGTATGTGTGCAGAAAATTATAACTACCATAGCATTTCAAATACTGTATATTTTGCCAAAGAATAACTTTCTGTATATTAATTTGAAGAGAAGACAACAGTGGCCATGTGGAAATCTTTATGGAAATTTACTTTTAAGGACACAGTTGCTAGCATCTTCTATTAGAAGTTAAACTCATTCTCTATGATCGGTACTATACCATCTCTCTTTCTCTCTTTCTCTCTTTCTCTCTTTCTCTTTCTCTTTCTCTCTCTCTCTCTCTCTCTCTCTCTCTCTCTCTCTCTCTCTCTCTCTCCCTCCCTCCCTCCCTCCCTCTCCCTCCCCTCCCTCCCTCTCCCTCTCTTTTTTTTTAAAAAGAGCCAAAATTCTTAGTAGACTCTACAGCATGGGTGTCAAAACTTGATCGTGTCACGGACCGGATCGTGACATATTGTGATGTTTTTTGCCTTTGCGGAGCCAGGGTGGGTATGGCCTGCATGTGACATATCCGGCCCGTGGGCTGCCAGTTTGACAGGCCTGCGTCTACAGGATGGAGGAAAGAAAAGAAACAGCAAGTGCCAGAAACAATTTTATCAAACATTTATATTTGCAGACAACTTCAGCACAAAAATTGTGGACACTGCAGCTATGCATAGAAAAATCTACCTTTAAGAAAATAAATGTTCCCTCCAAAATGAGCATGAAATTGTAATCATTTATCCAAATTGACAGATAAAAATGCAAACCCATGAAGGAAATATAACACATTAGCAAAACAACAGCTGCCCAATTGTCACACTAGTGTTTCTGCCTATCTCACGTTATAATTTCCAGAAATATTCAATAAACTCAGTTGCATAGTTTGAGGCTCAGTTCAGATATCTTACAAGTCATGGGTTGCTCATGTGTATTTTGAATTCTAAAGGCTACAAGAACAAATCATACCACTCATATGCATTTGTTCATCACTGCAATGCTAGCCTTCTAGATTCAGCTCTGAAAATGTTTGAAATAAAGAATTCAGTGACATATAATACACATCCTCTTTGTATTGCAAGCTTCAAGAGACTTAAAATGGTTCAGTAACCATACAAGATGCAGACCAAAAACTGAGTCACTGGAACTCATAGAATGAAAATGATTAAAATATCATTTTGATGCCTTTATGTGAATCTGTAGTACAGTTGCAAATGGAATAAGTGCACAGTTCTGAATTGGTCCTTATCAACCTATGATCAGGGACTTAAAAGTACCTTCATTATTTTAAAGATATCCTTGAGTTTACTCCATTCAAGTTCTATTATGTAGTTCTTTGGCGATGGATTGTTATTGTCCTTATCTGGAAAGTGTTTTCAATTTCCCAATGTAGCTACAGCCTGCCAATTTCCTGATGGCCTCTAATCTGTAGATGAACCAGGTCAGATCCTGATAGCAGCTGCTATTACTGAATAAGGTAAAAATTACCTCAAACTGAGTTTGTCTCTTGATGTAGTTTTCCACCACTTTTTTCTGGATGTTTTTTTGACTTCCCAATTCCCAGCCCATAAGATTTGCTCTTAGTCTCTCATCCAATAAAACGTAGTTCTACTTAGATTGTTTTTACATCAAAAAACTACAACACATAATCAGAGAGGCGCAAATTATAAAAGATGTGGGAAAGGCAGGAAGTTTTCTTCCCTTAAATAATATAGTAAGGACAATGGCTTGAGCAAAGGTGGGCTTCTTTGGCATCCCCATGCAACAGCCCTATTTCATGAGGTCCCCTAATTGCCACTATGTTTCCAATATGCTTCCACATGTTATTCAACGTGTTTTTTGGTTGTGGTGCCAGCCTTTTGGAATGAGGTTTCCTTCTGTGGTCCAAATGGCTCCAGCTCTCATGATCTTCTGGAAGGTCTTGAAAAATAACTGGATCTCCCAACAGATTTTTAAAGAAATTATAAAAAGGTGCTATGGGGTGCATCCTTATAGCACAGTTTTGCTTTTCAATCTACATTGCTCAGATGACTAGCAATACTAATTGGCTATGTAAGCTAAATGTACTACCATATGGGGAGGCAATACAGTATGCTTCAAGCTCCCTACGGGTTATCCAACCAAACATTGTTCAAAATAAAATCCTAGTTTAGCTGAATCACCTTTGTTTGAATCACCAGATCCCTCTCTTAGAGGGTTTATTGTCTGACTTATAGGTTCTTGTGAGGAAAGCATACATTATTTCACAGATTGAAGCAATCTGTAATTAAAAATGTGTAAGTTTCAGTAATCAAAATTCATAGATTCCCCCCCCCAAATGTTAAATCAACAACATAAGAATTTTAGACCTTGAAGTCTTGTATATAATGTACCGCCATCATTGTCTCTTCATTCCCAGTGATTTACACTATGGCTTCCCATTACTCTGATAATATTTCCTAACTATAGCGCAGGTGGCCAGATTCAGCGCAGCAACACTGGGGATTTGTCACAAAAATGTGTCTTCTCCACCATAGTGATATAACAATTGTGGCAAACCCTTTGCACTACTTAGTCCTTTCCCTTTTAGCGTTAAACCTACAATGGGCCACACAGTTTATGGACTGCAACTATCATATAGTCACATCATGCATAATTGACAGACTGGATTTTCTTGTATATTTTAGTTGTTATTTATTATTTTATACTAGAATTTTTAATTGTATAAATGGTTTTATTTATTCTGGGCTCTGGTCTAAGACTGTAAATTGATTGATTGGGTATAAGTAGTTGATGTATCTCCTCTCATGCTATGAGAAGTTGAATATTATCAGTAATTGTAAGGAAAGAAGTATTAATTTGCCCACCTACTGCAAACAAATATTGCTTCTTAATTTGTTCAGCATCTTATGGAAAACTGAACAAACAGGTTTTCCCATGCAAGTGATAAAATAGTTGAACCAGATTAATTTTATTTGATACATTGTGATTTTGTATTTAAAGGAATTCCATTTTCATAATTTAGGGCAAACACATTATTTCCACTCTAGAAGGAATCATTTCAATACTCTGCAATGGCCAAATTTATGGGAGAAGCCTAACCTGATTCTGTTGTTAGGTAATGAGATGGAGTTTTGATAAGGTAGGATGTGCCTTGATTTGTCACCATAATCACTATCTTTGGGTTATTAAATTTCCCTAGCAATCATCATGTGATTCATTAAGGTTCATTTTAATGAAAAGATGTCTGGTCTCACAGAGGTCTTAAAGTAGCCCCAAAAGTCAAACCAAGCAAAGCTGTACCACCACAATTCAACAACCTTTATTCTAAATGTCAAAGTTGTAGTTTTTTATTAATATTGTACGTTGCCTAAAGCTGACTTGCCAATGAAAGTGGATCATATATTCTCATCAACATCATCACCATTTTTGTTGCTTTTGGTACTACAAATGACTGCTAGAACCCATTGCAATCAGTGGTTACAATTGTCCACATCTTTGCTATATTAAAATTATCAATATCACAAAATAAACCGAAACCAGTGGTATTATAATAAGCAGAACCATTTTAGTATAATCCAGTTTAAAATGTCTTTCCGTAATTTCTCTGGCTTTTAGAATAAAGGGGAAGGAGCAAATGAAAACTATAGAAAAACAACTCTCAAATTCTCAGAAAAGAGTAAAAATCTTGTATACCGTATATACTCGAGTATAGGCCGACCCGAATATAAGCCGAGGCACCTAATTTTACCACAAAAAACTGGAAAAGTTATTGACTCGAGTATAAGCCTAGGGTGGGAAATGCAGCAGCTACCGGTAAATTTCAAAAATAAAAATAGATACCAATAATGTTTTTGAATATTTATTTCAAAGAAAAACAGTAAACTAGCGGTGTATTCAATGAAATACTTCACTCACCTCATGATGCTGATGTCCCGCTGTGATGATGATGTCCCGTGCAGCCGCGGGAGCGATGTCCCGCCTTCTATGACACACGGCACAGTGATTCCTATCATTGGATCACTGTACCAGAGGAGGTGGGACATCGCTATGTGGCTGCTTGCCATAACAAGGAGGAGGTGGGACATCGTTGCAGAGCGGCAGGAGGGGGAGGAAGGGGAATCGTAAGACAGCCCTGCATTACATTAGAACGTGAGGAGGGGGGATGGTGCGGTGCGCGCTGCGCGGCAAACTGACACAGAGGGAGGGGAAACTCACAGGGGCACTGGGCCATTCACGAGTGTCACCCAGCGGCATGGCCCCGCCCCTTTTTCTCCTCCATTTCGGGCAAATTTTTCACTGACTCGAGTATAAGCCGAGGCGGCTTTTTTCAGCCCAAAAAGTGGGCTGAAAAACTAGGCTTATACTCGAGTATATACAGTACATAGACCAACCTATTTTATCTATGGCTCCATGGAAGTTAATTCTTCCATCTTGGCAAAGAATGTGATAGGTAGTTTAACACCCACCCCCACTTGCTTGTTGTCATCCATTAAGTGTGCTAGCTCATAGAAGATTACCCATCTTTCCTTAACCCCCACCCCCCAAACCCTCCATCAACCGATCAATAAAATTAATCAAAGAACTACTGTATTTTTTGGAATATAAGACACACCCTTTCCCTCAAAAAGAGGCTGAAAATCTGGGTGTGTTTTATAAACTGAATACAGCATTTTTTGCCTCCTGAAGCCCCGCCCCTTCACCAAAATGGCTGTGCAGAGCCTGTAGAAGTCTTTCAGAGAGCTCCTGGGGGCTGGGGAAGGCAGAAATGAGTGAAAAACGGACTGTTTTTTGCTCAATTTTGTCCACCCAGCCCCCAGGAGTACTCTATAAGCCTCCTAAAGGCTATGCATGCATTTTTTTTAAAAAAAAAATGGGCCGGTTTTTGTGAAAAATGGGCCATTTTTGGGAGGTTTGCAGAGTGTAAAAACCTTTTTTTTTTTTAAATGCCTCTTAAAAACCTTGGTCTTCTATAAGTTTTTGAGTGTATGAAAAGTCCAAGGAACTGAATTTCATATGCCAAAGCTTGGTCCTTGGAATCAAGGATCCTGATTAGCTGCAGGGAAATTTCTTACATTGTTTTCTTTATTTCTATAAGCAATGTCTTCCACCATCTCAAAATCAGTGTCACAGAAGAGGGCAAGTGTCAGCCTTTTATGCAGTGAAAATTGAATACATATCTGGCTACATACAGTTATACCTAAAGCTCAGATAATCTACTTACTGTATTATCTCTCTGGTGCTGTCAACAATATTTTTATAATACAAAACCTCTCTTCCCAGAGGTCACTAAAAGACATTGTCAGTAAAGTTTGGGTCAGCTTTTTTTTTTAATTTTTTTTTTTTTTTGTATTAAATGTTTTATTCATTTTCAATTTTGTACATTCACTTATATACGGGATATTTGCAATAATAATAATATGATAGTAAGAAAAAAAAAAAACCCCAACCTAAACACAACTCATAAACCCAACCTATCGCTTTCATACACCCCTTCTTCTCCCCCTCCAACTTTCCTTTCTCCCTCCAACGATCGCCCCTCCTACTTTCCTTTCCCCTCCTATCTTCCTTTCTCGCCTTCCTCACCCTCCTTCCCCTCTCATCCTCCTTACATTCCCCTCTTCCTCCCTCCTTACTTCTCCCTCTTCCTTTCCTCTACTTCTCACTATGGTGCATTTCTCTATTCCTTACGCCAAAAAGAAAAAAGAAAGGAAAAAAGCAATAAGAAAAAAAAGAGAAAAAGAAAAAGAAAAGATAAGGAACAACAGTATACAAGTGTATTCTTCTTATTCTATATATTGAAACTATATCTCCACCCACCCACCCACCCCCAATGAACCCCCCTCCCTAACCCCCTCCGACTTCCCAGGTCACACACCCGGCACAGTTCAGTACCATTCACCTTCAAAATATCTTATTAACAATAATAATGAAAATAAAATAATAAGAACACTCCGAAAAATAAAAAAAAAAAAAACAAAAAAGTAAATAAAAAAAAATTGAAAAATCTTTTGCATTATGCTCAGCCTCCCATCATTCTTAAAATTTAAACAGTGTGAATCATTGCATTTATATTTTGTCCTCGTCCCTTACTTCTTTGATATTTACCCCCATCTTCCTGTAGACTCTCCAGATAGCCTTTCTTAACCTTATATTCAAATATTAGTTTATACAAAAATCAATTTATCTTCATACTTTCGCTACTCATCTTCCTATCCTTCGTTTCACGTCTCCATTCCTCCCAAGCCCAAATTGCATAAGATTAGGATCTCGCTCTTCACTTTAAAATCCTGAGCTTTTTATGTTATACTTCAGACATGTAAATTCGTAAATGTGTGCCCAAAATCCATACCAGTTCGTTCAATCCCAAGATCCCTTCATCAATATCCCGCTCCACCTTCCTTTCTGCCCCACTCTTCCCAACTCCATTCATCCCAAACCGCAATTCAAATAAATCTTAGTCCCCACTTTCCTCACAGAAAACACTTCATGCGGAGTTTGGATTGAAATTCAAATAAGTCTTGTAAAAGTCCCGTATAATATCTGTCTAGAATAAGCAATGCTTCTTTCCATTCCTCATCAGTACACAGCTTTACCATTTCATACCAAACAGAAATCCTAAAGTTTTAATCAGTCCAAAAGCTTAGAAAGTATTTTAAAGACGTCGCTGGGTCTATATTCTTTACTCTTCTGCCCTTCCGGAAAGAAAAGGCAACCCTCTGCCTTATAACCACGTGTCCCGCTGCTTTGAAAATATGACTGAATCCTCAGTTTCCGCTCTTCTGCCTCTCCAGTAGGGGGAGAACAACTCCCTCCTTCTTGTAACCAAGTGACTTGCTGCTTATCTTTCCTTCACCTTGTCCTTCCGCGTTTCCAAGTGAGTCAGGAAGCCCCGCCTTCAGAGTTTTATAATAAAAGTCCCGAGCTTCCGAAACAGAATTAATACGAAATCTTTGATTTTCAAATGTAACTGTGATTCCAACTGGAGCTTCCCATTTATACTTTATTTGACGATTTCTAAGTTCTTGGGTTAAAAAAGTATAACCTCTCCTTGCTTGCAGCATCTGGAGCGGGATCTCTTTAAAGACAAACAAATCATGGCCATCTATTCGGAGCCTGTTATTGTAAAATTTTTGAGTAATCGCATTTCTGGATTCTCTTGTGAAAAAGTATATAATTATGTCTCTTGGAAGCTGTCGTTGCTCTGCTACACGCGAATTCTGGCGATAGATTTTTCGAATATTCCAATCAAAATTGAGTCCCGGACCTCCCACCGCTTGGCTGAAAGCTTCTACAAACGTCTGTTTCAAGTTCTCTCCTTTCTTTTCGGGCAGTCCTCTAACTCTTATTGCAGACGCCTTTCTGTTATAATTTATCATTGTAAGTTGTGTTTGAGTATCTGTAATCTCTTGTTGTAATGCTTGGATATTAGAAGTCAAATTAAAATTAGCCCCCTCCAAAGTTTCCAATTTCGTCTCCATTTCTTCAATATAATCTGTTAAAGTAGACGTGACTTCAAACATATTCGCATTTATCTGGGCAATTTTGGTCTGTATTTTATCGCATAAATCCAACACAAATTCTTTAATTTCTTTTCTAAAGTCATTAATTATTTGAAAGAGAAGCTCCTGTGTCAAAGAATCTCCAGTAGATGGCGTAGGAGACAAAGGCAGCGATTTGGTAACAAGTTCTTTAAGCACAAGGGGGGAGGATTTTTTTGCCTGTTTAGACCTGGGAGACATTATAGATAAAATCTGAGAGTAGACAGATAAACAGTGTCTTCAGCTGGTCAGTTCTCAATAAATTATTTGTAGATTTTGCTCATTAATGAGTAGCGGTCTCCGGGGAAATAAAGCCAGTTAATTACGTCATCAATCACCAACACAGTAAAAACGCCATTTTGTATCCCAATTGCGCAGAGAAGTTCAAAGGAAGAACAAGGCTGGTGTTTAGATAGTTAAGAAAAAAAAACACATCACAGAAGTGAGACCCGCTCGTATTATCTTAAAAACAATTTAACATTGTCCTGAGTGTGGGAGTCGGCTGTCTAGGGCTGCAAAAAGGCAGCTGCGAAGAACTGGCTGGAGATAAGAGCTCAGTTACGCTGGGTCTATTCTCTGTTCGCAGCCCAAAAAAAAAAGGAAAAGGGCTGTGAACTACGAATAAATCCTAACACCTGAGCTTCTGCCTGTCCCTTTCTGCCAGAAAGGGATGATATCTATTGATCTTAATTAGATATACAGACCAGTACTCTAAGAGGGGCTTCGTTGAGCTCCTCGGCGACAGGCTCCTCCCACAGGAAGTCCTGGGTCAGCTTATAATGAGCATGCTTCCGTTGCCAATACCTCCTCTGCCCTCTTTTCTCCTATGCTTATTTTTGTGAAAAAGAATTGCAGAGTCCTTGTATTTAAACATCTAGATCAGGGGTGTCAAAGTCAATTTCACTGACTGCTGCATCAGGGTTGTGTTTGACCTCTGGCGGCTGGGGTGGGCATGGCCAGCTCGATGTCACTCATGTTGGGGGTGCCTATGGTGGCTTAAGTGCTCTGCCAGGAAAAATGGGCTCCCAAACCCTGTTTTCAGCTGCGACGTTCTCCTGCAACCTTGTGCCAGCAATAATGAAGCTCAGGAGGTCATGTGTAGCCCTCCCAAGCTCCATTTTCGCTGACAGAGGCACCATGGACCGATCCTTTGCTGTTTAAAAAAATAATAATCCTCCATTTTACTCTCTGTGAAAATCGAAACACCAATGTTTATGTTTGAGCATATACAACCTGAAGCCAACTGTTTCATGCAATGGAATGTTTTTCACGTCCTTACTACACATCACCTTCACTTGTCTGTCAATTCCCCAAATATATGGATTTACATTTTTTGTCTTCTTAATAACATGAACTCATTTTCCCCATTTCAATTTCTTTGAACAAATGAAATGATTTCATTTCTAGGTCTCAAATTGTTATTATGTTGGCCTTCTATTGTGATTCCAACTATTTTTCAATCTTGCCAATCTTCTAATACATTCACTATATCTTAAATATATGGGGACAATTATATACTTTTGCCCCATTCAATTCCCTGGTCTGAACCTTCTCCTTTTCTTATTTCAATCCTTATAATGGTTTCTAGATCATTATAAGGTATGCAAAAGAATCCTCAATAATCAAGCATAATGGCACACAGGTTAGCCCTAAGATATTTCATATTCTAGCTTGACTTTACAGTCAAAGTTCCTGCTGCAATAAAACAAAATGAAATAAACAAAATGATAAATCTTTGTATCTCTCCATTGCCTACCCTACATTAGCGGTCCGATTTCATGTTACTCCACCTTCATCCATGAAATATTTGTATTTATTTCGCATTTCTCTCTCTGGAGGGCTATATTCTTTATAAGATCATACACAAAATTTAGTTCAGTATTAGTAGTCTGGTGTGGTAATTTCCATGTTTTCCTTCATCTTCTTTCAGATATGTGAATATACACACCAAACCTTTCTGATTCCTTGGCCATATAATATTGTTCCATATTTATTAACAGAGGTGTTAGTACTTTAATGGTCTTTTCTTCAACAACTTTAAAGAGCTCAAGGCTATCCATCTAGCTAATACTAAGTTGAGAAGATACAATAATGTCCCTTTTGAACATCATTGTTACTTCATTCTTTGGAGTGAGTTATGCCCTGAATTATCATACAATCTTCTGATTTAAAGTGGCTGATTCCAATACATTGATTCCAATATAATCCCCTATAGTTCCGATTGGCCATTTCATTAGCTCCAGATCTACTAATGAAGGCTTAGTGTTTTTCCTCAGTGACCCTTCCTGTCTGAGGAACTCAGCATCTGGCATCTAAACTTGTTTAAGCATTTCAACTATGGCCAGTTTTTTTGTGGGGGGGGGGGCACAGCAATTCAGAACTGTTTGCTATTGTCTTCTTCCATGAGTGATTATGAAGTTCCTTCTCCTAGGTTAGTTGGCTGGCTTTAGGCATTAAAACCAGCTGGATGACTTTGGGCCAATCACTCTCTCAGCCCATACCAGGCTCAGGAGACAAGCTGGTCCATCAGTTCTTGTCACAACCAGTGAATCAACCCTCCATTGATCTGGGGGAAAAAAGAGGACTCTGCACTTGTAGAGAAATGCTAGGAAAAAAAGTGTATACTATTTTTAATAAAGACTAAGTTGTCAGAACTAATAAGGTAGTATGAAACTGTAGAGACAAGTTTTAAAGTAAACAAGTATACAGCCTAAAATTGAGGCTGATTTTAACTTCTCATATTATTTTTTTTACAAAGACTTTACAAAGAAATGAAACATCAATGGGGCACTGAGGATAAATGAACAGGGGTGCTCAATCCCTTCTTGCTAGCCAACATTCTTCGCCCTCTGCTAAATAGGGGGTTTCCCCTCCGAACAAAACACATATTAGCAATGACTGCTTCCCCAATTTACATCCTTACTGCCTAGAAATGGACAAAGCTCCTATTAGTAAGGAAAGTGTCACACTCTTATTCATAAAATTACTCTTACATGCACAGCCTTCCACATTCATGTTAAGAAAGAACACAGCAAGTGATTACTTCATAATACCTTGCAACACCTTGGCCTGCAGGCACATGACACAATTATACCTCTTGACCCTGTATGCTCCTGTGTGAATGAAAGGATGCCAAGGAAGCTATTCTGGGATATTAGAAAAACAAGCAAAAAATCCACATCAACAAATACAAGGTTTTCTGTGTGTATTCAACACAACTGAATGTCAAAAGCCTGGCATTTACTGGAAAAGACCGGTTAAGGCCAGCCATCCCCAATCAGACCTTCCTCCATCTAGGCTAGAACCGCATCCCATAGAATCTTCAGTTTCAGCAGCCAAAGACCAAAATTTGGTCAAAACAGTAGAAATATAATCCATGCGGTTCAACCTAAATACTGTTCTGTTCTTATATTTCTTTAGGAAGTTGCAATATCAGCTTTAAGACAAAAAACTTGATTTATTCTGAGACAGACATGCAGATGGACAATAGAAAGATGATAGATGATAGCTAGCTAGCAAGATAACTAGATAGATAGACATATGATAAATAGATAATATCCACTTAAAGTTACAGATAATACTCTATTAACTATTCAAGGCCAGCTCAACAGCTATCCCACATTACCAGAGGGTGACTGCGGCACTGAATCAGGCCAGTTGCTGACAATAGGAAGTCTAGTCACTCAATAGATCAATGAAAATAAACACGTCACAAACTTTAAAGGCAGGGAGAAGAGTAGCCTGATTCTATAGTCAATAGGTTATAATAGTCAAATGTGGAGACCCTCGAACAACAGCTGTTATTTAACAAGCTTCTTTCAAATTTGGATTTGCCGAGTGCTCACCTATCAGTGGAATTATTTAGCAAGTAAAAAAGCATCCTTCTAACCCATGGCACATTTAGACAATACCAAAGAAAGCAGACAAATAATTTCCTTTAAATAGGTGCTTTTTTAAAGAATCAAGTTTTTTGAGTTTAAGGTAGACAAAAAATTACAATATGTATATTTTAAAATTAAATCCATTTTATTCTGCTTCTAAACTCTGTTCATGGATTCTTATTTCTGTATATTCCATTAAACCAATCATGCCCTGATATATAGAGTAGCCTTCCACAACTTGATTTTCTTCAAATTACAACTCCCATCAGTTTTGGTCAGCATGATCATCACTGGATGTGACCAGAAGATTTCATATATGACATTTGGATGGGACAAGGTTGAAAAAGAATAAAAATCAGCCACCTGCATACACAGTATTCATGAAGGAAGAAAATTCTAATATCTTTGATCTGCATTTCAGAATAACTTCAGTTTAGCAGTACAAGGAAAACTGAGGCTGAAATCCCAATTTGTTTGCATTGTTTATAAACTTTAAATTCCATGTCCTTACGTAGATGAGAGAATACATCTACAACTCTGAGGCTTATTGTAGGTTGTCTTTGAAGGAAGTAAATAGGGATTCCCCAGAGGGAACCAAATTTGAAGGCTCTCTGAAGATCTCTAAGACAAGTAGTTACCAGATAAGGCAGCACTGAATTAGATACATGAACCAGTCTTCACATTACACTAAACCAAGCTCTGATTTAGCCATAGTTTGTGGAATAAGCAACAATGCCTATTTTAAACTCATTAAGTGAGAAAGAATGTTGGTCTTACCTGAACGTGTCTTTTAAGAGGAAGGGAGGGAGTGGCCATACGTGGATATTCTCAAAGCCTGATTGGTCCAAAGACTGAGAGCAAACTCTTAAATACTGGTGCCTTCCAGTCCTAACCCAGTTTCCTCGAAGGTGAACGGTAGAACTGAAACAACAAAAGAACAACAACAACAACAACCCCCCCCCCGGGAACCACCCGGGCCCTCCCCTTGGCCCCAAAGGAAAAATCACCAGGGCGGGTCGTGACCACTCCCTCCTTCCTCTTAAAAGACACGTTCAGGTAAGACCAATGTTCTTTTTCCAGAGGAAGGGAGGGAGTGGTCACACGTGGGACATACCCAAGCTACAGTCCTAGGGACGGTAAACAGAAAACCACTAAGGCCCAAGGGGAGCATCAGCGGCCACCCACTGCAAGACCCTCCGACCAAAGACGCATCCGCTGAAGGGAAGGCATCCAGATGATAATGTCAGATGAAAGGTGTCGGAGAAGCCCAAGTGGCCGCACGACAAACGTCTTAAGATGGGCCCCTTGTGGCCACACTGCCATGGTCACGGCACTCCTAGTAGAACGGGCCGCCCTGCCCAACGGGCCTGGACGACCAGCTGCGCCGTAGGCCCTGCAGTGGCCTGACACAGCCAATGGCCAATGGTGGCTGAGGACACCCTAGAACCAAACGTTCCCGGCTAGAACAAAACAAACAAGGCCTCCGACCTATGGACCCCCTTGGTCCGCCGGAGGTAGATCTGCAGAGCACGGTGCATGTCCAACCAATGCCAAAGCCTCTCCCTATCATTGGATGGGCCCGGGCAAAAGTCGGACAGGACGATCTCCCGAGCCCTAAGAAAGGGAGTGTTCACCTTTGGGATGAAGGTAGGACCAAGGCGAAACACCATCCTGTCCTGGAGAAAATGGCAAAGGTAGTCCCTGGAAGACAGGGCGCCCAACTCCGAAACACGTTGGGCGGAGGTAACCGCCACCAGGACAGCCCCTTTCAAAGACAAGAACCGCAGATGAACAGATTGAAGAGGTTGGGGGGAATGGGGGAACCGGTGGACGGGAGGAGGCCTGAGATTAGCCGCCCCCTTCAGAAAACACGATCAGGGGAACCTGCGAGAGGGAAGAAGACCCCACACCCCTCAGGACTGAGGACAAAGCCGCCACCAAGTGGTGTATTCTGTGAAAGCCCGTCGTCAAGGCCCTCCTGCAGGAAAACCAAGAAGTTAGGAATAGAGGCCCTGTCGGGAGAAATGCCAAGAGGAGAACACCACCGGAAAAAGGCTGCCCAGGTGGAATTGTAAATGCAGGTCGTCGAAGGACGCCGAGACACCTTGAGGTACGAATGACCCCAGCGGACAGGTTAGCGCCCTCCAGCAGCCGCCGTTCAAGAGCCAGACGGTCAGATGGATACACTGGGGCTCCGGGTGAAGCAGGACCCCCTGCAGCAAGACCACCTCCTCCTGCGTGAGCCTCCGCGGAGGGGCCACTAACAGCTGGACTAGGTCCGCGAACCAAGGGCTCCTGGGGCAATAAGGGGCCACCACAATGACCAGAGCCTCCTCTGCTACCACCTTCCGGATGGTCCCTGGAACGCGAGGAAATGCATACAGAAGGCCCGCGGGCCACCTGCTCCTGCAGGCACCTGTGCCCTCCGCAGACCTGGATAGGAAACGGGTGAAAAACTGGGGAAATTGCGAGCTCGCGGGCGAGGCGAACAGATTCACCAGAGGAGTGCCGAACCTCTGCCAGATCCTCCGAAACAACGACGGATGGAGTTGCCACACACCCTTGACCAGAGTCGCCCGACTCAGCCAATCTGCCTGGATGTTGGAGGGGCCAGAGATGTGTCCCGACACCAAGGACAACAGGTGCCTCTCCGCTCAGGCGCTCAGTCTCAGAGTCTTCAGCCAGAGAGCCCGAGAGTAGATCCCCCCCTGACGATAGATGTGGGCCTTGGTGGCCACATTGTCCATCAGGAGGAGTACGTGACGCCCCACCACCGAGGCCTGAAAGTGTCACAGAGCCAGGCGGGTCGCCTTCAGCTCCAACCAATTGATGTGGAGGCGGAGATCCGAAATCAACCACCTGCCCTGAGCCATCCGGGAGCCCACCAGGGCCTCCCATCCGAACAGACTCACGTCCGTGGTGACGCTCACCCTGTCTGGCTCCCAGAAGCAGCAGCCCCACTGAATGGCCGGGGACAGCCACCACCCCAGTGAGACCCAGAACCCCACCGGGAGGCAGAGGATCCGAAGAGAATTGCTCAATTGCCCCCTCTGAAAAGGATGAGTTCTCACAGGAGAGGCCGAAGAAGTCTGGCCCATGGGACTATCCCGATGTAAGAAACCATCTTGCCCAATAACTGAGATAGAGTGAGGAATGAAACTAACCGACTGCCGCAAACGCCCTCTGCCAGTTGACGCTGGCTGCTCTGGCGTACCCGGGACAGACGCACCCCCCTGATGCAGAGACTATGACTGTCCCCAGGTGAAGAATGCGCCGAAATGGCCCGAGGAAGAGACCCCACCTGAACCAAGATATTGTCTAAATAACATTGGAGTCTCACTTGGACGGAGCACAGATGAGCTGCCAGTGCCGCCAGAACCCTCGTGAAGGCCCGGGGAGCCGGAGCCAGCCCGAAGGGAAGAGCCCTGTATTGGTAGTGACGGTCCCCGTGGGAGAACCAAAGGACCTGCGATGACCGGCCAGAATTGGGATGGGAAGATAGGCCTCCGTGAGAACCACAGAGGCCAAGAATTCCCCCTTTCCGATGCCCTGAAGGATAGATTTGAGGGAAGACATTTTGCATCACCTGTGCACCAGAAAACGGTTCAGACGTTTGAGGCCCAGAATTGCCCTCCAGCCACCCGTTCGGAACCATGAACAGGTTGGAGAAATGGCCCAGGCCCCATTCCTCTAGAGGAACTGCCTCCACTGCCTGAATGTCAAGAAGGTGGGCGATGGCCTGATCCATCACACGATGGCGCTCCAGGCTCCGGAACGGAGGGAATGACCCAAAGAGATTCGGAGGGGTGGAGAGAAATTCCAACCTGAGACCGTGACAAACCGTGGCTCGGACCCAAGCGTCTGACATTATCTCATCCCATAGATCCACATAGAGGGAAAGACGGCCACCTCCTCCACGAAAAGGCCGCCTGGACTGGCACTGGAAGCAGTTTCTGCCCTGAAAGGATGACCTGGGAAACTGCCTGTCAGATTGGAAAGAAGAGAAATGCTGGTTATAATCTGAAGCCCTATACTGTTGCACATGACAAGAATGAGACTTAGACTCGGGCTTCTTAGCGTTAGATGGAAGAACTTCCCTGTCTTCATTCTCAGAATGGGGTTGAGGGCCTCCCCAAAAAGATTAGGCCCCTCGAATGGAACGGCCGCCAAGTTCCACTTGGCCTTGTTGTCCATCTGCCAGTGACACAGCCACAGGAGCCTGTGAGACGTGACAGAAGTGGCCAGAGCACTGGACGCAAACTTGACCATGTCCAGGGTCACATCAGCGGAAAACTGGCAGGCCGCCATGATCTTGATGAAATCCTGGTGGAGCCGCTCGTCCTGGATGGGAATGCGCTCCTGGAGCTGCTTAAGCCACATGACCATGGCCCGGTTAAAACAGGAGGCCAAGGTTGCGGACTTTAAAAAAAAATTTCCATTTTCATAACATATAATCACATGTATACTATACATAGCCAGTATCATATTGTAATAAATAATGATTACATCAGTTCCTCATCAATTCCCCAAAAAATAAAAACCCATTATTAGCTCTTCTGCTCTCCATACACCTCTTTCTTCTACCTCTCTCCTACTTCCTATCTTCCCTCCATCATCCTTTCCTACTCTACTTCCCCTTCCCTTCTCCTTCTCCTCTGTCTACATTCCACTCCTCCTTATCCTCATCCTCCTCATCTTCCCCCCTTACCCTCTCTCCTATCCCTTTCTTCCCATCTTTCTCTCTACATTCCACTCCTCCTTATCCTCATCTTCCCCACTTCCCCTCTCCTCTCCCTCTCTTCCCATCTCCCTTCCGTTTCCCACTCTTCCTCTCATTGGTGTATTTCTGCTTCTGAGCAAACTCCAATCTATGTTGATAGTATTTATACTTCCATAACAATTTATATACTGACTAACAATTAAATAACTGACTAAGGAAGTACCAAGTTTGCACTTGACCTTTGCCAAGTATTTCTAGAACATTTTATTAAATTTGCAAATTGGTATTAAATCTAATGAAAGAGGTGGGACTTTCCCACCTCTTTTATGCACTAGAAAATCCACAGAGATCTCCTTGCTGTAAAGGAGGAAACAGAAAATATTTGCAGGAATAATTTGTATTTCTCCTTTGTGAATGCTAATACTCAGGAAGTTAACTCCCACAAACGTTTGGAGGAGTAGCTCTCTAAACAGGAAAGTAAGGAAAGTTCAATTGTTAATTCCATGTCTTTAAAGTTTAGAGAATTCTTGCTGCAGATAGAGACTGTCAGCAGCAAATTTTGATTTATGGTTTTAAAATCCTTCACGTTTGACTTAAAGGCTTGTTTAATTAGCACAGCTGATTATCTACCACAATTTCAGTATTTTTTTAAATAAAAATATTTTAGCCTTGGGCCATTTAAACTTCAAAGCACCTAATTCATATGAATTTTTTTTTTGTATTTACTCAATAAAATTTGAGCAAGGAGTAGTAAACTATCCAACCAAATCAAGAGGATGGAGAAAAGATATTAACAATAAGTCCAACAGAAAAAGTAAAACATACCTTACCTACAGGCTAGTAATAACAGATACATTTAATAATAACAGATACATTCAAAACTGTTCATCATTCAAGGGCCACCCAAAATTGCTTATAAAAGGATTATCAGCAAAACAAACTTAGAAATTAACAATAACATTTTTATTAACAGAACTTAAGTGTTAAATGTTCTAGAAAATACTTTTCTATATAGGAGGGTTGTCATCATCATGTTAACAGTTATATTAACTTAAAAGTTTGCTGGGGCACTTTTTTTTTGAATTTGTTTAATGCAACCTTCAAATTCCTGATTTATTTAAGTAATAAGAAAATGTATAAAGCCAGAATTGAGAAGACCATAACAGACAGCTTTTTGCAAAGAAACTGAAGAAACAGTAGCCCACTTGTTAATCCTCTGCAAGAAGATCTCACAGACTGTACAAAAAACTGCATAAATGGTTCATTGGAAAATCTGCAAGAAATATTGTTTGCCTCTAAGCAAAAACTGGTAGACCATAAAATAAAAAAATAAATAGAAAATAAAGAAGCTAAAATGCTCTGGGACTTTAGAATTCAAACAGGCAGACACCTGCCACATTAACACCTCAGACTTAACAACTGTTGATAAAAAAGACAAAAAAGTCTGGTTAGTACCTAGAGACAGCAGAATAGAAGACAAAGAACCGGAGAAGGTAACAGAATACAAAGTCGTGCAAAGAGAAATTGAACAACTGTGGCAAACGAAAGCAAAGATAGTGACAACAGTAATGGGCACCCAGGTGTAATTCTGAAACAACTGGAGCACCGCTTGAATGCCACTGGCATTGACAAAATCACCACCAGTCAATTGTAAAAGTCAGCTTTATTTGGAACAACTTACACCCAGCAACCATACCTTTAACACCATCAAACATCAACATTTGTCTATCTCAGGTTCTGGGAAGGATTGGATAGGTGGATAAAAATGCCTAGTCCCGCTTTAACATCTGGTTGACAGTGCACACAACAATAATAAAAGAGACAGACCTTCCTAGATCCTTACCTCACATCCCTCCCTCCCTACCCAACTTGCATGTTAATATCTCAGAATATTTTTTTCAGAGTATTTAGTTTATAACTTCAGGTGCAAAACAGTTGGTTCAGAATCATGTGATGTTTGTTATATGCTCCAATTTTGTATTTGTATTTGTATTTATTGCACATTTATAGGCCGCCCTTTTCCCTGAGGGGACTCAGGGCGGCTTACAATCAAAGGGGAAAGGGAGTGAAGGACAAATACAAAAGAGATGTGAACAAAAGTAAATTAAACAGTAAAACACAACATTCACTCGGCATTCGGGAGGGGCGAAAGTAGACTTATCCCCAGGCCTGACGGGCTAGCCAGTTCTTGAGGGCTGTGCGGAAGGCCTGGACGGTGGTGAGGGTACAAATCTCCACGGGGAGATTATTCCATAGCGTCGGAGCCGCAACAGAGAAGGCTCTCCTCCGAGTAGTCGCCAGTCGGCACTGACTGGCGGATGGAATACGGAGGAGGCCAACTCTATGCGATCTGATGGGATGCAGGGAGGTAATAGGCAGAAGGCGGTCTCTCAAATAGCCAGATCCACTACCATGGAGCGTTTTATAGGTGGTGAGTAGGACCTTGAAGTGTACCCGGAGATCGACAGGTAGCCAGTGCAGCTCACGGAGGATCGGTGTTATGTGGGCGAACCGTGGTGCACCCACGATCACTCGCGCGGCCGCATTCTGGACTAGCTGAAGTCTCCGGATGCTCTTCAAGGGCAGCCCCATGTAGAGCACATTGCAGTATTCCAGCCTAGAGAGCACAAGGGCTCGAGTGACTGTTGTGAGGGCCTCCCGATTCAGGTAGGGCCGCAACTGGCGCACCAGGCGAACCTGGGCAAATGCCCCCCTGGTCACAGCTGAAAGATGGTGGTCAAAAGTCAGCTGTGGGTCCAGGAGGACTCCCAAGTTGCGGGCCCTTTCTGAGGGGTATAAATTTTGTCCCCCCAGCCTGAGTGATGGTATGTTGGTCAAATTTTTGGGAGGAAAACACAACAGCCACTCGGTCTTGTCTGGGTTGAGTATCAGCTTGTTTGCTCTCATCCAGTCTTTAACGGCCTCAAGACCCCGGTTCATCACGTCCACCGCTTCATTGAGTTGGCACGGGGCGGACAGATACAACTGTGTATCATCCGCATATTGGTGGTATTTTATCCTGTGCCTCCGAATGATCTCGCCCAGCGGTTTCATGTATATGTTAAATAGTAGGGGGGATAGGACCGACCCCTGCGGCACCCCATAAGTTAGGGGCCTCAGGGACGATCTCTGCCCCCCTACCAACACCGACTGCGACCTGTCCGAGAGATAGGAGGAGAACCACTGCAAAACAGTGCCGCCTACCCCTATCTCCCGCAGTCGTCGCAGAAGAATACCATGGTCGATGGTATCGAAAGCCGCTGAGAGGTCAAGGAGAACTAGGATGGAAGCATGGCCTCCATCCCTAGCTCTCCAGAGATCATCGGTCAATGCGACCAAAGCGGTTTCTGTGCTGTAACCGGGTCTGAAGCCAGACTGGAAGGGGTCAAGATAGTTAGCTTCCTCCAAGGTACGCTGAAGCTGGAGAGCCACCACCTTCTCAACAACCTTCCCCACAAAGGGGAGGTTGGAGACTGGACGATAGTTATTAAGAACAGCTGGATCCAAGGACGGTTTCTTCAGGAGGGGTCTCACCACCGCTGTCTTAAGCGCGGTGGGGAAGTACCCCTCCCGAAGAGAGGCGGTAACAACCGCCTGGATCCAGCCTCCTGTCACCTCACTGCTGTTGGTAACCAGCCAGGAGGGACACGGGTCCAGTATACAGGTGGAGGCACTCACAGCTCGCATAGCCTTGTCCACATCCCCAGAGGCAACTTCCTGAAACTCAACCCAGAGATGGTTTGCCAAGTCTTCCCCTTGTGTCCCGGCTGGATCTACTGGGGTGGAGTCCAGGTCCGCTCGAAACTGGGCAACTTTGTCCGCCAAGAACTGGACATACTCCTCAGCCTTACCCTGTAAGGGGTCCCCCGTCTCCCTCCTATTTAGGAGGGAGCGGGTTATCCTAAACAGGGCGGCTGGGCGGGACTCGGCGGACGCTACCAAGGAGGCAATATATGTTCTTTTTGCTGTTCTTAGAGTCCGAATATACTCCTTGGTGCATGCTGTTAAAAGTGCCCGCTTCGACTCGGACCTATCGGACCTCCACGAGTGCTCTAGGCGTCTCCTCCGGCGCTTTATCTCCCGGAGCTCCTCAGTGAACCAAGGAGGCCTCCGGGGGCCGCTGACCTGGAGGGGCCGTAGTGGCGCAATTCGGTCTAGAGACTCCGAAGCTGCCGAGTGCCAGGCAGCGACGAGGGTCTCCACCGAACTGTGGGCGAGGGTATCAGAAATAACCCCAAGCTCCGTCTGGAACCTAACAGGATCCATCAGTCGCTTGGGGCGGAACCAGCTGGTTGGTTCCTCCTCCCTACGGTGGGGGTTTGGCCTCCGGAAGTCTAGCCTCAGTAGGTAGTGGTCTGACCACGACAGGGGTATGATCTCATTACCCCTCAGACCAAGATCGTAACTCCACTGCTCCGAGAGGAATACGAGGTCAAGTGTGTGACCCGCTGAGTGAGTTGGGCCTCGGATTACCTGAGTCAAGCCCATGGCTGTCATGGAAGCCATGAACTCCTGCGCTCCATCAGAGTGTTCACCGAGCGAAGGCAAGTTGAAGTCCCCCAGAACCATAAGTCTAGGGAACTCAACTGCTAGCTCGGCTACTGACTCGAGGAGCGAGGGGAGGGCTGCTGCAACGCAGTTGGGAGGCAGGTACGTAAGCAGCAGACCCACTTGACCCTTGAGGTCCAGCTTCACCAGCAGGGACTCATACCCGACAAGCTCCGGAGCAGGGATCCTACGAGGTACTAAAGACTCCCGGATTACAATAGCCACACCGCCACCCCTTCCCTGGGCTCTCGGCTGATGCAGCACCTGAAATTTTCTATCTTTGGGCTAATAATTGGCAGTGATACTGTGACAATCCCAAGTTTGATTCCAAAACAAATTTTAGACATTGTAAGACAATTTCATAGGATAGGAAGATTCATCTCTTCAACTCTGTCAACAGTCCTCATCATGAGATAATCCAGATTGCCATTATTCATGATTGGTATTAACACTTTACAGCTCTGCACCATAATCAATGTGCTGTATTTTAAAATACAAATAAAATCTATGTAGGTTTTTTTTTTAGAAAACCTCAGCAATATGAATTTTTCTAGCATAACTGCTCCCTTCCCTAAAAAGAATTGTTTCCAGCGGTTCAAAGGTATATGACTAAGACAGCAATAAAATACTTTAACATTAATTTTCTGTCTTGGTGGAAGGGTGAAATTGCATATGAACAGGAAATAGTAAACTCAGAATTATCAGAGAACTATGTCATCATACAATTCAACTCTCTTATACACCCTTGCATACTAAAATGTACTCCGTGAGTTGCGGGCACACTCCTTCTGTACTCAGGTTAGAAAGAAATGATAAAGGCATGAAAGTATGTTCTTGTTTACTTCACATTTGTTTCAGGGAAGATTACATTTGTCCTTCATTGCCCTTTGTGAGAGAAGTTTTTTTATCAACCTACTACTCCCACCATCCTCAATAGGGGACCTTGGAGGGCGGTTAGTACAAAAGTTCCCAGTACATTTTGTTTCATTCTTTCAGAATCATTACTCTCCTGCACTGATCTTTTATTTTTCCTTTGGAATGATGAAAATCATAGCCCAACACATTCTAATGAGTGTAGGATTGAGTTGTACAGTAGCAGTCTTACTCCAAAGAAACTACTCTGAATTTTTGTACTATAGTATGGTCATGCTGGGTCGGAACAATGGGAATTATAATCCATTACTAGATGAACATACTATATAACATAAACTCATGACCTGGTTTTAAAGAAGCTTCTTCCTCTCAATCTGACCCTTCAAATTATATTTCAGAAGAAATAACAATCAGGGGTCTCCAACCCCTGGGCCATGGACCGGAACCAGTGCGTGGCCTGTTAGGAACTGGGCCATATAGTCGGAAGTGAGTGGCAGGTGAGCTAGCAAAATTGAAACCATCTTCCCCAAAATTGTCTTCCATGAAACCGGTGCTCCTGGTGCCAAAAAAGTTGGAAACTGCTGCTGAACAGCATTGTTGTAAGGATAATTTAACATATGTTCATAAATGACAATTATAGGTAGTCTTTGACTTACGACCACAACTGAGCTCAAAATTTGTATTGCTAATTGAGACAGTTAAGTGACTTTTGTGCCATTTAACAAACTTTGTGGCCACAATTGTTAAGTAAATCACTGGAACTCTTAAATTAGTAACACGGTTGTTAAGAGAATATGGCTTCCCCATTGACTTTGCTTGTTAAGAAGGTTGCAAAGGGATCACATATGACCAAGTGACTGACAAGAGGGTTTTTATCATGTGACCATGAGGATGCCACAAAGGTCATAAGTGTGAAAAACAGTCCTTTTCACTGCTGTTGAAACTTTGAATGGTCACTAAATAAACTGTCGTAAAATGAGCACTACCTGTAGTGATGCTAATATTGGTAGTAATATACATATTATTGCCCACTGCTTTTATCAATGAAAGAGTTACTTTTATGTACTAAACCAAGATTTGGATTAAATATGTTAGTTTAATTGTTTGCTGGCTTCTGAAGAGCCAGCTAGAGATACTCATTATATGGTCCTATTTCCGTTTAGGATTTCAGCCAAATGGTGGAATCAATAAGACTTTAGATGAAGGACCACAGAAGAACTGTGTGAGCCTGATTAGTACTTCTGACTTTCTCAGCACCTTTTAATATCTATAGCAGGACACTGGTACCCTCCCAGTTTGCCTGATTTTGGCAATGGAGTTCTAGTTCTGTTGAGTGAGTCTAGAAGAAGGGCTGGGGGATACTGTTGATCTGAAGTGGCCCATCTTACAGAGTTCTAGTTATGACTGTTAATGTTTTGTATTTATGTGAATTCACTGAAAGTTATATGATACTTAGCAGTGAAGTACATCATAAATGCTGTCATAATTTAACTCTACTGCTGCATGTCACTAAATGCCAAGGCACAGGCTACACAAAGGTGAACAAGCTGAAAGTTGCCAGGCACAAACAACCAGACTTACACTTGAAGAGTTCAATTAGTTGTTTTATTGCTCAAGACTATACACAGGAACTTCTCAGACTAATAGTTTGCAGCTGAGTGAGACTAAATGAGTTTCAATAGCATTGGGGGGGGGTGGGGGTGGACATTGCCCCCTGTGCCCACATAGGGATTCTTGACTAAATCACCATTTGACTCCTCCCCCTGGCTGTATCAGTCTCTCTTCTACAAAAATATATTCCTACAATATGTCCACACAGCAGCACCATGACCTCAACCCCTGCTGTCCCCCATCTATTTCAATTTTGTAAAATAGTAGATTTGCAGATTGGAATTAACCTGTTCTAGGAAGGATTGTTCCCTCTCTGCAGAAAATATAAATGCGCCATCTAAAAAGATTTCTCCACTAAATTTCCAGTGGTAGCAAGAAGCACGTGTTTAAGTATCCCAGTTCAGCATTACTGAACATATGTAATCTGAAAACAGTTTTCCAAACCTGGGCTACACCACAACTAACCTACTGCAGTGTGTTCTACGTGAAGGCTTCATATTCAGAAGCTTTGATAGAATACAGAACTAAGCTGATAAATGGTGCACGGCATCATAATACAGGTAGTCCTTGACTTATAACAGTTTGTTTACTGATCATTCGAAGTTACAGTGGCATTGACAAAAGTGATTTATGACTGTTATTCACACATATCATCTTTGTGGCTACATGATAAAAATTCAGGTGCTCGGCAGCTGGCTCATGACAGTTGCAATATTCCAGGTTCATGTGATCAACTTTGCAACCTTCTGACAAGCAAAGTCAATGGGCAAGCCAGATTCCCTTAACCACCCTGTTACTAATTTAACTACTGCAGTGATTCACTTAACAATTGTGGCAAGAAAGGTCATAAAATGGAGCAAAACTTAACACATGAAGGTTGCGCATGCGTGAGAATAGAATGGCTGCCGAACTCCGCTGCTCCGAATGCTTGAGAACAAGAAGACACTAACCGCGGCGCCCAGGACCCCTAATATGGTAACGGAGGGGTTCCTTTTGGGTGCCAGCCTTCAGCCCTTCCAGGGAGGTGGTTGTTTGGGGAGGGGGCCGCCTTTGAGCGGCTCCAGGAACAGCTCCGGAACGACGACACCCCCCCTGGCGTGGCTTTCTGCATCGGCCTTTTTAAACAGCTGGGAAGCGGCGGCGACGGCTTTGTGCGAGAGGCGGAGGCTTTGGCCCTGCCGTTTGGAGGGGTGCCGAACCCCCTCACTGACTGAACAACATCGTGGGGCTGGCTTATGCCCCGAAGAGGGGGTGGAAGGTCCAGGAGAGATGTTTGGACTGGACTGGGACTGGGACCGGGAGGCAGAGGAATTGGTTTCCTGTCTCCGCTATAACTTCGCTCCTATCCCCCCCTGCATCTTGAAGCGGCGTTTTACTACGACCTCGCCGCTGTTTCTGCAGGACCTTAAACGGTTTGACCATCTACCGGCTTGGTTTAGGAGTAAAGCTGGAAGAACTAATCTACGGACTCCCTGTGGCAGCCATTACCATCAGCTGTCACCATTGCAATCATCACTGCCCCAGGAGTGCTGTGTTAGCTGGGAAATTGAACTCCCTCTAGTGGCCATTACGGGTATTTACCTGGTCCATCAAAAAACCTTTACCATCATCAAGCACTATTACATCAGAGAGGCAGTGTGCCAAGAACTTGGACTCCCTCCAGTGGCCATTATTAGTACTTCTTTTTGGCCATATACTTTCCTGGACCATATACAGCTTCCTACTGGACTCCCACTAGACTTTGTTAACGAGAAGGCCAATTCTAAGATCCTGCCTTCACCAATTCGCACAACCGTTTAACCACGCAATTTTTATCTGGTATGATGAGTGCATGGGATTGTATGTGCTTGAGTGAATGATCCCACTTTTATTATTCATTATCATTGTATTTTTATGCGTTTTAACTTTCTGTGGGGACTGCTTGGGTGAGTGAATGAGTATGCCTGATTCGGAGGGCCTGCCGGGAGAAGCGGGGGCCATGGGGGTGGTTGAGGGAACCAGAGACACGGGAGAGGGTCGGGGTATTACGGTCGTAACAGGGAGGGGCAGATACGGCGGGGACTTCAGGGCAGGCCATTACCGGGGAAGGAGGGTTCGCTACATCACAGAGATCCCTCCTTCCGGCCTGTGAGTCCCACTCCGAGACCAGATGGCGCAGGTAATCAGGACCCTGGACTCAGGCTGCTGTCGCTAAATGCCAGGTCTGTGGTACATAAAGCTCCTCTCGTCCGGGACTTAATCTTAGACGAGAGGGCAGACCTGGCATGTATTACTGAAACCTGGCTGGGCCCAGAGGGAGGAGTCCCCCTTGTAGAACTGTGCCCAGAAGGATTTCAGGTGCTGCACCAGCCGAGAGCCCAGGGAAGGGGTGGGGGTGTGGCCGTTGTTATCCGGGAGTCGTTAGTTCCTCGTAGGGTCCCTGCTCCGGAGCTTGTCGGGTGTGAGTCTCTGCTGATAAAGTTGGACCTCAAGGGTCAAGTGGGTTTGCTGTTAACGTACCTGCCTCCCAACAGCGTTGCAGCAGCCCTCCCCTCGCTCCTCGAGTCGGTAGCCGAGCTGGCAATTGAGTTCCCTAGGTTGATGGTCCTGGGGGACTTCAATCTGCCTTCGCTCGGTGAAAACTCTGATGGGGCGCAGGAGTTCATGGCATCCATGACAGCCATGGGCTTGACCCAAGTAATCCGGGGCCCAACCCATTCGGCAGGTCACATGCTCGACCTCGTATTTCTCTCGGAGCAGTGGATTTGTAATCTTGGTCTGAGGGGTAACGACATCATACCCCTGTCGTGGTCAGACCACTGCCTACTGAGGCTCGACTTCCAGAGACCAAACCCCCACTGTAGGGAGGAGGAACCGACCAGGTGGTTCCGCCCCAGGCGACTCATGGAACCATTAAGGTTCCAGACGGAGCTTGGGGTCATTCCTGATACTTTCGCCCACAATCCGGTAGAGACTTTGGTTGCTGCTTGGCATTCGGCAGCATCAGAGGCCCTCGACCGGATTGCGCCACTACGGCCCCTCCGAGGCGGCGGATCCCGGAGACCCCCTTGGTTCACCGAGGAACTCCGGGAGATGAAGCGCCGGAGGAGATGCCTAGAGCACCGATGGAGGTCCAATAAGTCCGAATCCAACCGAGCAATGGTAACCACCTGCACCAAGGAATACACCAGAGCACTTAGGGCAGCGAAAAGATCCCATATAGCCACCTTGGTTGCGTCCGCTGAGTCCCGCCCAGCCGCCCTGTTTAAGATAACCCGCTCCCTATTAAATAAAAGGGAAGCGGGGGAACCCTTGCAGGGCAGAGCTGAGGATTATGCCCAATTCTTAGCGGACAAAATTGCTCGGTTTCGGTCGGACTTGGACTCCATCCCTGCAGTTCCAGCCGAGGCACAAGAGGATCAGACAGAACATCTCTGGGTTGAGTTTCAGGATGTTACCCCCGGGGATGTGGACAAGGCCATGAGGGCTGTGAGTGCCTCCACTTGCGTACTGGACCCGTGTCCCTCATGGCTGGTTACCAGCAGCAGTGAGGTGACACGAGGCTGGATCCAGGCGGTCGTGACCGCCTCTCTCCGGGAGGGGAACTTCCCCGCCGCACTGAAAGCGGCGGTGGTGAGACCCCTCCTAAAGAAGCCATCTTTGGATCCAGCTGTCCTTAATAACTATCGTCCAGTCTCCAACCTTCCCTTCCTCGGGAAGGTTGTTGAGAAGGTGGTGGCCTTTCAGCTCCAGCGGTCCTTGGAGGAAGCAAACTATCTTGACCCCTTCCAGTCAGGCTTCAGACCCGGTTACAGCACAGAAACCGCTTTGGTCGCATTGACCGATGATCTTTGGAGAGCCAGAGATGGAGGATTTTCCTCCATCCTGGTTCTCCTTGACCTCTCAGCGGCTTTCGATACCATCGACCATGGTATCCTTCTGCGACGACTGCGGGAGGTGGGAGTGGGAGGCACCGTACTGCGGTGGTTCTCTTCCTACCTCTCGGACAGGTCGCAGTCGGTGTTGGTGGGGGGGCAGAGATCGTCCCCTAGGCCCCTAACATATGGGGTGCCTCAGGGCTCGGTCTTATCCCCCCTACTATTCAACATCTACATGAAACCGCTGGGAGAGATCATCCGCAGGCACGGGATCAGATACCATCAATATGCGGACGATACTCAACTGTATCTGTCCGCCCCGTGCCAACTCAATGAAGCGGCAGACGTGATGAACCGAGGCCTGGAGGCTGTTATGGACTGGATGCGGGCTAACAAGCTTGTGCTCAACCCAGAAAAGACCGAGTGGCTGCTGTGTTTCCCTCCCAAAGATTCCACCAATATTCCATCTCTCAGGCTGGGGGGTCAAATTCTATACCCCTCAGAGAGGGTTCGCAACTTGGGAGTCCTCCTAGATCCACAGCTATCGTTTGACCACCACCTAACGGCTGTGGCTAGGGGGGCATTCGCCCAGGTTCGCCTGGTGCGCCAGTTGCGACCCTACCTGAATCGGGAGGCACTCACAACAGTCACTCGGGCCCTTGTGACCTCTAGGCTGGAATACTGCAATGTGCTCTACATGGGGCTGCCCTTGAAGAGCATCCGGCGTCTTCAGCTGGTACAGAACGCGGCCGCGCGAGTGATTGTGGGTGCACCGCGGTTCACCCACATAACACCTATCCTCCGCGAGCTGCGCTGGCTACCTGTCGATTTCCGGATGCGCTTCAAGGTGCTATTAGTCACCCATAAAGCCCTGCATGGTAGTGGATCCGGATACTTGAGAGACCGCCTTCTGCCAATTACCTCCCTGCGACCAATTAGATCACACAGATTGGGCCTCCTCCGTATTCCATCGGCCAGCCAGTGTCAGCTGGCAACCACAAGGAGGAGGGCCTACTCAGTAGTAGCCCCGACCCTTTGGAACGAACTCCCCGTGGAGATTCGTACCCTCACCACCGTCCAGGCCTTCCGCACAGCCTTGAAGAACTGGCTAGCCCGTCAGGCCTGGGGACAGAGATAGTTGCCCCTCCCGAATGATGAATGCATGTTGCCTATTGTTTTTATTACATGTGTCTATGTTATTGTTTGCATTTCCCCCTCCCTGATTTTATGTGAGCCGCCCTGAGTCCCCTCAGGGAAAAGGGCGGCCTACAAATGTCAATAAAATCAAATCAAATCAAATCAAACATGCCTCACTTAGCAACAAATTGTGGTTGAAAGTCAAGGACTACCTATACCTGAATCCTCTTTTTCTGTCAAAAGTCCCACATCCAAATACCATTTCCAGTATTTAAAATACAAAATAAAATGCAGGGTAAAGAATTTCTGGAATCTGCAGTCCAGATACATATGGTTAGGTAATCTGCTATGGAGCAAGCCAATGGAAACAAGGGTGAAATTCAGCAGGTTCTGACAGGTCCTGGAGAACTGGTAGCGGAAATTTTGAGTAGTTCAGAGAACCGGCAAATACCACCTCCGGCTGGCCCCAGAGTGGGGTGGGAATGGAAATTTTGCAGAATCCTTCCCCTGCCACGCCCACCAAGCCACACCCACAGCACTGGTAGTAAAAAAAAATTGAATTTCACCACTGAATGGAAATCTCTATGAAAATAAAAAAGAGCAGTGTAGAAGACAATGGAGTTAAGTATTGCAACATTTACCTTTTTTTTTTTTTACAATCTCTTATTGAATAACTCACAGCAGTCTTCTACAGAACACTGGTGTTTCTAGGCTTCAAAACCACCATTTTTGATTGACGATTCCCATTAAGGAAAACTGCTTCTCACTCTACTTAATTTTTTTCTTAATATGCCAAGAACATTGAACTCACAGCTTAGGCAAGGACTCCAAACCCTACAGGATACAAGTTTGACACAAAAAGTTACAGATCTAGAAATGATTTCAACATTTGGTAATTATGTAGAAGTACTTCTGAGCAAAGCAATGTTTTTTCTATTTATGCCTCTAGCATTCGCTTGCTCTGATACTGCCTTTTTGCACTGAAAAGCTCAGAAACGTAAATATGTTGCAATTGTTAATAGCCCTTTAAACTTTGATCTCTGTCTTACCTCTGTGAATTCTCCCCTCCTCCCTTCTCCTATTTCCATGGTATTTCTATGTCTTATCACCATCTGTTTCTCTGCACTTTATTTATCTCATATTCTGGATATAATTAAGGAACTATGTACACAGTCCACATATTTCCATCTACCTGAATCTTTCTGAAAAACCTAAAAGCCCAAATGTCCTTTGTTCTTTAAAAAAATATATGATGGAAAATAGCAGCTGCCTCTTCCAAAGGACTCCAATTCATCCCTTAAAAAAACAGTCCCACATGGCTGAGCAGAAGACCAACTTCCAACTGCCTATTAGAAACCAGAGAAATCAAAACCAGGGTTAGCTTGGACCATCATCACCTCATTCTAAATAAGACAGATTCACACATTCAGATCAAAAGTGGAATCATGAAATATCAGTACTGTCTAGATAACTGTCTCCATTGCCTTTGAGAACCACAATTCAGAGACCTACACAATTATCATTCCTTGTACTAGCCCCACTGGGATTATATGACTAGCCCTCCCACCCAAAAAAGAATAGGGCTTTTGATAAGCATTTGATGATACAGTCTCCTGTTTTTTTGAAGTGATGCTATGCAGAATTCCGTGGAAGCACATCAGCAATTAGTTCATAATGCTTTCCCAAAATAAAAAAAAAATATTTCATTCATTTAGATATGTAGTTTCAAGCAAGACCACAACAAAAATATTACATTCATCCAGATCCAAACAATTTTTGTCCCATTAAATAAGGAGGAGGTGGTTTATTTTTACACATGCTCTCTATATTTAGATAGGTTGGATTAATAAAGCAAAGGAGCAATCTGCACTAAGATACTGAACTGCCAAGACAGCTGGTGTCATGCAGAAATTAAAGTGTTGTTAGGACAGGACTGTCAAACTTGCGGTGTCACGGTGACGTCACGTGATGTATCACGACTTTTTCCCCTTTGCTAAACCATGTGTGGGCGTGGCCAGCAGGAGACGCATCTGGCCTGTGCGCCACGAGTTTGACAGCCCTGCGTTAGGAGATTCGGGTTCGGGATCACTTTCAGTCATCAAAGCTTACTGGGTGACCTTGAATTACTTCTCTAAAATATTCCGGCCCAAATTACCTTACAGATTATCCTGTTGGGAAAAATAATTGGGAAGGTAGTACTATGTACTTAAGATACTGAAAGAAAAACGGAAGATAAATCTACCAAGTAAATAAAAACCAAATACCTTCGAACTGTAGTTGTACCATAAAATCTAATGTAATATATAACATAGTTATGGCTTCCCAACCCTAACGGGTTAGGAATTTTGTTCTAATTTTCTGAAAATGGAAAAATGTGAAATGGTGATGGATGATTTCTGGACTTGACAATTGAAAAAAAACTGAATGAGGAGCTGAAAGTATTATTATAATGCTAAGGAGATACAAAGCTAATGAGCTTGTCGTCGTCTTCATCATCACCACCACCATCATTTTAACTATTGTCTATCCACTGCAGGATGAAGGCCTCTTCTGCATGTTTCCAACCAATATGGTCCTAGCTTTCTTTTGTCAATTGGGCCCACAGGTGGCTTCTTTAACCACCTCCTCTTTCTTTAATTGTATTCTTTCCTCTTTTTTCTTTCTTTTCCTTATATACTTCTGTATTTGTCTTTTAGCTATGTAAAAAACCTTTTAATAAACATTAATTAAAACAGATTGTTCTCATTTTCTGTAGTCTAAATTAAAACGAAATTAAAAATAAAATTGCGTTTGTCCTTGCTACAGTACTACTTAAGAAAAATCACAAGAGACCCAATACAGAGATCTTCTCTTGCTCAACAGGTTGACCAGCAGCTGGAAAGAATGGAGCACAACTCAAAGAACCTTTTCCAAAATCCTCAGGGCAGCTCTGCAGTAATTCACAGCAGGCAAGCAGCAGCAATGCCTCTCCATTCAGGCCTATGTGGAAAGTGTTCCCCTGAAGGCAGAATGTCTCTTTTTGAAGAAATAAATGTTGTAATCGAATGGGTAAGTAGAGGTTTTAAACTTAAAAACTGTTCTTTGAATTTTGGTCAAGAAGTTATGAAATCTGCCTCAACAGTAGGATTATCTGCAAGATGATCTCCCCCCCCCCCACCTCCCCTCTCTCTCATATACATGTACATGTATCTGTATTTATCTACACACACACACACAGACACACAGCCATGAAGCTCCCTGTTAGAAACACAAGCATTTCTCAAAAATGTTGGTTCTGACGAATGCCAAAAACATGGGAACAGATGAAAATTCCACATGAACAAATTGCTAGTATTAAAATGTTTTTGATATTGTAACATACTACATATAAGAGTTAAAGTTAAACCCAAATGGATTAAAACATATTTTTTACCTTTCCTAAAAACTGCTGACACAAGCATTTTATATAAAAATTAAAAATCATGCAACAGCAGTTTGACTCTGCAAATGATTGAATGCTTGCTCTTAAAAAAAAAAACCCTTTACATAGCATCAATAGTGACTCAAGCAGTTAGAATTATTTTCATATGACTCAGGTTATTGCAGTATAAACAAACCTTGTTTCCCTAGAACCTTATCTGGGGGATTGAAGTTTCTTTTCTCTTTTAGAACTCTGAAAATACAACCACTATCTGTTGCGTACTCTTACCACAATTGCAACAAGTCATGTGGATTCTCAGCTAGGCAGATATAAAGCAGCTGAATCACCAAGCAATTTGTTCTTATACGCCAGAAAAAACTAAAAAAAAGGTGAATGGTGTCCACTTGTAATATTTCAGATGGGGAATTACTGTCCAGCACTTCACAGGATATGACAATAGATACAAAGTTCCAAAACTGAGCATAACCAATTGTTACTAGCTTGCCTAAATACAGCACAGTGACATCGAATGCATCTATCAAAAGAAGAGAAGGAGCTGCAAACTCTAAAATGTTTGAAGCTTGTGTTAAGAGTTCATCTATAATATCTGTCTCTCAGAAGAAAAGATGCCTCTCAGAACCACTGTTATTAACTGTTTCCCCAGCAAAAAGAAAAAAAAGTATTCTCTCCTATGAGGAACAAATGAAGAGCATCCATATCAAAAAGACTTTTTAAATAGATCCATACTGACATTTCACAATGTATTAGTTCAGACAACTGTATAATGCATACTAAAGGAGAAAATGTGAGGCCATAAAATTTGACTTAACCAATGTGTCTCCAGTAAGAAATTGGTTCATATTCAGGCTCTGTAACAGTAGCACAAACCTCTGTCTAACCACACACAAACTGACAAAGTTCACTCATACACACACATTTATTTCTAGACAGAAGTAGATCCAGTATAGCAGATTTGCTTGGGAAGACCAAGGTTCACCTCCTGATTCAGCCATGAAGCTTACAGGATGCCCTTGAAAAAGTCACCGTCTCTTGACATAACTTATACAATAATGGGGATGTGAATACTATGGGATAAGCCCATACTTACCACCATGCACTCCACTCCTTGAATGCAATAAGGGCAAAGTCCAAATATACACATATGCACAAATACTTTTCAGGAGTCCACACCTCCATGAAGAAAGGGACTGTTCCTGGTTCAGGCATGCAGTTTTGCATACAATTGATTCAAGCAATTACAAATATTGCAATAGCTGGCCCTAACTGGTTCACACTCACTCCCATCCTCAACCTTCATCAGACTTTTTCATCTACTCTGATGTTCTTTCCTAGCACATTACCTACCAAAACAAATACGGTATGCATACTCTAGGGTTTAGTTTAAACCCTAAAGTCCACAGATTTTTTTTTTTTGAGTCATATTGACTCCGGATGATTGTCTGAACAAGTCCCTGCGGTTTTCTCTGCAAGAATTTTAAAAGTATTTTGCCATTGCCTGCTTTTCTGGGCTGAGTGTGTATGACTGGCCAAAGGTCACCAGCTGCCTGCCTGCCTAAGGCAGGACTAGAACTCAGATTTCCTAGGATTTAGGAACCTACCTTAACTATTACACTATTAGGTGTTAACCATTACACCTAACTGGCTATCACATAAATATGTCAAAATTGTTATGGGGGTGGGGGTGGAAGGGGATCTCAAATAAGCCTGAACTGATTTCATGTCACAGAAAGCACTTTCAGGTCACCTTTAAAATAATGCTTCTTAACAGCAGTTTGCTCATCCAAACACTAACAAAAGGCTGCATTATAAGCACTCCAATGGAGAGACGTGACAGCCTGAACGTGAAAATCAGGCAAGTGTGAATCAGCAGTTAATGTAAGCAAAATACCACGAAGTTTCCCTAGCCTTCTCAAATGTAATTAAAGTTCATGCATCCGAGCGTTAATCAACAATTGCATAGCAATCTTGTGCGTGGGTAGAAAAGCCTACAAATGCCTCTGAGAACCAGGGTTGCAAAATCAGCAATTCACCCTGGCACGTGAGAACCAGACCTAAAAAAGAGCCGTCCCTTTCTCCTTTTCAAAGACAGGAGTAGGTAGAGAACGGGGGGGGGGGGATGTTTTCACTTACTTTCTCCTTTTTGGTTAAAGAGACGCTGCCACCGCCGCCCTCCCCTTGTTCGCCACACTTGTTGAGCTTCTTCTGTCCGGCTCCGCCAATTCCCGGCGGGCTCCAGGTGATGGGGACGCCGCTGCCGCCCTTACCACCTTCGTTGCTTTCTATTTTGATTAGCCGGTGCTTGGGGGAAATGTACTTGACCGACGCGGAGTCGGGCGGGGTGGCAGCGCGGCGTTCGCTGTGGCTGCGGAAGAGCTGAGGCGAAGCTGTGGGGGTGGGGGCAGAGGCGACGGCGGCGCTGCTCCCGCCGCTGCTGCCTCCTCCTCCGCCGCCGCCGCCGCCTCCGCAGCAGGACGAGGACGAGAAGGGTTTGGGACCGGCCGACTCCACCAGCAGCTCCTCCGGCGCACAATACTCGGGTCGGCAGAGCGCTCTCAGCTTGCGCAGCGATGAGCCCGGCCCGCTGTAAGGGTCCTCGAAGTCGCGCTCCTTCTGAGCGCGGTAGGCGCGGAGCAGGTCGCTGGTGTCGTGGCGCGGGAAGCACGGCGACGTGTGGTGGTGGTGGTGATGGTGGTGATGGTTGTGGTTGTGATGCCCTCCGCCTCCCGCTCCCGCCGTGCCGTTCCGCTTGTCCCGATAGTCCGGACGGGGCGGTTGCGGAGGGCTCTTGGTCTTGTTATTGCCCAGGCTAAAGTATTTGTTCAGCCATTTGGCCATGACGGCATCGAGTCGGGCGCCCGCCTGCCTCCCTAAAGCACGCCGCCGGCACCCATGGAGACTCCAGGAACCGTGCGCCGCCGCTCAGGGCTGCACGCCTTGGCGTCCCTCCGGCTCGGGCGGCTGTTCCTGAAGCTCCCGTCCCTCCATGGGACCCGCGCCTCCTATCCAGCCGTCCGCTCCCGGCCCCGCCAAAAACTTTTCCCCCGGGGAGATGCCTTCGCACCCTCTAAAGCAAGGACTGGGAAAGCCCCCCCGCTCCGACCTCGCTCCGGGCTGGGCTGGGCTCGCCTCTTCTCTCGCCTCAAAGGCGCCGCTTTCCTGCCTTCGCTGAACTTTGCCGAGTTGCCCGCAGGACCTGACGCACGCAGGCTGGGGCTGCAGCGGCTCCTCCTCCGCCGCCGCGCTACGGCTCCTCCCCGGCGCCCTTCCTTCGCGGCCCTGCCCGGACGGCCGTATCCAAGCTCCTGAAAGAGACTCCCTTCCGCGCTCGCGGCTGGCTGCCTCGCGCGTCCTCTCGCGCTGGTCTCCGCTCCTGCCTGCCCGCCTGGCTCAAGGCAGCTGGGCCTAAGCTGAGCACGCACCGGTGGGGAGGGGCCTGAGCACCGAAATGCCCCCGCCCTCTTCTCAAGCGGTGAGAGTGAGAGAGGGAGGAGGAGGAGGAGGAGATCGGGTGTCTTCTCCTCCTGGCGGGCGACCGTTGCCGTTGAAAGCGAGGAATTTCCAAATAGGACGACTCTCCGGTTGCGGTTGTCCCTGGGACGATCGCCCCTAGCAAGGGTCGTGGAGGAGATGCTCCCCGCTCGAGAGCCGATCTGCGGTGCCGAAGTTGGTTTGCTTACACCTTGCGCTATGATCTTTTCTAATCTTCGGTTGTCATTGTGCGTACGCGAAGGGCGGTCCTGCAGTTGGAGAAGCACCTGTAACAGCATCAGTTTTTTTAAACCAGAGGATGAGAAACCTGCTGGAGTGTGGATGCACAAGCCCAATCGCATACTAAAATGTTTGCTCCGTGTAGTTTTCGGTCACGGAGCACGGAGCGAACGAGGCATCTGCCTAAACCCACACTTTAAGTCTTCGTTCAATCCCGAACATTTTCCAGAACTGAACATGTGTGGGAATACTTTACTCATGTTCAACCTTTCCTGGTTTAGGATAGTTAGTAACAGGTGCTGTTTCATTCCTTGGCATTCATTCCTCTCCTTTTCCATCACAGAGCAACTGCCGCATGACTGATTTCTGTGCTTTGCAGACAGAAATTAGCACACCTTGAAATTAGCAAGATGAGCACAAAGCCTTCTCTGAAATACGATTTGCAGAACTGGACTGCTATCTGCCATATCTTTATTATATTTGTACTCTTTATTATTAGGTGGGACACTGTGGCTCAGTGGCTGAGATGCTGCGCTTGTTGATCAGAAAGGCGGCAGTTGGGTGGTTCGAATCCCTAGCACCATATAATGGAATGAGCTCCCGTTACTTGTCCCAGCTTTTGCCAAACCTAGCAGTTCAAAAGCATGTAAAAATGCAAGTAGAAAAATAGGGACCACCTTTGGTGGGAAGGTAACAGCGTTCCGTGCACCTTTGGCGTTTAGTCATGCCAGCCACATGACCACGGAGACGTCTTTGGACAGCACTGGCTGCTCGGCTTTGAAACAGATGAGCACTGCCCCCTAGAGTTGGGAACGACTAGCACATATGTGTGAGGGGAACCTTTACCTTTTGGCTCTTTATTAAGCCAGGTGTACAAAAATACACTTTTGGGATCTTCAAATCACTTAATTAAAGGTTGGAGGAGGAATGAAGATAATCTAAAAAGACAAATAGCTAGTAATAGCATTAAAACCCACATGGCCAAAATGTCATTTTTAGGTCCACTACTGCTTTAGGCCTCTCATTGATCTACCTCCAATCTGTAAAATGGAAATGCAGGTTAGTTATAGAAAAGACCGTGGTGACAGGTGGACTTCACAGTGAAGTCTTACCTCCACTGAGCCATGGTGGCACAGTGGTTAGAATGCAGTATTGCAGGCTAATTCTGCTGACTGCCAGGGATTCGATCCTCACTGGTTTAAGCTGACTCAGCCTTCCATCCTTTTGAGGTCAGTAAAATGAGGACCAGATTGGGAGCTGATGCCGTAAACCGCTTCAAGAGGGTTGTAAAGCACTGTGAAGGGGCATATAAGTCTAAGTGTTATTGCTATTTTCTGTGCAAACAAAGGCTCCTCCAATCACTGAAGTAATTGCACAGCCTGAAATGACAGGGGCCAAGGACTTCTTCCACAGCAGTGTTAAGTTACTGCATGGAAAGATAAGAGTGCACTTTTGGACAAAGTTTTTTTAAATTTTCTATACTATGTTTTTAATGCTTGTAAGCTACCTATAACAAGTAGATGATATAAATGTAATGAACGAACGAATGAATGAATGTGTACGTTGCTTGGGGGGAAGGGGAGTTTCCACATTGAATAAAACATTGAATTGGTTTTATTATTAATTAATTTATATACTTTATATACATCTCACTATCGAAGCAACTCTGGTTTTGGTTTCATGCAACATTCGAACATGTGGTTGATAGCTTAGTTTTTTTGTTGTTTCTAGATTTATGTTGTCCCTTTCATTTTGGAGATTAAGGCATGTATAGCACACTTTTTTTCTCCACGACAACTACCTTATGAAGTAAGTTGTTCTGAGAAAGGGGGAATGGCCCAAAGTCACTCATTGAGGTAACTTTGGTGGGTAACTTTCTACAACTCTAAAGTAATCCATTATTAAAGCAAATTAGTGATAACAAATGGAATCTAGAGATTCCACTAACTGCCTCACGCAGATGCGAGCTGTAAGTGAAAGAGATAAAGAAATGTGCTGTACCAGCATGAGATTTTAGCACTTCAGTCTTATCAAAAATTGGCAGCCATCACAATGTTCTACAAGGAAGGTAGCTCTTTTATATGTCTGTTTAGCTCATGGATTTAAAATTAGCATGGCAGAAGAGAAACCAGAAAACAACAAAACCAGCACATCTACCTGTTATTCATCGAGTGGTGTTTAGCATTTGTAAAAGCAGGAAGGAGCAAGAAATATGTAAATGCATAATTGACACCTGTCCACTTCTCTGTGATCCTCTATGTAGCTCCCCTATACTTAACCAGAGATTGTTTATGTTCAGCAGAAAAACTGGAATGCTTCTGGTGAGCATGGCTAATTCGTCCTCAAAATGACACTTTTAACACATAGCAGTTTAGTTTCAATCAGTTATATTTCCATATCTTCATATTTCTAATAGATGCTTGTTCTTCTGTTATTCAGGTTCACATGTACTGTTTCAACTATTGCTCTCAAATGCAATATGCTTAGCCAATAATATGATTTGCTTTTTAGAGTTTGTGTTTTTTGGATTGGCTGTGCCTCCTTTCCCGCTTATCATTCTTGGGATTTCTCAGGCCTGAAAATTAATCTAGTTTTGATGGACTAAATCTATTGCCACTGAGAATATATTCTTTAATTGTCTGCCAAGGCACCATTAGGTTTTATGAAACAGAAATGAAAAGCCAGAAGGAATACAGATTGAAAGTCAAAGTAAAAGCAGCGCAGAGACAAAAGAGTGAACAACCATTTTAGCTTACAAAGCAGATGTAGTCAAGTGATGGCCTGGGGAAATGGAAGGTACCAGATTGTTTTATTGGGGTGATATAAAATAGTAGATTCTTGAGTCCTTCTGAAAAAGGGAACATGAATTTGAATTATATATGCAGACTCCATAATTAACCCGCACACTTCCAAAACAGAAGTTCCTCATAAACTCAATATTTATCCTGGAAAGATATATGAATTTCCTCTGAGTAGAATATACATTGGTGTTGTCAAAATGCTGAATGTGATAGTCAAGATTAGAGTATATTAATTTGTATATTTGGTGAACACTTGCATCAAGAGTCGTTTCCATTAAAAATTGGAGTTGAGTTCTCATTTTAAAGTTAAATGTAAACAAATAAGCACTGTTGGGTTGGAACATGAAATTTAAATTCCACCATCACCAAATTTGAGTCAAGAAAATGATGCCACATTATGGTCAAAACCAGTTCAGAAATACTTCATGAGTGAAATTCATATAGGGCTAAACTGAGCCACATTTGGCTATGGTTAAGCCACACTATGATGTTTTTGATTTTGCTTTAATTATTAGTAGGGGTCAGCCATAATGACTAACTTAGCAATTTATCTTTAAACAGACTGATTTACATGATGTGCTAGCCCAATCACTGACCTTTGCTGTCCCAACCAAATGTAACCAATAAGATGTACATACTTGAGTCACATCACAAGATAAGACTTCTAAATGTTACAATATGACATTTAACTTTGGAAGGCATTCTATTTTTGACAGCCATGCTGCTATGTTAGTAATGATTTAGAAAGATAAGGCAATTCTTCAGACATGAATGGACGTTTTAGGGGCGGCCACAAAGAAGAGGGGGTCAACCTATTTTTCAAAGCACCAGAAGGCAAGGCAACAAAGAGTAATATAGAAATAGTAATATGGATGGAAACTAAACAAGGACAGAAGAAGCCTGTAATTTAGAAGAAACTTCCTAACGATGAGAACAATTAATCAGCTTGGCTTCAGAAGTAGTCGGGTGCTCCATCACTGGACGCATTTAAAAAAGAGACTGGACAGCTATTTGTCTGAAATGGTACAGGGTTTCCTACTTGAGCAGGACTAGAAGACCTCCAAGGTCCCTTCCAATGTTCTATGTTCTTGACTACTATCCTTTGACCCATAGTGACATGGAGGCTTGCTGTGTTGTCAGCCTTTCTTCTCCTTTAATTTTATAAGTCATATGTTTTATGTAGAGGAAATTCACTTTCAAACCCAGCATTTCCAGGTAAGGATGTGCGACCAAGACAGCCTGAATTGCTGGTGCAAGTCAATATCAGCAATACAGAGTTAGATAAAAAGCTATACTGTCAGCAGATCACCAAGATTCAGTACAGAGTCTCTTCTGTTTTAGAAACACGCGGTTGAAATTACCACTTTGCAAGGCAACCCTCTCTAACAGACTGGAATAGAAACTATCAATAACAATATAGACATTTAAAAAATAATGAAGCTCAGTAACATATTGAAAAAGAACATGCACACATACATTGACATACACTATATTGCCAAAAGTATTTGCTCACCTGCCTTTACTCGCATATGAACTTATATTGGCTCCCAATAGATGTTCAGGTGCAATTCAAGTTTCCTGGTTATTGCCTTTAAAGCTTTAGATACCATAGAACCGAGCTACTTGCAAGACTACCTGCTCCCCTCAACCTCTGCCTGCCCCATGCATTCCCATATGGACATGCCGCATGCTCCAGATCTCTTCTGACTGATGTCTGGATGTTGTTACAAATTCGCTACCCAATACTAACAGCAATTCAGTTGGGAAGACATAATCACAGGTTAAATATTGTAAGTTCATATGCGAGTAAAGGCAGGTGAGCAAATACTTTTGGCAATATAGTGTATATATATATACACACATATTCAGAAATAAAACACTTAATTATATTCATGTTTATGAATAAATTTGAATAGATAAATGCTATAATTCATTGTCACTAAATTTGATTGAATTTGTTTATTACTTGTTCCTTGAATTTTTTGGGCCAACACATTTTTAATTCAACAGTAATATAGTTTTAATTTTCCAGTGACTGCACTAACAAATCTAGCATCTTAACTAACTATAAAGATTAAATCATTTTTATGCTGAATAGATTTGTTTGCTACATAGACAATAAGCCTGCTTCAGGATTCATTTTAAAAGATTGTTGGGTGATTTTCCAAGTGGAGTATTTGGTTCCCTGTGAACTTGGCTGTTTGCTTGCAGACATTTCAATATCCAACTAGAGTATACATACTCTCCAGTACCCAACAGCCAGATATGCAGGGATTCACATCAGGCAACCAATCTACCAACCAACCAACCAATCAATCAGAAAACAATACCATAATCAAGGCACTATCAAGAAGAAAACAATACCCCCCCCCCCCCACTAGCACTGGTGGGGTAAGCTACTGATTACCTGGTATAAACAGGGAGAAAACTCTGTACTTGCTAGCACTGATGATGTTAGCTAATTGAGTCGGCAAAGAAAACAATCAAGCTCAGAGAGCACCAAGGATTGACGAGCTATACATATTCTCTTCTATTGAATTTTCCAAGTCTCTTCCTAAACATTCAACCTAAAAGAGTGATTATTTGCATACTGCTATCAACGACCACAATTTGTTTACAATTACCAATTTGTTTACATTCTTACCAACATAATCTGAAGAATTGCAATTTATATAATGCAAACTTAATAGATAATACTATCAACCTGCGGCTTATTTTTATAATCAATTCATTTTGGCTTGTTGAAATAGATTTAGGCCCAATCCTCTGCCACAAAAAATCCTAATGAGATTCATCAACACACAAAACAATTTTCTAATGTTAAGATGATCAAGACAAAATATCTGAATACTGTATCTTAATAGTGTATCATGGATTGATTCTGACTTAGGTCTTATCAGAAATGCTTGAATTTGACGTTTGAAATTTGGTTGGTATTTTCACCTGTTCAAATTTCCAACATTTATTCAGAAATTATAGAATTGTCATTGACAGTTAACTCACAAATTCTGTAACATTTCCTATTTCTTATTTTATGTATTGAACAAATGGATTCTGATTCTTGCGATTGTCCAAGGACTGTGAGAAGATGCGATGGGTCAGGCCCAAAACTTATTTCACTTTTTCCAAACTTTTAACTTTTTAAATGTGTCAGATAGTAACTATTCATTTCTTACTTTCGGGAAGGAATGACATTGTTCTAACCAAAGAAGAATCCAATGCTAACTTAATTTCTTCAATTCCTTGAATTCCAATGTTTTTCATAATTAAATATATGTTTGCCATACATGAAAACAAACAAAAGGCAACAGAACAAGTAGTGGTGGAAATAAAAGTGTTTTTTAGTAGTCATTTTAACTGCTGCTATTCGCCAAGCAACAATAACAGAATATGGCCTTATAGTATGTTTCACTTTAAATTTGCACAGAAGGGGATCATAATTCCATTTTAATCTTTTGCAAAGATTAGTCCAAGATATCAAAATCCACATGTTAAATTTGTTTCTGTGATTCTTTATCAAGGCTAGTCAACATAACTTTTACATCTGACACTGCTTGAAATGTATTTAATTGAAACTGAATATGAAATATGTTTCTGGATTCCTAAGAAAAATAAATGTTCTGTTTTATAGTAAGATCTCAAATATGCTCATTTTTCTTAATACGACATTCTTTGCTTTTACTCCAATTACAAGATTGAACAAAATATTTGAAAGTGAGCATCCTTATTTGGTAACCTCTATTTATCTGAAATAGATTCCATATCCAATCATTTATGCTAATTACTGTTTTTGTCAGAGTACATAAATGAATAATTATAAAAATAAGCTTACTTCTAATAACAATTTTAGAGAAATATACTTTCCATTCTTTCAAATACATTATCTAACAGTAGCAAAGCTGATGGAGTTTTATTATATTTAGAATAGTATGTTATATTTAATTCTCTCCTAATTGGCTCCACTGTATTTCTTTTAGGAATAAACCTAGATTGATCTGAAGACATATATGTACTTTACACTGTACCAATGCTTTGGCCAATGACGGAAAAATATGTTTGATTGAATAATGCAGTAGGCCTGTATGATAACATATGTTGATAGTCTCTATGTAGATATAAGATTTTCACATTTATGGAAGATATCACATGAAGTTAAGGGCATTTTTTCTGGTGTATTGCTGACATTCCTAATTTACAGGTTTAAGCTACAAAATATAGTCGTAAACTTATAGCAGTCATTTTCATGGTAAAAGTCAATGCAACTGTTTTAGCTCAGAGCTTATTTCCATATACAGAAATTAAGAAATTCCTCTTGTCCTTCAACACACTAATGTTCCAAATACAAGATGAACCATCTACCCATGCCTTTCCATGCAAAATAGCTTTTAGCTTCTGTTGGTTTGCTTGCTGCTACTTTTTCCAGCTTATTCTAGTTCTAGCTGGAAGACTCTGCATGACCACAAACAAACCAAGATAAGGTTTGCTAGCTTTATGAAAAGCCCTAACTGTAATGTGTGGAATCATTTATTTATAGGGCTACAATGAACAGAATAGAAAAACTCAGAAAGCCACTAGATAGTAGGAGAGAATAAGAGGGCTCTGCAACTGTTGGAAAGACCACAGAATCCATGATTTGCACATTGAAGGTCCGAGGAAATTCCTAAGGTGATACTGAAAAAATTCTAGAGTTATTACCATCGCTAATATTTTTGAGCTGTGCGAGCCAATGAATTGTCTGAAAATAAGGCTGCTTCCCTTATTCCTGTATGTTTCAAGTGATGTCACTGGGATTCCATGGAATTCTTTTAAGTATTTAGATGGCGGGGGGGGGGGGCAAACATTTACTAACATTTAAGAACAGAAGCTTGGTTGGCCCAGTAAATTGAACTAAGAATAGAAAAGGAATGCGTGGCAAGTGGGGGCATGTTGCATCACATATCTTTGTTCAAGTGATATGAATTCCATAATTTGCAATTACACATGACATCATTTGCACAATGGAATGTATTCAATTAGAAATAATTACATCTTGAATAAGCTTTGTTTTGGAATAGTTATAAAGACATCAGTGTGCCTTTTTTTTAAAGGAGAGAAATTCACTTAATTTATTTTTTATAGTTTTATTTTACAATCTGTTTTTCTTAGCAAGGAAAGAAATAAAATCTACTCCCTTTGTTCAGCATAACAAAACTTCATTAAATAACATAGATCGAATTAAAGTATGGCAATACCATCAACATGAAAAGTTAGGGATGTTCTTGGAAATACACACTGAATTGTTAGCGATTACAAGTGGAATGGTAATTTGTATCATTTTCTTAGATGGGTGTTAGAGAAGAGAAGGCCCAGATGCAAATTTCAGCAAATCTTTGTTCTAAGAAAAATGGAATATGGAATAAAACTTTACTTTGTCCTCAAAGATGATGGAATAGATAAAAGAGGATGAAACATTCCATAAACAAGGTGGAATAACATAGTTGGAAGGGACATTGGAGGTCTTCTAGTCCAACCTCCTGCTTGAGCAGGAGACCCTGTACTATTTCGGACAAATGGTTGTCCAATTTCTTTTTAAAAATCTCCAGTGATGGAGCAGCTACAAATTCTGGATGCAAGTTTTTCCAAAATCCTCCTGATTTCCAGGCTGGTTCTCCCCTTGATTAGTTTCCATCCATTGCTTCTTGTCCTGTCTTCAGGTCCCTCTTCTTTGTGGCACATCCTTAGATATTGGAACACTGCTTATCATGTCACCCTAGTCCTTTGTATTTTTATATCATAGCAACCAAACCTGGATGCAATACTATATTACAGGTATGATCTTACCAAGGTATTTATAAATGGTATTAACACTTCTTGTGATCTTGAATCTGAAGGACAGACTTCATTCAGACTAACAGGAATTATCCCAGAACCTGGACGGTTATTGCAGGAGTGGAGTTAGATATATGATGATGATAACACCACAGAAAAGGTGATAATTATTCCTTGCAGTCTTCAAGCCATTCCAGTCTTCCCCAATCTGGTGTCCTCCACCTGTATAGGATGAACTCACAGAATTCCTAGGTGGCATAGCCAGTGATTGCCTAAAACTAAGTTATACACACTGCACTGCCAAATATGAATCTATGTGAATTATTACAGAGCAAAAAGTATACATATTTTAAAGAGGGTTTTAGAATGGAAACTGACCAGCAAATCTTAATTTATTCATGTCTATGTTTTCTATAAAGTATGCAGGTAGATGTTTTAGGAACATTAGTTAGGGCACCAGATGCAGATTGTGGAAAACTGCCTAAAGGTAATCACTATTATCTTGAACTGGATCTACAAACATATTGTAATTCAAGTTGGTAGAAGTTTTTTTGCAGCCCGTTGTTTCAGTAAACAAGGGAAATTTTCTTAACTGCATTCCACAGAAAGCTCATAGCGTAATCCAAATTGTTTTTCCTAACATCTTTCCATCTCCTGATACATAATTCTGAATGCAATAAAACAATGCTCTTTCACAATTCAGAACTGTAGATAAAATAAAGCCATTCTTTGCTACATAGATTTACATGGGAATGAATGAACATTGACATCTGCTGCAATTCAATTCCTCCAGACAGAACAATTTAAAATTACTTTTATTTTATCTACAGTTCTGCAAAGGGCTTGAAAGTTACGATTCTCATTTTCTCCCAGTTGTTTAATTATGGAATAGTCTAATTTATTGACTTTCAATGTACTTTACTGCATGCTGACAGAGGACACAACCTAATGATTGCTGTACAAAACTGAAAGTTGCATGGAAAAAATGATGCAGTTTTGTGTGTATTTACTCAGAAGTAAACTTCACTGTTCAGCTGAATGTACATCAAGATAAGTATATATAAAATTATAGTCTTAGTTGCTATTACTTCATCATATTAATAAGCCTTTATAATTTGTAGAAATGATTATGACTATATTTTTATTCTGCCTTTCTTAAATATGCAGTATAACTCAAGGCAGAAAACACACCTAATACTTCTGCCTCCTGTCTTCCTCACAACAACAGCTCTGTGAGTTGAGCTGGGCTGAGAGAGAGTAGCTAGCCTAAGGTCACCCAGCTAGCTTTCATGCCTAAGGATGGTCTAGACCAGGGGTCTCCAATCTTGGCAACTTTAAGACTTGTGGACTTCGGCTGAGGAACTCTGGAAGTCAAAGTCCACAAGTCTTAAAGTTGCCAAGGTTGGAGACCCCTGGTCTAGAACTCACAGTCTCCTGGTTTTTATGCCAGCACCTTTACGACTACACCAAACTGACTTTCTATTTATATAAATATGTTTATATATTTGTAAATATAATAAACTCAGATTGCTAAGGTGGAACTTGAACACATGGTCTTCCTCATTCTAGCCTTGTGTTTTAACCATTCCATAGAACTGGCTCTGATTAATGATAATTTGAAAGTTTGTTAGTGGTTTTAATATTGGCTCTATTTAAAGAAACGCAATCTAGTCTACAATGTTCTATGCCACCAAATATTTCTCGCCATAAATCGGATTCTGTATTTGATTGTTGTAATGTGTTTGGCATATTTATCTGTAAAAACAGGATAATTACAGATGCTAAAAAACAAAAAGTTAACCTATAATAAAAAAAAGGACAACAACCTATGTCCCAAAGAGGTAGCCTGGTCTGTCATTGTACGATTTAGTGCAGGAGATAAAAATAATTTTCCACTGGTGTTTCATAAATCTGTCATTGCCACAGTGAACTAAATCATTTGACTAAAATTATGTTGCAAAATTAACTGCCTATAGAAGATGCTACATATTGCTTTTCTTCTGAGTCACCATTCCTCGTTTTTCTTGTTATAGACAGGAACTATATTCTTATAAATTCATTCATTTCATTGATCTACCCTTCTCAGTTAGAGTTACTTTTCACCTCTTAAAAATAGCTTGTCATCCACAGCTTTGTGGCTTTGTAGACCAAATAGTAAGGGCCGGTACGTATTCAGTGTTTTTAAAATCAGCTTTCTAGTCCTGCTCTCTAGGTACATTGCAACTTTCATAATACAAGCATCATGAAAGATAAAATTTGAGAAGCTATTCTTGGAATTTTTTTCTACCATACAGGATTGCATTGCTTATAAATGAGCAAATGTACCAGCCTTTGCCAACCTGATATCATCTAGTTTAATTAGCCGCAATTCCCAGTCTTTGTCCATGTAATCTTGGAATTATTAGACCTGTGATTCAACAAAAGCCCGAAACAACTATCAAACCAAGAAAAGGAGTGATTTATGCATGCTTTAATATTCAATCATCTACTTAAACAATAGGAGTACAATAGATGATAAACAAGTTAATGTGCTCTCGATTATTTGTTTAATTTATTTGAACATATTAGAAACTACAATAAGATTTTGATCCTTAATGTGCTAATTCAATTCTATTGCAAAAAGGTCTTCCCCCCTCCCCCAAGTTAATCAAATGAGTTCTAAAGAATACATTTATCACTCCACCACCACTCTCCTCAGCTAGGGTGTTAAAGAGGAATATAACACTTAATCCAAACATCTGCTCAAGTGTGAAAAGTGTGAAAACATCAAAACTATTGCTCTAGCACCAAGGGGAAGGCAATTCTTTTTTGTATCCACCCATAACCTCCATTCATCTTGAGCTGCGTTTCAATTAAGTATAGAGGGACCATTAAGAATGATTTGCCTTCTCCCTCTGTGCAGAACAATGACACCCTGGCTTCACTAGCATTTACAGCTGTTTCTCTAATGCCAACAAAATCACAAAGGACAACCCGACAGGTAACAATGGGAGAGATTTAAGAGAAATGTACTCCCATGGATATCAGTGGGATTAAGTCAGAGCTTGCTTAAGGGTTCCCTTGTTCACACCCAAAGAAACAGAATTAATCTCTTTTGCACTGTAAAGGTCTCACAGAGTTGACTGGGCTCCCCCCCCCCAATGAAATAAACTGGGGTTATTCTGTGTCTTTTAAGGCCTACTATTAGATGTTTGTTTGTTTGTTTGTTTGTTTAGCCATTAGATGATATTCTAGAAGCCATGTCAGATATTTTTATAACCAGAATAGGTCGACATCATATTCAGAATCGGCTTCAGGATCGCAAGGAACTGTGGCAACATATGGAAGGTTCCCTTGGATTAGGGTGGTTTCCCATCCTGAATTGTGAAAGTAACGCCTCCAATGCTCTTGGGTGAACTCAGGAACTGAGTCTAAGAATCATCACCATTTAGATTTTCCCAGAGACAGCATCATGCAGAAGCCTAGTAAAAAAATTAAATATTAGTAGCATCCAGACCCAGCTGCCAACAGTTACAGTCTTCAATGTATCTGTGTCTTTTTCTCATGGCCAATTCTGAGAAATCACTGATATCCATGGGATATTTCTTAGGAGTTTCAGAAGAACAAAATAAAATACTGTAAATCTAGCCCAGAGCAGAGTTGAGTACTATGTCTAAATGGGCCTCAAAGATCTACCAGGGAAGACATGTAGAGACATCACTATATTCTTAGGGCACATGGGGCGGTTACTCTGGTACTTTGCTTAACCTACTAATCTTGGCACTGAAATAAACCTAGAACCATGGTTACTCAACTCCAGTCAACTCAATTCTATTTGCCATGTATCCATCAAGCCAACTGTGGCTCATCACTAACCTCCCAGTAGCTCATTGGCAATCTTCCTTCTGCCTCCATTAAGTGGTAATTCCAATCTCTACCAAAGGCAGGTGGTTTGGTAGGACCCCACCGAGCCACTGCAAAAAATTGGTAAACTAGATTAGATTCAGCAAGCTAGAACTGTGCAGTTTTTGGAAATGTCTGTTAGATTAGAAATGGAAGATTTGTTTATTCCATATCTGGGAGCCATATTTAAAACTTTGGGGAAGGTAATTGCAGATGAATGGATACATTGTGCTCTCAACTTTCTTTTGTAGGACTAAACTACCTCTCCAGCCCCACCTTCCTTTAAGGAAGTTGTGGGTTCTGAAAGGATGTTTTGTTTTCTGTTATGCAATTCTTGCAACCTGCACATTGTTTTGTTTCGAAGGAGCACCACCTGTCCATTGCAACCAAAGGGCTTACTACTAATCCTTGCCAAAGCCAGCTTCTTCCTGTTTTTCCTCAGCCAGTTGAGATGGCTGCAGTTTGTTTGGGTAAGCTCTTTCAGAACTAAGATAGTGATGCTACTAACAAAAGAGGGAGGCAGCTCTGACAACACTTTTATTTAATTGCTCATTCAAACTCCATAGCTGCTCATCTCAAGAACTTGACTCTGGGCGGCAAACAATTATAAAACAGTTAGACACAATTACAAAATAATTCAAATTTGGCAACTGAGAAAAAAAAAATCATGATCAATATGATCAAGTTTGGTTGAGCATTGCTTCTTCCGAGGTGCCATGTGGTAAGATCAGTAGAGGGTTAATCTTACCTTAGTTATGTAGAGTAGACTGGCTCAGGCATTAATGGCTCATTGACAAAGGTGGTGGTGGGGATCTGAGTTTCTGCCTCTCTTGAGTTTCTACTTCTCTTTTTAGGGGAAATATTCTCCCTTTTTAACATTTCCTAAAATATTTCATTTTTCTAACAGAGGAGTGGATTTTAACTTCCAACAGCACAAAGTCACATCTTCAAGTCCTTACAGATTTCCCTTAAATTCTGTTCTTGCATTTTACTTGACACTTCCATTTGCTCTTCTTTGTGGCTTAAATTGCTCCCTTAAAACCCCTGTTAGAAGATGATCAGGTTTGAATAGCCTATTTCCCATCAAGAAATCCAGTTCAAACTTTTCACCAAAGCTGTGTCGACATTTTGTAGCTGCTCTTTGCTTCTGGCTATCCTGAGTATTCTCTACTTGGTTTTTGCTCCTCCTCTCATCATCATTTACATATATTTTTATGTCTAGTTGGACAGATCTAAAAATGGCTGTCAAGTGTAAATCAGCCTAATGGAAGCCTTTGGCTACTATACTTGCTTACATGGTATTGGCCTCCTTACAACTAGGCTAATAACGAATGTACTTTAAAATCCTTATAGTGCAATAACTTAGGACTGACAACAAGACAAAAGGTTAAGAGAAACTGTAAGTTCCCATGGTGCAAAGAGTGAACTGACACCCTATGAATTTCAATACATAATTCAATATATTGTTATACACTAAGCCACAATGTCTCAGTTTGATTCAATGTGTTGTGAACTCAGAATGTTGGAACTTGCAAACCATGGCATGATTTAGTTGATTCTGGTTTATTTTAAGGCTGTTGTTTAATCTGTATCTTAACATAGGATGTGAAGCCACTTACCGTGTGGTGTGAATCAGTGGTGGGTTTCAAAATTTTTTAGAACCTCTTCTGTAGATGTGGCCTGTTTTTTGGGAGTGGCTTGCTGGCCATGTGACCAGGTGGGAGTGGCTTGCCAGCCATGTGACTGAGTAGGAGTGGCCAACTTGTAAAATGTGGTGAAACTCACTTAACAATGCTCTTGCTTAGCAACCAAAATGTTGGCTCAGAAACTCTGGCATTGAAGTGTGCAAGTCTTAAAGCTGTCAAGTTACAAGACCCTTGCACCCCTAACCCTTTAGAAAAAAATCCCAGGGATGTTCAAACTTGACAGCTTTAAGATTGTGGACTTCAACTCCCAGAATTCCTCATCTCGCTCTTCATCTTGATGATGTCCGGACGGGCGGGGGGAGGGAGCTGGAACCTGTTCTAAACAGCACTGTAGATTAAGGTGACCAGACGTCCTGATTTCAGCTTTATAACAATTTGTCCCGTGTCCCCGGGCATTTTAAAAAAGTCCTGATTTTCTGGCTTCATGTTCAAAGCCCAGTGGATTTGCTTAAAAAATCCTAATCGGGGCAAGACAATAGACACCCTGTCTAATCCCTCTCTCTGTCTCAGTACTTTCATTGAAGATATTAAAACATTAAAGCAACAAAACGGACCCCCCCCGCCCTTTTACCTCATTTTATAAGAAAAGACGACTCAGTACCATAGAGCTCCAGAAAATACTTGGCTAGAGAAGCCGTGTTACTTCCTGGATTTTCCAGAGGGGAGGGGCACGGAGGTTGGAGGTCGGCTTGTGTGGAAAAAATGGTGGCAAAGTTTCTTTGAAAAATATTTCCCTGACCATTTTAATTTGCTCACTTCTTTGTATTAACATCTACATCATTCTGGATTGACTTGGAGTGCTCACTTGTGCCTGCTGGTAAGTGAACTGGGTTTTTTTCTTTTATTTTTAATGTATTTTAAAATAATATTTTATTTCTTGTGCATAGGATTTTTTAAAAGTTTTATTCTGTGTGAATTCTTTTTTTAAATTGTCTTAGACTATTTAAAAAAGATTCTATCTAAAACAAATTGAAGTGAAACCATTTTTAAAAATTCTATGCACAATACTTTGAAATGTTTTACTTCAATTTATTCTGTGTGGGTTCTTTTTTTAAATTGTCTTAGACTATTTAAAAAAAGATTTTATCCAAAATACAAATACCAGCTGCAGTTATTCACTTAAGAACTATGGCAAGAAAGGTGGTATAGTGACCAAAGTTACAATGGCATTGAAAAAAGTGACTGATGACTATTTTTCATACTTAGCAATCATTTTCACACTTAGCGACCATTGCAGCATCCTCATGGTCACGTGATCAAAATTTTGATGTTTGGCAACAGTTACAATTTATATTTGTAAATTGTAGTTATGTTGAAATAAAAAAAATTACAATACTATTTTTGCGTTATATGAAAATTTTTGTTGCTCCGTATAAAATTTTTAATCAAGCCCCCCCCCCCCCCCGCCCCGGTCAAAGGTGTCCCTCTTTACCAATCTGAAAATCTGGTCACCTCACTGTAGATTTGTGGAACCTCTTCTATAGAAGAGGTTAGAACTGGCAGGAACCCACCCCTGGTGTGAATGTCATTTAAAGATCATCCATTTTTCCAATGTATAGTTCTTCAGAGCAACCATAAATTAAGAATATAATTTCTTACAATTTTTTTTTTTTACAATAGTCTTGGAAACCCTTATGAGTTTTGGGAGTTGGGATAATTCAACAATTGGTTACAGAGGTGCCCAGTTTTCCCCATTCAGACACTAATGTTCCTGCTATAGGTGAAGAATTTTTGGCAAAAGACTTTTCATATTGCTCTGTCACTTACGTCTTTACGTCATTATACATGACCTCTTTTCTCTACCTCATCATCCCATTGGGGTTGCTGGCAGCTGCACATTGAACTGACTCCATTCAACGTCACAACATTTTGTTGGACAGAATTGTTGCTGTTGCTGCTATGATTTAGCCAAAATATAGAAGAAGATGTCATCTAGTGTCAAACTCAAGGCCTGTGGGCCACATCTGACCCTCAGGTCGCTTAAATCTGGTCCACAGGGCCTGGAAATAGCAAAGGACTGGCCTGAGGTGCCTCTTTTGGCAAAAATAGGGCATGGGGCCAGCAGGGTGCTGCAGGCCGAAAATGGGAAATGGGCCTGGGCTGCATGCAGCCGCCTTGCCTGGTTGTAGCCAGCAGGGTCCTGTCTCCCCACCCCTCTGGCCAGCCCACAGAGGAGAACTACAATGCTGATCCTACCCTCAAAGAAATCCAGTTTGACACCCCTGATATAGCTGCTACATTAAATGGCATGCATGTGCTATGGTTTTCCATACAGTAGTTGTAAAGAAAATACAGGATCCCTTGGGCATCCAAATCAAATCAGTGTATTTCCAGTACCTCTTTCAGTCCTATTTCTGTTTTTGAAATTAAAAATTTACTTTTAAATTCATGTTCAAATACATTTTTCTTTACCAACCTATTTCCAAAGTATGCATTTCCAAACGTGTGTTTCGAAACAAGCGCTCTAAGCATATTTCCCCCCTCAAAACGCCTACCTTAAAAATATTTTGTGTAAGTTTTATTACACTTGAGAATTGTATGAGTAAGTATAAAGTCAGAAAATAAGAATCAGCTCAGTTTGTATAAGAATTTGCAAAGACTGAATTCCTGAAACATAGATTGCTAATCTCAGTGGATTTCTTTCAAATTGCCTTTGTAAATAACTGCGTACACATGTGATCATCGCAGTTGGATGGTGTATTGGCTGGAAAACTGCTGGTTAAGATTATAAGTTACTTTTTGGAGCAGGGCAACCTTTATTATTCGAAACATTTTAGTACTGCTATGATTACCAGAGGCTTCCAGAAACTCGCACTTCCCTATGTGTAATGCTTTCTAAATACATCTTGGCTGAGAATGATGGAAATTGTAGTTCTATACCTGGAAAGCTCATTGTCTGATAGATAACTTGTAGCTATGCTGATTGGAGAAATAGATCAATTTTCAAAGCTGTCCCCCAACAAATATAATGGTTGTACCAATTGAAAGTTAAAAGGTCTACCTTGAATTTGACAGTGATATATATATATATATATATATATATATATATATATATATATATATATATATATATATATATATATATATATATACATACATACATACTCAGGGCGGCTTACATAAAATAAGGAAGGGAGAGTACAGACAATAGACACAAACAATACATAGAAGTAAAATAGTAAGCAACATTCATTCATCATTCGGGTGGGGACAAATTAGCTTTATCCCCAGGCCTGACGGGCTAGCCAGGTCTTAAGGGCTGTGCGGAAGGTCTGGACGGTGGTGAGGGTACGAATCTCCACGGGGAGATCGTTCCAAAGGGTCGGAGCTACTACTGAAAAGGCTCTCCTCCGTGTAGTTGCCAGTCGGCACTGACTGGCAGATGGAACTCGGAGGAGGCCTAATCTATGCGATCTAATTGGTCGCAGGGAGGTAATTGGCAGGAGGCGGTCTCTCAAGTACGCAGATCCACTACCATGGAGGGCTTTATGAGTGACAAGTAGCACCTTGAAGCGCACCCGGAGATCAACAGGTAGCCAGCGCAGCTCGCGGAGGATAGGTGTTATGTGGGCGAACCGAGGTGCACCCACAATCACTCGCGCGGCCGCGTTCTGGACTAGCTGAAGTCGCCGGATGCTCTTCAAGGGCAGCCCCATGTAGAGCACATTGCAGTATTCCAGCCTAGAGGTCACAAGGGCCCGAGTGACTGTTGTGAGGGCCTCCCGGTTCAGGTAGGGTCGCAACTGGCGCACCAGGCGAACCTGGGCAAATGCCCCCCTGGTCACAGCCGTCAAATGGTGGTCGAAAGTCAGCTGTGGGTCCAGGAGGACTCCCAAGTTGCGGACCCTCTCTGAGGGGTATAAAATTTGACCCCCCCAGCCTGAGCGATGGAACACTGATCGAATTATTGGGAGGAAAACACAACAGCCACTCGGTCTTCTCTGGGTTGAGTACAAGCTTGTTAGCCCTCATCCAGTCCATAACGGCCTCAAGACCCCGGTTCATCACGTCCACCGCTTCATTGAGTTGGCACGGGGCAGACAGATACAACTGAGTATCGTTCGCGTATTGATGGTATCTTATCCCGCGCCTCCGAATGATCTCACCCAGCGGTTTCATGTAGATGTTAAATAGTAGGGGGGATAAGACCGAACCCTGCGGCACCCCATATGTTAGGGGCCTAGGGGTCGATCTCTGCCCCCCCACTAACACCGACTGCGACCTGTCCGAGAGGTAGGAGGAGAACCACTGTAAAACAGTGCCTCCCACCCCCACCTCCCGCAGTCGTCGCAGAAGGATACCATGGTCGATGGTATCGAAAGCCGCCGAGAGATCGAGGAGAACCAGGATGGAGGCATGGCCTCCGTCTCTGGCTCTCCAGAGATCATCGGTCAATGCGACCAAAGCGGTTTCTGTGCTGTAGCCGGGTCTGAAGCCAGACTGGAAGGGGTCAAGATAACTTGCTTGCCAAGGACTGTTGAAGCTGGAAGGCCACCACCTTCTCGATAGCCATAAGGTTGCCCACGTTTTTAGCAATAGCTATGATTTGCAGAAGCAGGTTGATACTATTTTCCTATTATTGATTGGTTTAGGCTCCCCCCCTCCTTTGTTTAAATTTTGTATTTATGTTTTATTAGTCTGGGACTAAAAATAAATAATTTGAATTTGCTGCAATTTACATAATACTGCTTATTCCTCCCAAAAGGAATTGCATGATGGCTATTTATGTTATGTAAATGTGTTCCCCAAAAGCTCCTTGAATATAATTCTTTTAAACAATGGCATAACTGTTTATAAAATAGTCAGCACTTTTATCACACATCCAAAAGGTCATTAGGAAAGTGGGATCTGCTATTAGGTAATTTATGTTCAGGCCCATTGCCTCAGAGGAGAAATATTTCACTTCATTGGGCAAAGCAACTATCTGTCTCCTTGGGAGCTGGCTTTCACTTGCTCCAAATGGAAGAATATTGCTCTCCTTTGTGTTTTTCCTGGGTTGGTTGGGTTTGGTGTGAGAGTTCTTGGCACAAGAGCTAAAATCTAATTGGCTGGATCACCCAAGAGTTGTCAGGAAGTTCAGCCTGACTGGTTGTAGCCTATCATTCTTTACTAGAAAATGCTTAGAAGAAGAGCATCACAAGCGTCACCCATCTCATGCCAATTTCTCTGAAATGTTTCTTACCCAGCCTGGGACATAGTGACTCTTGCATAACTTCCCAGTATGTCCCAGAATGGGACTTATTGACTCTTGCTTGACTTCCCAAACCTTTCTTCTCAAGGTTTGAGAAAAGCAAGAGTAACTTTATATATACTGTACATCTGGTAAAAGTCAATTTCCATTTTTGGAACTTCTTCCTCATTCTTCTTCAAAACTGAAACTGGTGCAGATCTAGCTGTACATTTCCTCCTTCCCTCCATCCCTTCCCTACATTTAGTTATCTCACCAGATGAAAATCAAGAAAGTTGTGTGCGTTTTTTAAACTGTATTTGATAGCCTAATAAACGTACTGATTCCATTTACATAGGGATACCACAAGTTCCTGGACATCTTCTACATTTAAGACATTACATTTTCATCCAGATGCATTTGGAAATTATGGAAAAAACCTCCAATATGGCAATTGCAGTTTTGGCATTGATTAATACTATTTTCTTCTTTCTCAAAGCAGTCCTAGACAACTTCAGCTTTGAGGCTGAGGAAGAAGACCTGATCAGGGTAACAGCAACTCTGGTGGGCCCAGCATTTGAAGAAGAGATTCTGGGAATGAGTGGCCATGCAAGCATCCATGAGACAAAGAGTAAATGAGCAAAAAATATAATTTCCCAGGGCATTTATTTATACTGCTGTACATATGTTGGATACATAGCTTCAGTGCACTGGATAAGAAGGTTTACTGCTGTCTTTACTGCACAAAGGAAATTATCATCATGCAAAGTAGGGATACGAGATGCAAAGTAAGGATAGGAGATGCAAAGCTACTGCTGCTCCCTTTCCAAGAAAGTCAACATCCTAGGAAACACCCTGAAGGTCTAAAGAGTGATGATGCTTTGTGGTTGCAGGTGTTCAGATTGTTGTCCCTCGAGGGCAAATTGCATTGGTGGCAAAGTTAGGAAAACCTTAGACCCTGGGTGTCACGTATCAAAGGAGAAATGAGGTGGGGGTGGGGAGGGGACAACACATCAGATTCATTGAGGAGGAGAAAGCAGCGATAGTGAAGAATTGGTAATCTAATTCTGTACAACACAGAATGATTTTATTTCATAGCAGTTTGAAATTTGAGGATACTAAAGATATCATTTCTTCATAGCTTATCTTGAATGTGGACCCCCCAAAAAGACCAGCTTGCACTAACAAACAATTTTACAGAGGGTGATTGTACTCCCTGCCTGCGTGAAGCTTGAAAATCAGGTGTTTCTATTTAGTCATGCCCATCTGGAACTGAAGATCAATCAAATCAAGAGGGCAGTCGAGATCCAATTGCTGCTCCACAAAACCCAGTGCAGATACAGGTGGGTTAATTCCTGGTGTTTAAATTATACATATGTGGAAGATATTCATAGGTGTGAAGAAATTTGATGATGAATTGGCAAATGACTGCTAGATAGGAGACTAGATACAAACTTTATTTATTTAATTAATTTATGTGGCTGCCTATCTCAAATACAATTCTGGATGGCCCACAAGACTTAAAAAAAGAATGTATTTACTTACGTATATAATTTATATGGCTAGTCATCTCAAAAACATGACTCTGGGTGGCTTAAAGGTAAACGTTCCTCTCGCACTTATGTGTTAGTTGTTCCCGACTCTAGGGGGAGGTATTCATCTCCGTTACAAAGCTGAAGAGCCAGCACTGTCCAAAGACGCCTCTGTGGTCATGTGGCCGGCAAGACTAAATGGTGAAGGCACACGGAACGCTGTTACCTTCCCACCAAAGGTGGTCCCTATTTTTTTTACTTTCATTTTTACCTGCTTTTGAACTGCTAGGCTGGCAGAAGCTGGGACAAGTAACGGCAGCTCCCTCTGTTACACAGTGCTAAAGATTCAAACTGCTGAACTGCCGACCTTTCTGATCGATAAGTTCAGCAACTTAGCCACTGAGCCAGGTGGCTAACAGTACTTAAAAACAGAATAAAACAATATAACAAAATGAAGGACAAAAATAGCAGTGAAGGGAAAAAAACAACCAACTAACAACACCAATTAATATAACTATGCAACAGTCTCTTCAAGGATGAAGTTATCTATGATTTGAGATGCTCTGGAATGACTTCTTGCAGTGTAAATCTCCCTGTTGTAGGGAACTTTTCTGAAATTTCTTTCTTCAACATTAAACCCTAATCCCATTAATTCAAGGATTTCTCTAAAAGCTGCATTGGTTTTGCTGCCATCACAAATCTTTCCTGGTGTAAAAGTTTCTTTATTAATCTTGTGAACCAAGTATTTTGAGGATCCATGACAAATTGTTTTGGCAGCATTTATTCAGTTACCAATATATAAATCGAGCCTGGACAAAATGAAGCACCCTCAATCCTATTTGGGATTAGCATTTCTGCCCCTTTCATATGATTCTTACAGCAACACCTTGTCTGAAGTGTTGGATAAATGATTCCCGTATGAAGAAGCACATTATTATATTTTGAAACTTCTGTTGCTTTCCTTCGTGGGAACTATTGTATACGTCAAACTAGTCAGCAATCATACCAGATCTGTAAGGATTTTCCCTCTTCAGTTGATTTATCTATTTCCCTCAGACATCTGGCCATCCTCTTGCATGAACAAATGGGAGAGCTGCAATTCATTGTGCTCTGAATATTCCCTGACCACATTTCTATTAATCTAAGGCGTCATTCCTGCCCCTTCACTGCACTCCTCCCAATTGTCTTCAAATATCCATAATTCAGATTGAATCCCAGTTAGTGTTCTACAGCTGGCTGAGAAATTCTGGGAGTTGAAGTCCGCAAGGCTTAAAGCGCCCAAGGTTGGAGACCCCTGATCTACAGCAGTGGTGTCAAACTCAATTTCATTGAGGGCCACATCAGAGTTGTGCTTGACCTTGGGGAGTGGCCAAGGTGGGCATAGCCAGTTCGACATTACTCATGTCGGGGGCGCCTGTGATGGCCCTAGTGCTCTGACAGTGAAAATGGGTTCCTGAGCTCTGTTTTTGGCTGCAACGACTTCCTGAAACTTTCTGCCAGCAACAACGGAGCCGGGGGAGGGCCGCCTGCGAGCTCTGTTTTCAGCTGCAATGGCCTCCTGCAGTCCTCTGCCCGTGAAAACGAAGCTCGGGAGGGCCATAAGCAGCTTTCCTGACCTCCATTTTTTCTGGCAGAGGCACCATGGGCTGGTCCGCTGTTTCCAGGTCGGCCCCGTGGGCCAGATCTAAGCACCCCATGGGCCAGATCTGGTTTGTGGGCCTTGAGTTTGACACTCCTGATCTACACTGTCTTCCAGCCATCCTTGACTGAAGATATGAAAGATATGAGTAAGGATTGTAGGAGGTGGGGGTTTTTTTGCTAATGTTTTTTTTCCTGGCAGAATGATGATTAGATGACTGCAGAAGATACTGTAGGTCACTAAAGGGTGGTGGGTTCTTTTTCAGCGCAAATTGCATTGACTTCCTGACTTTTCTTTGTTGCTTGTTAACATCTCATGGTCGTTCACTGAGCAGCTGGTTTATAGATTATTTTCCACTTTTCTATTTTAAACATATCTGAAGAATTCCTTCTTTGTTGATCTTCTCTTTGTTTGCTAAATGATTGGGTTGCATTTTCTATTCCATTTTGGGTGGTCTGTGCCTATTTTCATTTCCTATATAATTTTTTTTTTGGCTTCGTATTTTACTCTTTGTGTGATCATAATGCTGCTTCTAACATTTTTGCCTCTCTGGAATTGTTCTTTTAGGCATTTTCATTTCTTAAGAATTCCCACCTTGGCAAAGTTCAGATATGAATATTTTACTTTTGCGATTTGGTCTAATAAAATACGTTTGAACAAGTACAGAGCATTTTGTTCTCACTCTTGCTGCGCTTCCCCAGGTTTTTCAAATGAAGATCCGAAATTTTTCTGTAGATCAGTCTTGGAACCTCCATCTCTTTTATCTCTTTATACTTTCTTTTTTTTCCTGTACTCTGACTTTTTTTTAATGTACATAGCATTCCTCACAACAACAATGCTGTGAGTATGTTGGGCATATACAAAGAAAAGAGAGAACCCAAAATTTATCTTACTAAGCGAGACAGTTGTTCAATGATTTTTGCCCCATTTTCTGACTTTTCTTGCCACACTTGTTAAATGAATCACTGTGGTTGTTAAGTTAGTAACATGGTTGTTAAGTGAATCTGGCTTCCCCATCGACTTTGCTTGTCAGAAGTTCTCAAAAGGTAACCACATGATCCTGGGACACAGTAACCATCATAAACATGAACCACTTGCCAAGCATTTGAATCTTTATCATGTAACCATGGGGATGCTCCAATGGTTGTAAGTGTGAAAAATGGTCATAAGTCACTTTTTCCAAGGATATAACTTGGAACAGTCACTAAATGAACTGTTGTAAGTCAAGGACTACCTGGACTGTATATTATGAACATTATTTCTAGCATTGCATTAAATCTCATTCTTGTAATCTGAAACCACCTCTGTTAGCCCATTTTTCTCTTTAGAACTGCCGTCCATCCTTTTCTTGTTGTTTAGCCATATCGTATTTATCCCCAACTTTATTTGAAACCAGCTTTTTCTGTAAACCGATTCTTAGTTGCTGTCTAAATGTTCTTTGGGTTCCCCATTGTTTATTAGCATCATAAATGGGAGAACACAGAGGAAATGCTTTATTGAAATCAACTTCTGAAACACAATTGAGTTGGCTGGCGAAAAAAGGCTACATATATAGGCCACGTTCAGTGTTAATCAGACTGAGCCAAGGCTATCTTTACTCAATACAGAAGGCAGAGAGAATATAGCAAGGCTAATTGCACATACCGAGACAGCAAATCAAAATATTTTGACTTAATCTCTGAAATATCATGCCGCTTGGATTTTCAAAATGCCAGTGGTAGTTAGGTGGAAAAATAAGGCTTTAAATGACAGGGAAGTTTTGTAATCATTCTTACATTTCCCATTAGGCCAGTATTTTGGACGTTGCCAAATATAATGAGAAGAAATGCCTTTGTCCTGGATTTCTGGCAAAGAGTAAGAACTGGAACTAAATGAAGCCAATACAGGTAACTCCTCGACTTACAACCATTCATTTAGTGACCCTTTGAAGTTGCAACCGCACTGAAAAAAGCGATTTATTGCTGTTTTTCACACTTCAGACCCTTGCAGCATTCCCCCATCGTCATGCGACCAAAATTCAGGTGCTTGGCATGTATTTATGACGGCGGCATTGTTCTGGGGGTCACGTGATCACCTTTTGCAACCTTCTGACTAGGGGAAGCCAGATTCACTTAACAACCGTGTTACTAATTTAACAGATGCCGTAATTCACTTAACAGTTGTAGCAAGAACAGTTGTAAAATTATACAGAAAATCATTTAACAACTGTCTTGTCTCGCAATGGAGATTTTGGGCTCAATTGTGGTCTCAAGTCAAAAACTACCTGTATCATTTTTTTGTATGTAAAAATCTGGCTTAAATCCAGTCCTCCACGTGAAACTTGGCTTATTGGCCTTAGCCCAATGAAACAGAGTAAAAACAAAACAAAACTCAGTTTTAGATACTTCTTTATGCTCTGAATCTTCTGGAAAGCTCTCCCAAAAGTTTGATGGAACTTTCCCAAATGCCATCGGTGGAACTAATCTTGTTGCAGAAAAGACCTTCCGTGCATCGAATCCATTATTTATTAATTATGGTAGATTTAATCACTTAATCCCACTAATCTTAGAAGAACAATATACAGCTGGTTTCTGCCATTAGTCCCCTGCTGATAGGAAATTGATGATCGAAGGAAGGCTCCTGTTAAAGTGCTTAATGACTTCATAGCAAAAGTGGCAATTTTACCAGGCTTCGATTCACATGCATAAATCACTTCGGTTATTATGGCAGTGTTACCGACCAGTTTTCTACAGGTAGTCCATGATTTAAGATCACAATAGCTATGGGAGACAGTTGATAAGTGAGTTTTGCTGCATTTTATGACCTGGTTGCCGCAGTTATTAAATGAGTCACTGCAATTGTTAAGTTGTGAAGTGAAGCTGGCTTCCACATTGACTAGTCAAATGGTGATCATATGACCCGGGACACTGTAACTGTCATTAATATGAGTCAGTTGACAAATGTCTGAATTCTGATCAATTGACCATTGGGATGCTGCACCAGTTGTAAGTTTGAAAAATAGTCGTAAGTGTTTCAGTGTTGTAACTTTGAATGGTCACTAAACAAATGGTTGTAAGTCGAGGACTACTTGTACAGGACAGAGGAAAATAGGAAGAACTACTATCAAGGGAAGAGTCAGATAAGGGAACTTGAGTCCATGCCAAGAATGAGTAAATATCTCAGATAAGCCCTTCCCTATTTCACACAGAGATTAAACGAGAGAGAAAGAAGAGCACCCAGACTTTTAAGATTCCATAACAATAGCTTTACAATAAAAGTAATACTGACATACATGTTGTTGGTTTCCCAGTATAGTCTATCTTGAAGGGTTGACCCAAGAAACTATTAACGAGTCTACTGCCTGCCAGCCCAACTCCATGCAAAGGAAGCTATATTTCTTGACCTCAAAAAAATCGAATTTATATGAGCATGGCTGCTGATGGCTAGGAAGGCTCTTCAAATGTTCATTAGAAGAAAGATTGATTAATTTTACCTGGGATTTGTTGGTTTCATTTAGACACTGTTTGAGCTTTCTTGCTTTCTTGCAGACATTTCAATTACCCAAACTAGGTAGCATCATCAGTGTTACCTAGTTTGTTAACATCACCAACAATCAAGTAAATGATACCGCAAGCAAGAAACTGCCAAAGAAGCCAACAGCAAACAGCCCAACCAAAGAATCTCTAAGACCACTCCCACCAATGCTAACAGGACAAGACATTAGAGTATAAACTGACAGACAATCCCACTTCTTACCAGCAGTGATGATGTTGTCTAGTATGAGTAATGAAATGTCTGCAAGAAAACAAGCAAGCTCAGAGAGCACCAAGGACCCTTCATTTCAACCCTGAGCTACAAATATTCTCTTTCATTGAGAGTCTTTTTTCCCCAGCATCTGTAGCTAATGGTATGACACAACAGAATCTGCAAAAGCTATGTAAGGTTGAATTTTGTTGGCATTTGGATGGAGACTGTTGGGATATCCCACAATTATAAACTAGATTGGGAAGTAAAAAAAAAATCCTTCAAGAAAATATAAGCCAACCATATTGCTACCGAGAAAGCCATGTTAGCATCATATAAGTATCTTCCTGTAGCTACTAGATGCTTTTGGTTCTTTCCTCCTGATCACAGAAAATATCAGTGGGTTGTAAGTGGGCTCAAACTGGCACAAAGATTCACTGAGTTTTATGGCTGAATGGAGTTTGGAACCTGAGTGTTTCCAGCAAGCAACCATATCTTCGTTTGTATAAGTTTGTATCTTTATAATGGACATTTTGATGGTTGCTTGGTTTGTGATCTGAATTTTAACTTGAAAGCAAAATATTTCTGTGAATCACAGCAATATGCTATATTGCCCTATAGTCTTCTCCCACTCAGCAGCTGTCAGATTTGTGGACTACAATCCCAATAATCTTACCCCCCATAATTTTTAGTCAGCTGGCTCTGGATGATGGGAGTGTAGTTCAAGTCATCTGGAGGGCTCTGGGTTGAACAAGACTTCTACACAGCCCATTTTAAATCTTTGCATACCAGGCTATAGCACTCCAAATGTGCATGTAAAATTATTAAATTGTTTCTCATCTTTCATCTCTTTATCTACTTTTTCTTTCTATCCTTTTTTCTGTTTTTTTGTTGCAGAAAATGGCAGAGAACAACAGACTCACAAGACCCAAAAAGAAATGGGTAGGAGGAAGCTGGAATTGCCTCATTTAACATCTGATGATAAAGAACATAATGACATATGACTATTTTCTGAGTATATCCTGACCCTCCTACCGAAAATAAAATTGGAAAACAACTTATCTGCCTCCTACAAATTGTCTCTGCTGTAAGAACAGTGTGGCAGAGACCACAAGTGCAAGGCTGATTTGTTTCAACATTAGCACATATAATGCCAAGATGCTATCTCTCCCAGGTGCGATACGGAAATGTCCCTGAATATAAATGTAGATATAATTACAACGTATTGGCTTGTGGTGACTGCTTAAGGAGGTGGCAAACGAATTCCAACACAACCCACTTATTACAGTGGTTGCAGCCCAACTTTTAACCAAACTTGTTAATTGAATATTGTACTGCAAATTCTTCCTTTCTCTTTTGGTGGGTTGTCCAGGTGGTATGCATGGAACAACTCCAGTTTCAGCACCCAACACATAGTAGTCTAGGAAAGACATAAAACCATTTTCAAGTTATTTACCATAATTGTACATGTATTAGAAAAAAAGTGTACTCTACAAGTGCTTTCTTATGTCCAACTTTTATCATGTTTAACCACCAGTAGAACACAGTAGAAAATTGCAACATGTATAAATGCCCTAAGACTTGTTTTAATGGTACTAAAACAAATTTTTTTTTAATAAAATAATATTTTAAAATACATTTTACAACTATTTTAGAGTAAAAAATGTATTGCCCTTTTTTCAGGGCAGTACATTTTTTTTAACTCTAAAATATAATTGTAAAATATAATCGGAAAAAATCTGCAAAACACAACTCGGGTATCTGGTTAATGATACAGATTTCAGAGCATTAGATTTCTTTAAGAAAAGAAGCTTAGCTTTTGTATTTCTTAGGGATGGTGGTGCCCGCTTCTGATATATTTGAGGAAAAGAGGAAAATGCAATTTATAGAGGTAAAATCCAAGGCAGGAGGAAATTGCTTAACTTGAACCTTACAAATATCCCCCTCCGTTGCTTCTCTTTGGTTCACACATATTCAAATACATATGTAAATATATTCTACATTTTTATTCTTTTTCTCCTGCTCATTTAATTTGTGTGAGCTGTGCTGGAGCTCCATTAACAATCAGTTCAAGCCCAGTGTGAAGTGTTTTATCTCCAGAAATTGTATAGCTCTCCTTGAAAAGTGTTTCATGTCCAGAACATAGACGACAACTAATCTCTCTCCTTCTCCCTCCCTCCCTCCCTCCCTCCGTCTCTCTCAAAATATAAAGTGTTTCCTTTTTTTAAAAAAAATGAGATTTATTGTTTTCCAAAGCATATAGTGTACAAAAGTGCTAACAGATGCAGATAATGATAAAGGCCAAGAGTATCACTTGATTATTGTATAGAATGAGAAACATTATTTTAAAAGCACGTCACCTTTCTCCACTTTTTGTTATTAATCTTCACATACCCATCCTTGGTACATCTCCAAGGGTGGGCTTCAAAAATCTCAGCAACGGATTTTCTGCCCGGTTGCTGGGTGGGCATGGTAATGGTGGGCATGGCCTAGTTTGGCCTCCTGCACCATAGCGGGGGAGGAGGCTTTTTGCCCTTCCCAGGCTCCGGAGGCTTTTCTGGAGCTTCCAGGAGGGTGAAAACGGCCTCCCCCAGGCTCCGGAGGCCCTCTTCCAGAACTTCCAGGAGGCTTGTTTTTTGCCCTCTCCAAGCCTCCAGGTGACAAGCCCTGTATTTACCTGCCATCCAAAAGAGGCCGAATGGAGACTCCTGGGAGAGGTGGGGCAGGTGGGGCCAGCCAGAGGTAGGATTTGCAGGTTCACTGAACTGGGCAGAATCCTAGCAAGAGGATTGCCTGACCGAACCTGTGTGAACCTGCAGCAGCCGACCTCTGTCATCTCTTTCTGGTTATATGGAAAATATTATAATCTATTTATTAGCCTGGCTTTGATTTACTTTTCCAAAGTCATGCTGAAACAGTTTTATCTTTGACAAAGATTTGCTGTTAGTTCTTGAAAATCTCATTTTCTTTCATTATCCTAACTTTTACTGTTCTACCTTGTCAGGCCTTCTTTGCTTGCAGACTACTATTCTGATATACCAGAGCTCTTCCCAAATGGAATAGATTTGCCCTGAGAAACTGCATTGCCTGCTAATCCTATTCCTACTTTTAGGCACTACACACATCCAGGGAAACACTAACTATTGGTATGAAAGAGCTAACTATCGAAAGAGATTTTCAATGGCAAATAATTTGGTTCAGCCCTGCTCTGCCCAGACAATTGGCAAGCTCTCTTCCTCCCCGCCCCCACCCCCTGTGCTCAGTGGCCAAAATAAGTACAAGTCCTGCTGAGATTCAGAACGAGGATATATGTTGCCAAAACTTTTTTTCCTTTCTCTTTTCCAGGTTGCCTAGTTTTGCTGGCTCTTCTGGGATTTCCTCAAAATCTTCCCCTATTAAAGTAACCTAGATAATTTCACATGATCAGCAAAAATTGGCCAGCTCACTATTCATTCTGTCTGAGAGGTTATTACTGCTATGGAGTATCAGCATTCCTCAATTTTATCCCACAAGCCGCTTTGCTCATTATGGCTCTCCTTTCTTTCTGAGAGGTTGGAGCCATTTATTTCTAGTCTTTCCTTCCAATCTCTTAACCCAACTCTAATCCCTCCAAGGACTTTTAAACTCCCACTCCAGGGTGACTTCATTTCCTCTAATGGCCATGTGTAAGGAGTTTGATCGAATATCTAAATAAATTATACCTGCAGGTTCGATTTAATCCACTAGACTTAATTCTTTCTGAAATGCAAAGCATATTTTAGAAAGAAGAGGATGTTGAAGCCGTAAGACTAAAGTGGAAGATACTTCTAGCTCCTCCTGAAATGTACATCTCTGTGTGTGTGTATGTGTGTTTGTGTGTTTTACATGATTGCTTCCTCTTCCACAAACTAGTCCTGGTACTTCTATCTCTATCACTTTAGGCTTCCATTCCATTAGAATTTCCAGGGCATCAAATAGCTGTGGCCTTACGCATTATTCTTCACCATTAAACACGGTTTACAATTGTTCACTGAAGATGTTACATAGTTTGGGTAATGAAATGCCTGCAAGGAAACAACCAAGCTCAGAAAGCACCAAGACCCCCTCATTTCAACCCTGAGCTACAAATATTCTCCTTTATCAGTTTACAATGAGTTTATATGTTCCTCAGCCTGTTGAAATCTATAACCTTCCCCACCACTGGGTTTTAGAAGATATTGTAAGACATTTATTCCCATAGTAAAATGGATTTTAAAATCCCACTCCAGAGTGGGATAAGTTAGCTAGTTGGCTAGCTTACCTCACTAACTGTACTTGACCTTTTGATTTAGGAATGGAGTGGTTCTTTTGTTTTGTTTTGGTTGTTTTAATATTTACAGTACCAATCAACAGATAGAAACTCCACAACACATTATAAAAACATTATACTTGGTGACGCAGAATTCTTTTTCTTATACTCTGCGATGGGTCTGGCATCAAACCCTGCAAGCAGCAATTTAAAACAACATTGGGAAAACAAAGAACAGAGCTTTGTCCAGTCACGTAACACACACAGATAGAATTTACACTACCTGTATCATTAAATGCCTTCAATTGTCATTTACCTTCAAAACAAAATCTGAGACTGGCAACTCACCAACTGCATACCATGATAACCTAAAAGCCCAATCTGGCACTGTGTAATGGCAAGAACATTCTTTTGCCACCTTTAATCCTGATAGGTTGTAGAATTACAGCACTCCTCAAGGTTTTTTTTTAAAGAAAATAATGATGCAATCCAAAGGACTGGACACAGTGGACCAGAGAAATTCAGAATAAGTGATGTTGGATCCATTTTAGTTGGCAACAGAAACTCTTTAAAAGACACATCTCACTTGCAGAAGTAGTCATATTCCTACAAGCGAGGAATAATCCAACAATCAGATGTTGCTGTTGTTGTTAGTTGTGAAATCGTGTCTGACCCATCATGACCCCATGGACAACGTTCCTCCAGGCCTTCCTGTCCTCTACCATCCTCTGGAGTCCACTTAAGCTCACGCCCACTGCTCCAGTGACTCCATCCAGCCACTTCATTCTCTGTCATCCACTTCTTCTTTTGCCCTCAGTCTTTCCCAGCATTAGGCTCTTCTCCAGTGAGTCAGATATGAGAACAATCAGATATAATCCAACAAATTAGAATAATCCAACAATCAGATTGCCAAAACAACAGAAATGAATACCGGCTTTTTATCTTCTCAACATTGGATGGATAATGCTGCTAAATCACTGTTGGGAAAATGGTACATCTCTTTTATGCACTGTGGAATAAAGTTTAAACAAGGATATTTCTAAATGCCTTCAACTGACCCTCAAAGCAAAGTCTCCATATTGATACACGCATGATTCAATTTGCAAATGTACAGCCTTGAGCACTGGGAATTTTAGGTGGTCCTATTTCTCTGAAGAATATTGTGATTATTAGCTGAGATGGTAAACAGTTTTTTTTCACCTGTGGAGGAGCTGTGACAATAGGTTCAGTTCTCAAAGAACTGGCTGTCTCCTTATTGAATTGCGGATTCAGTTGATGATGGAGCTATCACAGCAGAAATTGGACTTTAAAGAAACACAATAGGAAAAGTATTAATGCTTTTGAACTTTGCTGTTGTAGAAAACTCCTGAGTATACTATGAAAAGTAAAAAAACCCAGCAAATGGATCAGCAAACAAATCAACCAGAATTATCATTTGACCCACAAATGATGCTGCTTGAATTATCATTCTTTGGACACATGGCAGGAAGATCTATTTGTCTGGAGAAGGCTCTAATGCTGGTAAAAGTAGAAAGAAAGAGAAGAAGAAGATGACCAGTAACAAGTTGGATGAATTCAGTTACAGCAGCTATGAATGCAACTATTGTAAGATCTAAAAGACCTGCTTAAGTTCAGATCATCATGGAGAAAAATATACATGTGGTTGCTAGGAATTGATTCTGGCTTGATAGCACACAATCAATTAGTGCATATAAGAAATAAAGTAAGTTGGGAAGAAGGCAGTTGTAAAGAAATAACAGAACTATGGTAGTAGGAAGGAAAGTTAACAGTGAAAGATGATATTTACTATGTAGGCATTACCTCTATTTTAAATCCATTATCAGCCTTTTCACTAGCTGATAAGCACTAGCCACCTCTACAGGTATCACTGTTTTCCAAAGAGCTTCTGTTGCCATCTAGAATAGACCCAGTATCACCTCTCCTGGATTTGCCTGATATTTCCCTCAGCTCTTAAGATGCTGATGGTTGTCATATCAAATCATGAAAAGAGGATAACAGTCTATGACCTAATCTTGAGAAGATGTGTGGATCTGACAAATGTAGTTGAAACACAGCCAATGGGAGGAAGAAGTGGCAGTTTCCCCCAGATATGGCCACACCATCTGTTTTGCAGCACTGAATCAAGTTGGTGAACTAGCCTTAGTCTATAAAAGAAACATCAGTTATGGACATGTGAGATACATGTGGCTCCAAAAACTTCCTTCTTATCACAACATTAAGAATTGAGGAAGTTCAGCTTTAAGCTCCCTCCATTCCTGGTTTGGACATGCCATTGATTTCTGGGGAGATGTAAAGAGCATGTTTCTTTTGTTTTTCTTAAATATTTTTTTCACTTAATGCTATTTCCACTTTTGAAGGGAGTTCTTGGCATGTCAGATGTGACTCTTGGCCCATCTCACCTTGCCTACTTCTGATTTAAGAGGATTTTATTTCTGTGACAAGATACCTTTCCTATGCAAGCATGAGCCAGAGATCCTCAAGATGAAATAGGGATTTTGTTGATGTCAACCAAATACAGTAGAATCTCTGATCATGACCCTAATTCGTTCTATAACTTTGGTTGTTACCCTAATTTTGGAAATTTTAAGCTTACAAAAAATATGGCACAAAAGGGAAAATTGACTGTGAAGAAAAATGTGATTTTTTGGGGGCGGAACCTGATTTGGTCATGGTCAGAAGCATTCATGACCAGAGGTTCTACTGTATTCTAGAACTCTTCTTCAAATGGACTAGAGGGGCCTTGTGGGACTCCAAAGCAGTGTTGCAGGCAATGTTGCAGGGGTGGCTTATGAATTCATGGCAGCTGCCTATTGGTTTCCAAGTCTAGATGAACACAACCTATTAATCCACTATGCCCTGCAAATGTGCCAATGTACTTTTAATTTATAAGCCTAAATGAATGCACTCGAGTTTCACTTTAAGATCGTTAGCCCAGGGATGCACAATGCATAGTCTCTGAAGGCCCCCTGAAAGTTCCCATCAAATAGTAATTTTCAACAGGATAGGAGGGAAGAGATTATTAAATACACGGCAGTGATCATATTAACTCTAATGAATTAGTGTAACATAATTAGATTTTTTTGTAGTGGGGCCTCCAGCAAGCCACTCAAAGCCAAATGAGACTTTTAAAGCCTGGAACAGAATGTGTGTGTTCCAGTTGTACACAGCTTGCAGTTAGCTTGCATAACCAGCTGTACATAGGTAAATTTATCTCCTAGTAAGAACTATAGGCCTCTTCTATTTTCTGTGAGATGTATGCACTGTACCTTCCCTGGTTCTAATAAAATGGTATCTAAAGATCTAGATACTTACCTGCTTTTAAACAAATGAATGAGCAATTTTATCTTGCATTTGAAGATTTGCCCACTGCTGTTGTTTGAACAATTATGCCTTTTGTTTTAGTTTCTCTGTTTTTTTAGAAATTTTAATTCGTATTTATTAGTTTGTCAAAAATGTACACGATAACAGGTATAACTATAAACATGGATGTAAACGAAAGAAATGTATACAAATAAATGGGGGGCAGTAGGACAGTAGGCATGCTGGTGCGCTTATGCACGTCCCCTTTACGGACCTCTTAGGAATGGGGTAAAGTCAACAGTAGACAGTTTAAGGTTGAAGCTGTGAGGGTTAGAGGATTTAACAACAAAGTCAGGTAGAGCATTCTAGTGTTGACCACTCTGTTGCTGAAGTCATATTTTCTGCAATCGAGTTTGGAGAGGTTTACCTTGAGTTTGTATCGATTGTTTGCCTATGTATTATTGAGGTTGAAGCTGAAGAAGTCACTGACAATTAAAATGTAGCAGACAATTTTGTGTACTGTGCTTAGATCATACCGCAGGCAGAGCAGTTCCAGATTGTCCAATTTCCAGATTGTCCAATTGTCCAACAATAAATTGTACAACATTTTAAATTTCTAAACTGCCTTAGGATGGCTTTGCCTCCAAAGGCAGAATAAATATGATTTCATCAAAAAGAAAGAGTGTAAGATCAACAGGGAAAGGAAAAGTAACATTCATGCCGAAAGGAGTAAGGAAAGTGCTAATATTATTCCAAAAATGTTATATTACATTTCCTCTTTGGCTGCCATATTCTCCTCATATTTATTTTTGTTTTATAAAACTGAGCTTCAGGAATTCTATTGCTACTCATTACTTGGATTTTACTATGAACTTCTAGATCCAGTACCTAATCACAACACAGTTTGGACATCATAAGCTATTGTTCTAGATTGCTTTGGTTGTAAAGCCAAACTTTGATCTTGGCAATTAAAACATCAGAATATTATCTTGACATTCAATTTCCAGAACATACAAAGAAAACAAACCCTAACAGGGAAAAGAAGCTGGAAATTTTCAGCTATAGCAATTTGTTGAGTTGCATCAGTATGTAGGGAACGAAACCAAGTGAAAAATAACATTAAATAGTTAAAGAGAGGAATTGCATTAATAGATAAAAGGAGCTTTGAATTGCAATCAGGAAACTAGCAGAACTCTTAATGAAAGAGTTATGACACATAGGGTGGGATTAATTATCTCAAAGGACAAGAGGTGAAAAACTTGGAAACAGGAAAGACTCAAGATTCATACCAGGCTTATGCAGGTGTTCAGTCTGTTGAAGATCTAAAATTGTAGAGGGTGAACCAGATGGAAGTAAACAGTCTATAAAATATTTTATTATGCTAGGTAAAATTATCTTATTTTTCCTCCACTCCTTTCAAAGCTCTTGCTTTGAATAGGCAATGGACTCTTTCCCATAAACAGGGTTTGCTCTGATTACAAAGTGTTGTTTTTCAGTGAGGCACAGAAGAGTGCTTACTATTGTTATCTTTCTATTGAGATTCTGTACAGGGTCTATGATTCTGTACAGACCAACACAGCGCAGCCAACTTGCCATGGAATAATTCACTGCTGGACAATTTAACAATTCCATTTAATTATTTATATTATATTGTATTGTATTATATTATATTATATTGTATTGTATTGTATTGTATTGTATTGTATTGTATTGTACTGTATTATTATATTGTATTGTATTGTATTAATTATATTATATTATATCAATTTATATTATATTATATCAATTTATATTAATTTATATTATATTATATTAATTTATATTATATCAATTTATATTATATTAATTTATATTAATTTTTGTCACTCACATTTTATTTTGTCCCTCCTTTGGCATCCTTTCTTTAATAATTCTATTCCAATATTTCTTTGTTATTAGTATAACTCTTATCCTGCAGTGAATTGGCCATGGCAAATTGTCCCATGACAAATTGGCTGCAACAAGTTGGCTGCAATGAGTTGACTGCAGCCATTTGGCTGTGGCAAATTGACCACCGTGAGTTAACTGTGGTAGGTTGTCCCATTCTGTTCTGTATATGTACACACTTTCAACGCTCTTTTGTCAAACCTTTTTCAAAGCTCTTTCTTTACAACTTGGAGCTTTCTATATGTATATTTCATCTTGCTATTAAGGATTTTCATGAATTAACCTGTTTGGATTGGTTTGAATCAGTTAGGATATAAGCAGTAACAATGGTATAGGCCAAATGTTTCCAAATCATTTATTTTGCAGCCCTTTAGAGGAAGGACTAGTAAGGATTGACATGTTCATGTGGAAAGAACCATAGATACATGAGGAATGAGACCAAGACATTCCAAGGATATCCATGGGGTGTGTATATGTATGTCAAAATTGGCAAGATGGTGGTCAGCATGTCACAATGTAGTCACCATCCCATTTGAGCATGCATGCAAAGACAACACGTATACGGAAGGCACAGGGCTTCCACCATGAGTATCTGTCCACAATTTTGTGGATTTTGGCCATCCACCTAGGACAGTGTTGGATAATTCTCATATTTGTCACCAAACTGCAATACCATGGTACTTTGGAGAAAGGCCATGACCATTACTGCTACCAGATCAGATATTTTTATATTATAAATGAAGACTGGAGTAATTTCATCATGTCATATATTTGACATAATCATAACCAGCAAATCACTAAAGTGGACCCAAGTACCATAAATGCATAGCAATTATTTGGAATGGGAGAAAAAAATGTTTGTATAGTCAGTTTTACTAATTCAGATAGATGGAAATGGAAAGAAATTAAATATCTTTTGAGGATGAATTCCTTCTCCTTTCCATCTGTTTTTTCATTACTTTCTTGATTACTGGTTAAAAAATTAGTATGTTCACTTTAATTATCAGTAGAAATTTAAACCAAACCAAAATTATCATTAAAAACTTCCCCTCCTTATAAAATTTCCATTTTTTTCTAAGTGTGCTTCTATTTCTATCTATTCTCTATTTTATTATGTCCTAAAAATTCAGGGGCCTTGAGCACCAAAAAGAAGAGATTCATTTTTCTTCTCTTTTCTTATGCAATTCTGCAAGTGGCTACTTAGGAAAAGAATGTTGTTGAGTTCAGTAGGACTTACTCTCAGTAAGGAAGTATATGATTGCAAATAGCATAACCTGGGATCTATACCAAGTGATTATAGGTAGTCCTTGACTTACAACCACAATTGAGCCCAGAATTTCTGTTGCTAAGTGAGAAAGATGTTAGGTGAATTTTGCCTCATCTTATGACCATTCTGCTCCCGATTACCTCCCATAGACCCGTTAGATCGCACAGGGTCGGCCTCCTCCGGCTTCCGTCTACCAGCCAATGCCATCTGGCTACCACCCGGGGGAGGGCCTTCTCTGTAGCAGCTCTGGCCCTTTGGAATGAACTCCCTGCGGAGATTCGGACCCTCACCTCTCTCCAGGCCTTACGGAAAGCCGTCAAAACCTGGCTGTGCCGGTAGGCCTGGGGTTGATGAGTTCCCCTCCCCTCTCGACTTGTATGGTTGTATGACTCTTGTGTATTTTAATTACGTGTATTGTGTTTGTATCCCCTTCTCCCCTTTTGAGTTGTTCGCTGCCCTGAGTCCCTCCCGGAGAAGGGCGGCATACAAATAAACTAAATCTTAATCTTAATCTTACTGCAGTTGTTAAGGGAATCACTTCAGTTATGCAATAATACAATAGCAGAGTTGGAAGGGACCTTGGAGGTCTTCTAGTCCAACCCCCTGCCCAGACAGGAGACCCTATACCATTTCAGACAAATGGCTATCCAACATCTTCTTAAAGACTTCCAATGTTGGGGCATTCACAACTTCTCAAGGCAAGCTGTTCCACTGATTGATTGTTCTAACTGTCAGGAAATTTCTCCTCAGTTCTAAGTTGCTTCTCTCCTTGATTCGTTTTCACCCATTGCTTCTTGTTCTACCCTCAGGTGTCTTGGAGAATAGTTTGACTCCCTCTTCTTCGTGGCAACCCCTGAGATATTGGAACACTGCTATCATGTCCCTCCTAGTCCTTCTTTCTATTAAACTAGACCTACCCAGTTCCTGCAACTGTTTTTAATATGTTTTAGTCTCCAGTCCCCTAATCATCTCTGTTGCTCTTTTCTGCACTCTTTCTAGATCTTTTCTACATCGTGGAGACCAGAACCGAATGCAGTACTGAATGCAGTATTCCAAGTTTGGCCTTACCAAAGGCATTATAAAGTGGTATTAACACTTCACATGATTTTGATTCTATCCCTCTGTTTATGCAGCCTAGAACTGTGTTGGCTTTTTTGGCAGCTGCTGCACACTGATGGCTCATATTTAAATGGTTGTCCACTAGGACTCCAAGATCCTTCTCACAGTTACTACTATTGAGCCTATACTAGTTAGTATTATGATCATTAAGCGAATGTGGCTTCCCCATTGATCTTGCATTGCAAAAGGTTGCAAAAGGGTATCGCATTACCGCAGGGCACGGCAACCGTCATAAATATGAACCAGTTGTCAAACATTTGAATATAAATCATGCGACCATGGGGAAGCTGCAATGGTCATAAGTGAGAAAGATGGTCACAAATCACTTTTTTCAATGCCCTTGTAACTTTGAATAGGCACTAAACAAACAGTTGTAAATCGAGGACTCCCTGTACATTATTTTCTCAAAAGCTGAAAAACTATGGATGCAAAGGAAATTGATGAAAAATTTGAACGGTTAGATTAAAAATGATATTTTAAAGCCATTTTTAGTAGACACAATTCGGTCAAACACTATAGAAGAGAATGTTTTTTTAAGTTTAAGCATACTTCCCATCTTACCCTGTAGGCAGTGGTGGGATACAGCCAGTTCACACCTCTTCAGGAGAACCGGTTGTTAACTTTCTAAGCGGTTGGGAGAACCGGTTGTTGGAAGAAATCTCCTTTTGTTTTTTCCTACTTTACAGGGCTAATCCTGTAAGGAAGGCAGGAAGGAAACATTCTGGTATTGTTTCTAGCCTCATCTTCATTGTCCTGCATACAGAAACTGCCTCTCCAATTAACCCTTATTCCATTGTAATAGCTAAAGCAAAGCACCCATCAATGTGAGTGACGTTGAGTTGGCCATGCCCACCCACTCTCTTGGCCACTGAGCCACGCCTACCCAGCTGGTCATTAGGGCAGAGAACCGGTTGTTAAATTATTTGAATCCCACCACTGCCTGTAGGCCAGTCAATCTGGAGTATGGGACAAGGATGACAAGAAAGGGTGAAACGATGATTTTCACATGGGCCTCTGTTTCTGTCTTTTCTCTAGCCTTAATCAGTTTTTCTGCTTTCAAAAATACATCAGGGCAGTGATATCAGATGCACTGACATGTAACATCTGGCTCAGCCTTGAAACACTTACCCGGCATAGCAGACCTTCAACATTTGGTTTTTTTTTACAAAAAGCAATGCTGCAGCTAGTTTCCAGAATTGCAAGACAGTTCTAGCTGGTTGAAGGGAAGATTACACTTACCTGATTTTTAGTAGAGTGGAGAGATGGGAGACTAAATGAAAGAAAGACAGAACAAAATAATCAGTTCCTCTCTTGTTGTTGGGTCCTAAAATGCTTGGCAGGTCCCATGGCTTGAAATATTTCCCAACTGGGTGTAAGCATGGATTGGGGTTAATATCAACTGATTGAATCAAAGCAATATTCATTTAAACAAAGGGAGTCTCAATTAATATCTGGAGGAGAAGCCAACTCATTTTCTAGGGAGGCTAAGCTTGTGTTGCAGTCTGTCATCGCCTGGAAATTAACTTGTCAAATCTGATTAATAGTATTAGGGAAGAAGACTATCATCCTGGAAGAGGATTGTTCAGCTATGAGGTCAGAAAATAAAAAGATAACTAGTCTCACTGCTTTCAGCAGAGGATGTTACTGTTTCAAAGGAGATTGTGTGGGTTATACTCCTGTTCCTTCCCTTCCTGCTGAGACTTGGTACTGGTGAGAACATGGCACTTTTCTTACTCAACAATGGATAGTTGTGTGGGCGTGTTCAAGACTGACATTAGTCTTGTTAATTGTGCTGCTTTTAGAATGCAATAGGAAACACTTATTGCTTTGATGTTTCTTTTTTTAATAGCAGAGCAATCCAAGGGTCCAATCTGGGTTGCTCACTGGGACCATAGGTCTTCTGACTTGTGCTGGAGCCCATCTTTAGGAAACTTCTCTTTAGAAGTTAGGCTCCCTGAAGTTCCCTAAAGATGGGCTCCAGCACAAGTCTGAAAGCTCGGAAGTCAAAACCGCTGGTTCTGGTGACCAACCCAGATTGGATCCTGTAACAGTGTCCTGAGACACATATATTTGCCTTCACCCGAGAGCCATCTAAGTTGAAAAAGAGATTTCACTCAATATTCTCAACTTGTGGACAATTAGGCCCAAGGGAGGAAACCCTAGACATGAAGAGACCATCAGACTGTGAGTGTAAATACACCTCTAAAAATAAATCTAAGTTAAAAAGTCTCCAGTTTTTGAACTAAATATCTAAGGAATTGAGCTTCAATATACTTAATGTGCAAAATGTCTCACTGCAGTTGCATAATGGATATAAAAGTCAAAGAGCAGACTGGATGGGGAATGATATCAGGAGCAAAATCATGCCAGAGATCAAATTCATTGGAGAAGGAGTGGAACATCTCACCTTGCCAAGAAAACTAAGGCAAATCCTCATCAATGATGTGTAATGTAAGAGACATGCAAACATTTCTGGGTCAATATAGCTCATTCTTGTTAGAAACGTTTTCCTAACATTTCATTGGAATATTCCTTCCTGTGACTTCAATCTGTTATTCTATTATCTGCAGTTTTGAATGGGTGAGAAAACCCATCTTGACAGTTATCTGTATAATATTCCTTTAGGTATTTTAAGATGCAATCATATTCCCCTTCAGTCATCTTCTGTTATCCCTATGAGGTATACCAGATCAGCAAACTGACTCCACAGGAAGATTAAAGCTATAATTTATTGAGATAAGCTACAGTAACACAATCTGATTGTGCTTTCCTTTTATATCTTTTTTTTCTTATATGCCAAAGAATTAAGGAGGCATTTGCCTGAGTTGCTTCCAAATGCTATCTTTTTTCCCAAGGTTTAAGTAACGCTTCAGCCTTTTTTGCTTATTTAATAACTGTTGCTTACTTCCCATGGGATTATATCTGTCTTCCTTTTCAACCTACAGTGCTGTTCATGTGGGAGAGGGTAAGATGACAAGTAGTATCATTATGGGCGTGGAACTTGATGTTGTATCTGAAATCTCTTCAGTTTTGACCCCACTCCCTGGCCACAGATGCAGCTGTTTCCTTATTCAAAGAGAGGACTATATTTACTTTCTTGCAGGTATTTTGGTATTGACTATTTTTACAGAATTTCTTATAATTAATATAGAATGGTTTGGTAACAATTTCAGCCAGTTCCTTCAGCACATGAAGACTGACTATTCTTCCAGTCCAAGATATAAACAGATATTCCATATTAAAATCAAGTTTCAGTCCTGTGCCTTAATCTTTCTCCTATCAAGAGCCATGGTGGCACAGCTGGCAGTACTGCAGGCTGCTTCTGCTGATTGCCGGCTGCCTGCAATTTGGCAGATCGACTCTCACCAGGCTCAAGGTTAACTCAGTCTTCCATCCCTCTGAGGGGGGTAAAATGAGGACCAGATTGTTGGGGGTGATATGCTGACTTTGTAACCCGCTTAGAGAGGGCTGTAAAAGCACTGTGAAGCAGTATATAAGTCTAAGTGCTATTGCTATCAATCTCTCGCAGGAAAGCAAAAGTTTTATTGAAGAAAAAACTAAGAATTAATTTGCTTCCTCTGTTTTTTATTTGTTACCTATTACCATTTTGCCACTTTAATTGATTAGCTGATTTTCCCCTTTCCCTTTTATTTAGCACACATATAAGAAGCACTTTATATTTTATTAATACCCTTTGCTAAACTCAGCTTATTCAATTCTACAATTCTGAACTATCCATCTCTACTCTTCCAGTAACCTGGCCTTCTTTTCATTTCCTGTATATGTGTGTTTTGCTTTCCAAATCCTCCCTATAGATATAGATATATAGATATAGATCATATAGATATAGATGTATAGAGATAGAGATAGAAATAGATAGATAATTTTAATTCCTCTTCCCTTATGACTTCTCACCCATCTTTAGTTCACTTTCCCACTGGGAATCTGCTCATCATTGGTCTAAGCTTACAAACATTGGATGTTTTTTTTGTTTACAAAATACGATTCTGCATTTGATTATAGTCAGGGTTAGTGTCCTTTCAGATCCAGAACTCCAACATTGTAGTGTCACCTTTTCCCAATACTCCTAGTAGTGGCATTTGCCCAATGAAGGGTTCCTTTTCCAGTGGTCCTACAGATTCTTAGATTACCGTATATGATAGCCTGCAAAGTATTTTAGACAGTGATATTAATCAAATGGAAATATTACCAAATAGATGCATGAATAATTTAAATTGGCTTATAACATCTTCCTATGTTGTAAACTAATGCTATCTGGATCTTACCTGATACCTTTTGCTTTGATCATTGTAAATACTAGTAACAATAAAATACTAATTTTCCCCACTCCCCCCATCCAAGAAAATAAATAGAAACAACTTGCTAACATTACAATAATAGGAATTGGGTATTTCTAGTCTAATGAAAAGAAAGACTATGGGAGACATGATAGCACTGTTCCAATATTTGAGGGGCACCAAAAGGCAAGACAAGAAACAATGGATGGAAACCAACCAAGGAAAGAAGCAACCTAGAACTAAAGAGAATTTTTTTAATGGTAAGAGCAATCAACTAATGGAACAGCTTGCCTTCAGAAATTTTGGGTGCTCCATCACTGGAGGCTTTCAAAAAGAGACTGCATAACCATTTATCTGAAATGGTATAGGGCCTTCTGCTTGAGGAGGAGTTTGAATTAGAAGACCTCCAAGGTCCCTTCTAATTCTATTATTCTATGTTCTATTTCTTTGTGTTCCTGTGCTTAGCATTTTGGCAAGTCTCCATTGCTCTCCAAATTCCTAGTATTGGTCTACCAGCAATTCTGCATTTGGGTTCCTTTACTTAATTCTGTTGCTTTGAAGGAGCTGGTAGTCAGAGTAAAACATGAACCCCTTGCAATGGGAGCACAGATCATCCCTGCAAGCACAAGGTTTTGAAGTGATTTCTGGGGAAATCACTGGGAAAAAAATTCACTGCCTGGAAAAGGGTTTTTGTCAGCTGCACATATTGCACAATGTCACTACCTTTGAGTTATGATGTCAATGGATCAACAGGAAGGGCACTAGCAATAGCACTTAGACTTATTACCCATTCATAGAGCTTATAGCCCTCTCTAAGAGTCAGCCTATTGCCCACAACAATCTGGGCCCTCATTTTTGCTGACCTCGGAAGGATGGAAGGCTGAGAACCTTAAGCCAGTGAGAATCAAACTGCTTGCAGTTGGCAGAGTTAGCCTGCAATACTGCATTCTAACCACTACACTACCACTGCTCCTAACTCATCTAACTTTAGTATCATATTTGCACCTTCAGCTGGAAGATCTCTCTGCTTCACAGTGTCTCTTATGGCTTATGCCCAGCAGCTTCTTTGGGGAGGAAAAGGACAATGAGCGAAGCCTGTCTTTGTTAACTTGGATCCCGATCCCTGTGGTCCTTCCCCTTGCAGCCAGCAAAGACTCAGGCCCTTTTTTTTCCTTTCCTGTGAAACTATTTGAAAGGATTGTACCTGGGAGGCATTAATATATTTCTCATCTGCAAAGCGAAGAGGCTCAATAAATTATCTGAGAAGATGCGAAAGTTTGAAGCGAGACACAGATTGCACTTTCTATCAATAAAGACTCCAAGCTATTATGCATGCACCGTTCTTTGGAGACAACAATTTGATTTTCTTGGTGGCTTGTCTTTTGCTTTAGCCCTTGGAAATCTAAAAGCTGATACACAAAGGGAAGATAAAGTGTGAAGTTACTCATGTGGAAAGGTTAGTGCTGAAAGAGCCATTTTCAAATTAAGTTCCCTCTTTCTCCCAGAAAAGGAACAATGTGGAGCCCACAGCTCATCAATACAAATGCTTGCATAGAGTTTTAGGTTGTTCATCCTCTTCAACAGTGAGTAGGGCTGAGATATTATTTTCCATGTTGAAAGTTGAATATTTACAGGATCATCTGCATTGAAAAATTAATTCACTTTATAATGCATGGTGATTAAGCCATAACCCAGATGCTATGCTTGCCTTCAGCAGACCTGAGGATTTTCCTGGATTGTGCCATTTCAGACTTTTAGTTGGAGATTGCAAACTTCCTCATGAGGGGAAGAGGGAACCTTTTCTACAACCTTTTAATACTTTTTATTAGAAGACATGAAGAAACCAAATTTAGTATAAATTACAAATATATTACTCTCTCCTTCCCAGCAAGCATTGTCTATTTGTTTACCAAGACTAATAATAAAAGATACATTGAATACCTCAAGATTAAAAAAGAAATTAAGGTATGAACAATGAAAAGACAAATTTAAAGAAGACTTCTATAAATCATAGCTATGGATAAAAGTTAGCAAAATTGGCTGGTTACTGGAAAAGCATATGTATTTTGCATAGTGAGGTCCTTGAATAAAGTAGGGTCCAGTTGAATTCAGTTGCACTAAAGCAAACAGAATTTCCTGGAGATACCTTGCTTTGAAATCTGGAGGCCCCAAAAAAGCTACTTCAAGGGTATTAAGGTAGGATTTAAACGTAAAGGTAAACGTTTCCCCTGTTTCCAATTCTAGGGGGTGCTACTCATTTCCATTTCTTAGTCAGGTAAGCCAGCATTGTCTAAAGACATTTCCATGGGCATGTGGCCAGCATGATTATATGCCAAGGTGTATGGAATGCTCCAGTGGTGGGATTCAATTTTTTTTAGTACCGGTTCTATGAGCATGGTTTCGTGGGCATGGCATGGCATGGCATGACTTGGTGGGTGTGGCAGGGGAAAGATACTGTAAAATCTCCATTCCTTCTCAACTCCAGGGGAAGGTTACTGCAAAATCCACATTTCCTCATTGATCAGCTGGGACTCAGGAGGCAAAGAATAGATGGAGGCAGGGCCAGTCAGAAGTGATATTTATCGGTTCTACGAACTACTCAAAATTTCCACTACCGGTTCTCCAGAACTGCTCAGAACCTGCTGAATACCACCTCTGGAATGCTCTTATCTCCCCCCCCCAAAGTGATACCTATTTATCTACTCACAGTTGCATGCTTTCAAGCTTCTATGTGTGCAGGAGCTGGGGCAAATAACAGAAACTCACCCTGTTGCACAGCTCTTGGGTCTCGAATCCAGGCTGTCAGCTTTCTTGTTAACAAGTTCAGCATCTTTAACCGCTGAGCCATTGTGTCCCTTTAACCCTGGATTTAGGTATTCCTTTACCCTGTCAATCCATAAGGCCTAGATAGGCTAGTAGTTTTCATTCAAACAGAATGAAACAGTAACCCTGAGCTTAACCCCAAGCAATATCTAGGCTTTATAGAGAAATACTATTCATAATAATAAAGATAGTTAAAGCAAAATCTTAGGGCAACTAACATGGTCCCTCATCAGCTGTTTATCATTGATGGACCTTCCAATTGTAAAAAAAAAAAAAGATAAAGGAGTCCCTGTGATTTTTAATCTGCTAGTCGTTGTCAACTATAGGAGGCAATGCTCATCTCTGGTTCAAGGCCATTGAGCCAGTGTTGTCCAAAGACATTTCCATAGTCATGTGGCCAGCATGAGGTCATGGAGCGCTGTCATCTTTCCACCAAAATAATACCTATTTATCTACTTGCATTTGCATGCTTTCAAATGCTAGATTGGCAGGAGCTGGAGCGAGGACAGGAGCTTACTCCATCCCGTGGTGCTTGGATCTCGAACCTGGGCTGCTGGCTTTCCAAGACACAAGTCCGGTGTCTTAATTGCTGAGCCACCATACTACCACTTTCAACTGTAGGAGTTCAATATTTAGCTGAAATAATGTTCCATTAATTTTATGCAGTAAACACAATGATTTAAACACATTTTGTCAAGGAATTGTCCAAGAGAAATGTACAATTGCTTTCATCATTGCTCACTAATTCAACCAAGTTGGGTTGAAATGATAGGTAGTCACACCAGTTTGGGAAATCTAAGGATCAGTGAAATCCAGGATCAAAGTGCCACTAGAAGCTCACTGGATATCCTTTGGTTACTCTTAGTCCAGCTACTTGACTAAATAGAATTGGAATCTGTAGACTTGGAATCTTATTATGCTGCTCAAGGCATCATAAATTTTATTTGATTATCAGAACAGGAATCTGTGTGTTTAATCCCCCTCCTGTAGGCCTCAGTATACCATATGAGAGAGGTGTGGTGTCTCAGTGGCTAAGACACTGAGCTTGTTGATCAGAAAGGTCAGCAGTTCGGTGATTCAAATCCCTAGGGCTGTGTAACAGAGTGAGTTCACGTTACTTGTCCCAGCTTCTACCAACCTAGCAGTTCAAAATCACATAAAAATGCAAGTAGAAAAATACGGACCATTTTGGTGGGAAGGTAACAGTGTTCCGTGCGCCTTTGGCATTTAGTCATGCCGGCCACATGACCACAGAGATGTTTTCAGACAATGCTGGCTCTTCACTTTGAAATGGGGATGAGCACCGCCCCCTAGAGTCAGGAACAACTAGCACATATGTGTGAGGGGAAACTTTACCTTATACAATATGAGATATGATATATCTGTCAGCCCTGGAAGCCATCTTTTCTGTTGGAGCTTCAGGGCTGCCACATTTACTGTCTGGAAAAATGGGAGGAGAGATTATAAGGAGTGGAGGATTAGACATAACAACATTCCTTTCTGTGGGAGTTAAGGGCATTCAACCTACACCTGGATGGGAGTGACCAAGGGTTGCCTCCAGTTGGGATGGTAAATTGATTGGCCCATGTGATGGCCTTTGGGTGCAGGGGATGGATCTTTGACTTTCTTTTGGGTGAGGAAAACCCGGAACTCTCAGATTCGGGTTTTCCCAGATGTGCCAATATGACATCTCTAATAAAATGGAACTTCAAGGAACTTCAAGCCTTGGAGTCTTCTTTCATTGGGGGTGTTACTTGGAACCCTGACAGTATCATATAGTAGCAAGCCCCAAAAGCTTAGTGTTATTCTTTGTATTGGCTCTCCAATTTACAAAATCTCAAAGAACTTCACCTATAAACAGTTCTTCCTAACATTTCATTTCAATTTTTATTTAGTCTTTAAGTGAGCATGGTGGGGCTAAATATGCTTTAAAACATTAAGTATTTGATATAATTAACCAAAATTAGATGAGCTTCTGTTTGCTTATTTCAGTTTTTATATATTTTAAAGGTATATCCATAGGGAATTGACACAGTTTAAAAAAAAGTTCCATTGATTTCATGGTATGATTAAGTATGTGTTCAAGTTTACTCAACACACACATAAATCTCTCCATGGAAGCTATTGGATTGAAAACATCCGCCTTTGGTTAGCTCTTTAAAATTTTTTTTTAACATATTTATTTTGGCCTCCCCTTAACCTGTTTAAAAATATTGTAATAATTTTGTTTCTGAACCTGAAATATGGGCCAGGATATAGATTGTTCCAAACCTAAAGGATATATAACTATAACTTGATTAATTAACTCATTAACTAAATTTAGCACCTGGCAAACCATTTCCTGGCAATGCTATAAAGCAGACAGAATGATTAAAGACTGCATTTTGAGCTATATTCTTTCTTTAGTCAAATGCACTGAAAGATGTATTTATAAGGAGAGATTGGAGATACTCCTTAGAAATAGCCATGGAGCCAATGATGTTACATTCTCTAGGGGAGACTGAGATATATTTGGCTTTGGACCAAGCTCTTTAAAGAGGATGGCAGATGTCTTTTCAAAGGCAAATGCAGTCGAATCAAAAAAAGATTGATGGTTGACTTGAAGAAGTCCTAAGCAAGGCCCTTCCTTTCCTCCCTGCCTCCCAGAAACATCATAATGCCAGAGCCAATCTGGTATGCTTAGCTGGTGCAAGGTACCAGTGCTAACACCAACACTGTTTTAAAAAACTAATTTAGGGAATGACCTTTTTCTAATGAAAAACAAAAAAGAAATTAACTACCAAATAAGAAGCAGGTGGATGCAGAATCACATTTTCAAAAGTGTGCATGAAACATGTTTAAAAATCATCACTTGCATTTAAATAGAAACAAAAATGTGGTGTGCATGGTTTGCCATTGTCCTTTTCCCAGGACTGAGAGACAAAAACCTTTCTCCTTAAACAGAACATGAGCTGGAAAGCCCTTTAGCAGAAGATGTCTTTAAAATGCAAGACAGGGCTTCTCAAACATAATTCAGATCATGAAGATAAGGTCCAGAGTGCTCCAGAAGGATGCTTTGTCTGGGGTGATCTCCAGAAACATTTGGGGAGGGTCTTGCAATATAGCCTTTGACAATAACTGTGATGAAGACAGTGGCAGGGCTTTACTTAGCTCAGTGGTGAGATTTAGCCAGTTCACACCTATTCGGGAGAACCAGTTGTTAACTTTCTAAGCAGTTCAGAGAACTGGTTGTTGGAAGAAATCTCATTTTGTTTTTTTCCACTTTACAAGGCTAATCCTGTAAGGAAGGCAGGAAGGAAACATTCAGGTGTTTCTAGCCTAATCTTCATTGCCCTGCTTACAGAAACTGCCTCTCCAGTTAACCCTTATTACATTGTAATACCTAAGGCGAAGCACCCATTGATGTGAGTGACATTGAGTTGGCCATGCCCATCCAGTCACATGACCACTGAGTCCCCCCTACCCAGCTGGTTATTAGGGCAGAGAACCAGTTGTTAAATTATTTGAATCCCACCACTGGCTTAGCTCTTTGATTTCCTCCAAATACATAATTGTCATGGAGCAAAGTTTATTTTCTTTTTCTTTTTTTTTAATATATTTTATTCATTTTCACATTCCATTTTACAATCACTTATATGCAGAGTATTTGCTATAAGAAAAAATAAATAAAATAAAAATAAAAATAAAACAAAATAAAAAAGAAAACACAACTCATCATTCACAACCCCACCTGACACTTCCATCCTCCATACACCCCATCTACCCCCTCCAACTTTCCTTTCCTCCCTCTAACACTCCCCTCCTACTTCCCTTTCCCCTCAAACCTTCCTTCTCCCCTTACTCCCAACACGCCCTCCTTACATTCCCCTTACTCCTTCCTTACTCCTCCCTCTTCTTTCCCTCTACCTCCCTCCTTGGTGTATGCCTTTATTCAAGTGTTGTTTAATCTGATAAAAAGTAAAATAAACCAAGGAAAAAAAAATATAAAGAAAGAAAAGAGAAAAAAAAAGGAAAAAAAACAACCGTATATAAGTGCATTCTTGTTCTTATTGAGACTATGTTAACACCCACCCACCCACCCCCCATAAATCCCCATCCCTAATCCTCCCGACTTCCCGGGGCCCACACCTGGCACTGCCTTCTATCTAAAGTATCTTGTGTTCGTATGGATTAAAAATAAAAGTAATATATTAAAGGAAAGAAAAACAAGAAAAAAGAAAGAAAAGAAAAAAGAAAAAAGAAAAAAGAAAAAGGAAAAAAAAGAAAAAGAACTCTTTAGAGGTTTTAGAGGTTTTATTTGCATTTGTAGGCCGCCCTTTTCCCTGAGGGGACTCAGGGCGGCTCCCAGAAAACCAGGGAAGGGGGAAATACAACATTGAGACAACAACACATAATAAAATAATGAGCAACATGCATACAACATTCGGGCGGGGTAGGAATCCTTATCCCCAGGCCTGACGGGCGAGCCAGTTCTTCAAGGCAGTGCGGAAGGCCTGGACGGTGGAGAGGGTACGAATCTCCACGGGGAGCTCGTTCCAAAGGGTCGGGGCTACTGCTGAGAAGGCCCTCCTCCTTGTGGTTGCCAGCCGACACTGGCTGGCCGATGGAATGCGGAGGAGGCCTAATCTATGAGATCTTATAGGTCGTAGGGAGGTAATTGGCAGAAGGCGGTCTCTCAAGTATCCAGATCCACTGCCATGTAGGGCTTTATGGGTGATCAATAGCACCTTGAAGCGCATCCGGAGATCGACAGGTAGCCAGCGCAGCTCGCGGAGGATAGGTGTAATGCGGGTGAATCGGGGTGCACCCGCAATCACTCGCGCGGCTGCGTTCTGTACTAGCTGAAGTCGCCGGATGCTCCTCAAGGGGAGCCCCATGTAGAGCACGTTGCAGTATTCCAGCCTAGAGGTCACAAGGGCCCGAGTGACTGTTGTGAGGGCCTCCCGATTCAGGTAGGGTCGCAACTGGCGCACCAGGCGTACCTGGGCGAATGCCCCCCTGGTCACAGCCGCTATATGATGGTCGAATGACAGCTGTGGATCCAGGAGGACTCCCAAGTTGCGGACCCTCTCTGAGGGGTGTAAAATTTGACCCCCCAGCCTGAGTGTTGGATTATTGGCCAAATCTTTGGGAGGAAAACACAACAGCCACTCGGTCTTTTCTGGGTTGAGCACAAGCTTGTTAAAAAAGAACTCTTTGTGTTAAGCTCAGCCCCCCATCTTTATCTATGCTTAAATAGTGTAAGTCATTCTATCTATATTTTATTCTCGTCTCTTACTTCTTTGTTATTTACCCCAACCTCCTGTAGACTCTCCCGTTCCTCTTCCTTAACCTTGTATTCAGATAAACATTTGTACAAATTTGTATAGACATCAATATACAATCTAGCTCAAAAATAATCCCTTCTAGTAAAATTTAAGCAGCGTGGATCATTCCACATATTCAAATATTACTTTACAGAAGAATAATCAAACTTTCCCTTCTAATAGGATTTAAACAGTGTAAATAATCTTTCTTAACCTTATTTTCAAACAGTAATTCAAAATAATCTAACCAAACTTTCCCTTCTTAGTAAAATTTAAGCAGCGTGAATCAAGTATTACTTTACACAAAAATCAGTTTACATTCTATCTTAAGATGATCCCGACCGGCTTTCCCTTCTAATAGGATTTAAACAACGTAAATCATTCCGCATGCATTTTACCCTCATCCCTTGCTTGTCTGATATTTACCACTATCAAATTTATGCAGACATTAGCAAAGTTTATTTTCAAAGCAAACTGCAATGCCTTCCTGGATATTGGATTTTTGGAACTGATTTTCTTTTCATCTGAGTCTAATCCCTTTCTTGTGGAGAACACAAGTAAAGTACCCTCACTTAGGCCACGTTTTCCTAGCTATTTATCAGGATATGAATTCCCAAATGGAGATATTCAATAGGATTAAAACTATTAAACCCTACACTTTTAAAGTTTTTAAAGTTTTTATTTTAAAAACTAGGCCAACAGTAGAACAAGAGCAGCAAAAGGTACAGCACAATTACAGTTTATTAAAATCCTGGCTGAGCAAAGATTTTTGTCTGGGGATAAAAGCAGAATTGGGGATAAAAAACAAAATACTTTGGCCATCTAATGACAAGGAACGATTCACTGGAGAAGAGCCTAATGCTGGGAAAGATTGAGGGCAAAAGAAGAAAGGGATGGCAGAGAATGAGGTGGCTGGATGGAGTCACTGAAGCAGTAGGCGTGAGCTTAAATGGACTCTGGGTGATGGTAGAGGACAGGAAGACCTAGAGGAACATTGTCCATGGGGTTGCAATGGGTCAGACACGACTTCGTAACTAACAACACCACCACCAACAAAAATAGAATTAGCATCAATCCTTCCTACTGAGAATGTAGGAACTCGAGAATCATTTCACCTTGTTGGCTTCCTAGAGAATCCCTAGCAAATGTGACATCTCCAGGTACATAAAAACAAGGGAAAGTCTCTCAGAGCATTTTAGGAATGGATTCCATAGAACTCCAAGATGGAACCTTAACAGTTATCTTTTCTTTACAAGAAAGCTGTAGTTGGTTACAAAGAATAGCATCAGTGACTCACACACTGCTGCTTCTCATGGTCCATCACTAGAGGCTACAGCGCTTGGGTTGATCAGAATGGAAGATCAAAAAGTGGCACACACTTGTCAACTGTTTGAGGTAGATGGAATAAGGAAACCAAAATTACGACTGCTAACAACTTTTATAAGGTTACAGTAACAGAATCTTAACAAGTCTCAATGTGCTTCCCCCCTCCCTCCCTTCTTCTCTCTATCTAATAAAGAGAAAGAGAGAGTCATGTCTGAAACACTTTATCAAATTAAATTTCTGCCCTAGACTCAAATTTCTTTTATCTGGCTGTTGTCTTGGTTGAGGCTCTTACTCTTGTTCCTCAAGGTTGCTCTTACAGTCCATTGGCTGTAAGCCAACCAAGTAGCTTAGTTTGATACGTGGAGCCAGACAACTGCAGATCTTTCAACCATGACTTAGCATGATGCATGAACTCAGCCCTAATGTTCCAGTGCATTTGTCTATGGAGATTCTCAGTCATCCAGGTCATAGTTGTCCCAAAGGTGCTTTTTCGGGATGCAATTGGACTTTCTTAATTTTCTTTGGAGCTGTTTTGCTTCTCATCCAAGAAGCTTCTTCAGCTCTGAAGAAAGAAGTTTAGTCGTCTCTTGAAAAACACCTTTGGTTCCAATGCATTGTTGAAGTAATGCCATGTTGCATTCATTAAAGTGCAGCTGGATGTACAAAATATCAGCTGAACAAGGATTTCCAGGAATGATAAAAAGGAATATCCAGATTCCAATTCTCTTTATTTTAAATGCGATTCTTGGTATTGTTTTGCAAATGAAAATCCAGTGCTGAAAAGATTCCTTCTGTCCTTCCCCTTTCTTGGTCTACTCCCCTTCCCAGAAACAGGTTCCAACCTTCCTTCCACTTGTCAATCATTTTGCATTTTAGTGTTCTTCCTACATTGCCACATTCCAGCCATCCAAGATCAAACATGACAGTGGGGGCCAAAAGGTGTAATTTGAAAAGCTTTTGCATTAAGCTTTCCAAGCTTCTGACAACAGTAAAAAAAGAAGCTAAAAAATATCCCTTGTTTTAGTTTCCGTAGTGTGTATTTTTTTAATGGAGCTAATTTAATGAGAATACACCCCAGTGTTAATAAGTATCACTTTGTGGTGCATTACGCAGCCTGGGGAGTGGCACCCCAGAGCCTCCCAGGTTTACTGGAGAATTTGAAGCATGTGTATAATTAACTAGGACCAAAAGCAGGACTTATAGGAAGTGGTTTTCACCTCCCTCTTGGTCTGGAGAAGAAAAAAGTCCTACAGATCATCCCTTGCAGTATTGCTTGATTTGAAAACAGATAGGACAGTTGGTGCTAAACTGTGACTTACTGAACAAACCAGTGAGCTCTGTTCACATGTACTGGTGACCCAACAACCATGGTTTGTATACCAAAATAACTGGATTCACATATGCTAAACCCAACCAATTAGATCTTTTCAGTGGTGGGATTCAAATGTTTTTACTACTGGTTCTGTGGGCGTGGTTTTGTGGGCATGGCGTGGCTTTATGGGTGTGACTTTGTGGGCATGGCAGGGGAAGGATACTACAAAATCCCCATTCCCTCCCCACCCGACTAACCTGCTTTCCAGCTCCGTTCTCCTGTTCAGGGCAACAAAAGAAGATCAGCTGGGAGGCAGCAGGGGCGGGGCCAGCCTATTTGTTGGTTCTCTGAACCACTCAAAATTTCCGCTACCGGTTCCCCAGAACCTGTCAGAACTGGCTGAATACCACCTCTGGATCTTTTAGGAAAGGACAAAAGTACCCCTGGATTTCAGGCTATATGTATCAGTAACTATTCCTCAGAAAATTGGAAGAAGATTATAATCTGGATTGTAATACATTTTTTTCCTGGCTTCAATATTATCATCATATAGACTCTCTCTTTCTCTCTCCCTTTATTTCGGCTTCCGGTAGACTTTTAGCCTTTCTCTTCTTTCCAGTACAAGATTTATGTACTTAATCATTTACAATATAAATCTACTTTGATCTGTTCAGAAATAAGCCCCATTGCATCCCAAAAGTCTTACTCCTAGAGAAGCAGCATAGGTTTTCAGCCTTCACCTTCACCTTAAAAATGCAAATCTTTAACACTGAGTTGCACAGAAGCCAAGAAGGGATGATGGTGTAAGGTGCTAACCTATTAGAGCAATCTCCAGGCAATCTTTCTCTGTTCCGATGAGTCACTCTGAAAAAGATGTGGAACCAGTTTTTATAGAGCTTGCCCGGGACTGAGAATTATATATTTGAATTATATGTTGTAAAACCTGCTTCCAACCAATCCCTCTTTCTTATAAATGATACATTTTTTCGCCTAAAGTTTTTAACTGCACTGGTAGTGGGGTGGAGGTGTTGATGGGCTTGGGTACAATTGGGACAGCACAGTGGTGGGTTTACCAGTTGGAATGGACCCAGCAGTGTCCTTATGGATGTGCTCAGTACGCATGCACACATGTGCAGCATGCGCATATGTCTTAGTGCCTCTGTGATGCTCCAGGTGCTCCACGTGCGTGGAAGCGCAGAAGCCTTAAAACACAAGTAAGGAGCTTGAGCGGGTGGGTGGGCCCTCCGGAGCAACATACCGGAATGGTGTCTGGTGCTCCGGGCTGGCTCCGATATGCCTGTACCAGGGCGTACCACCTGCAACCCACCAGAAACCCAGCAGAAACGAGAGTTTATTAATCCCCTCTTCTTGAAAGGCAGCATCTTCCAGCTCCAACTGAGTTCCCCACTTGTGGAATTCAGAACAAATGAGGAAATATAACAGAATGACAGCGTTGGAAGGTTCCATCTTCTAGTTCAACCCCCTGTTCAGGCAGGAAATATCAGATTAAAATCCTTACCAAGCTGTGAATATCTTTAGTTGTGCGATACATAACCAGTGTGGCAGTAGGGTGCTTTGGGGAGTCCACCAGTTGTCTGCCTGGAGTAGTCTTAGGGCTGCAGTAACACCACATCAGTCTGACTTGAGGGCACCTAGCAGACCCTCAGTCGGCTGTGAGACAACCTGCAGGTAATACAATAGTAGAGTTGGAAGGGACCTTGGAGGTCTTCTAGTCCAACCCCCTACCTAGGCAGGAAACCCTATACCATTTCAGACAAATGGCTATCCAACATCTTCTTAAAAACTTCCAGTGTTGGGACATTCACAACTTCTCGAGGCAAGCTGTTCCACTGATTAATTGTTCTGTCAGGAAATTTCTCCTCAGTTCTAAGTTGCTTCTCTCCTTGATTAGTTTCCACCCATTGCTTCTTGTTCTGCCCTCAGGTGCCTTGGAGAATAGTTTGACTCCCTCTTCTTTGTGGCAATCCCTGAGATATTGGAACACTGCTATCATGTCTCCCCAGTCTTTCTTTTTATTAAACTAGACATACCCAGTTCCTGCAACCGTTCTTCATATGTTTTAGTCTCCAGTCCCCTAATCATCTTTGTTGCTCTTCTCTGCACTCTTTCTAGAGTCTACACATCTTTTCTACATCGTGGTGACCAAAACTGAATGCAGTATTCCAAATGTGGCCTTACCAAAGGCATTATAAAGTGGTATTAACACTTCACGTGATTTTGATTCTATCCCTCTGTTTATGCAGCCTAGAACTGTGATGGCTTTTTTGGCAGCTGCTGCACACTGCTGGCTCATATTTAAATGGTTGTCCACTAGGACTCCAAAATCCCTCTCACAGTTATTACTATTGAGCAAGGTACCACCTATACTGTACCTGTGCATTTCGTTTTTGTTGCCTAAATGTAGAACCTTACTCTTTTCACCATTGAATTTCATTTTATTAGATAGTGCCCAATGTTCAAGTTTGTCAAGATCCTTCTGTATCTTTAGCCTATCTTCTAGAGTGTTGGCTATTCCTGCCAGCTTGGTGTCATCTGCAAATTTGATGAGTTCCCCATTTATTCCCTCATCCAAATCATTGATGAAGAAGTTGAAGAGTACTGGGCCCAAAACAGAGCCTTGGAGTACTCCACCGCATACTTCCCTCCATGAATATGCAGTTCCATTGAGGAATACACATTGAGTGTGGTTGGTCAGCTAGTTACGAATCCATCTGGTGGTGATACTGTCTAACCCACATTCTTCTACTTTATCTAGTAGTACGTTATTGTCTACCTTATCAAATGCCTTACTGAAGTCCAAGTAAACTATATCGACGACATTCCTCTGGTCCACTAATTTTGTGACATTATCAAAGAATGCAATAAGATTAGTCTGACATGATCTGTTTTTGACAAACCCATGTTGGCTTTTGGCTATTACTTTATTTGCTTTTAGGTGTTCGTTAATTCATTGCTTGATTATCTTTTCCAGAATCTTTCCTGGTATTGAGGTCAGGCTAATAGGTCTGTAGTTTCCTGGATCTATTTTTTTTCCTTTTTTGAAGATGGCAGTTACATCAGCTCTTTTCCAGTCCTCTGGTAGTTCCTCGGTGCTCCAGGATCTCTGAAAGATATAGTTCAGTGGTTCTGAGATCTCGTCTGCCAGTTCCTTCAGAACCCTGGGCTGTAATCCATCCAGTCCTGGTGATTTGAACTCGTCTAGGGTAGACAGGTGCTCACTTACCATTTTCTTCCCTATTTCAACTTGTGTTCCTAATCTGATTTTTGTGGTGCTGTTTTTGATAGGTTGGGCTGTTTTATCCCTTGGTGTAAAGACAGATGCAAAACATGAGTTAAATAGTTCTGCTTTCTCCCTGTTGCTTGTCACCTTCTTGCCACTTTCTCCCAGCAATGGACCAATTGTTTCCTTAACCTTTTTCTTGTTTTTAACATGTTGGAAGAAGCTTTTTTTGTTATTTTTTACTTTTGTGGCAAGCCTTTCTTTATTGTGAGCCTTAGCTTTCCTCACTTCATCTTTACATGCTCGGGATGTTTGTTGATATTCTGCCTTAGTTATGTTCCCCCCTTTCCACTTTTTATACTTATCTTTTTTGTCTTTCAATTTGTCAGATAGTTCTTTATGCAGCCATGCTGGTTTCTTTTGGGAGCTGTTATTTTTCTTCTTCATTGGCATTGTGCTAGACTGGGCTTTTGTAATCTCATTTTTCAAAATTTCCCAAGCTTCTTGAGAATACCCTTGAGGATTCTCATTCATGGAATTTTTCCCAAGCTCTCTCTAAGTTCATTGAAATTAGCTCTCTTAAAGTCCAAGACTCTAGTTTCACTTTGTTCTACTACTTGTATTTGCATAATGTTGAATTCCAATATTGTGTCTAAGTGTGTGCTGTTTCTGCCCAGCTTGATAGTGCTGCCTTGCAGCCTGTCAAACACCTCCAGAGGGCCATCTAAATTCCAATTACCAGGCATACATCAATAGTAATTTTGCCCATTTGTCAGGGGGAGAGGACCTGATACCATGCTATGGAATTAAGCATGACACTCTGCTATTGCCTGAAGATTCATTATGTGAAGACCTGGCTCTCTAGAGAAGGCTCTAATGCTGTGAAAGGTGGAAGGAAAGAGGATGACCAGCAGCAAGATGGATAGATTCAGTTCCAGCAGCAATGGGCACACCTATGGGAGTCCTGAAAGATTGTCACAAAGTAAAAATCCATCTATGTGGTTGCTAAGAGTCAACATGAACTTAATGACACATAATCAGTCAATGGCTGCAGATTAAGGAGTTGTTAAAAAGACCTCCTTTAATTTAATTAATTCCTTCCTTCACCGCCAGTTCATTTTAAGAGCTCATTCATAAAAAAACCAATGTTGTGCTTTGTACATGTTCTTGACTACATGCTGTTTTCTTGGCAACAATGTAGAAGTGGCTTATCACAATTGCCTTCTCCTGATATTGAAGTCTTTCACATGGCTATATTAATACAATTTTCTCTTGGATTGGCAGAAAAATAGGTTCATATAAGGTGTGGTGACAATGCAAGTAAGCTTTAAGCACTTTAGCAAAGTGATCAATTGAAAGATCTCTTGGTCTCCTTTCCTCTTCCATGTACCATCACCCACCAGCAAGAAAACAACCCACTGTTCTCCATAATATGTGACGTGGTGGAATTGGGTGACTCTACATGTTCTTTTCATTTTCATTCTGTCTCCCTTGTATTATTCTTATAGAACTATGAGATGACTCTCCTGTGAGAGGGGTATTTAAGATATTTTTAAAAGTAGCTATGAGATCAATAGACCAATAGTAATATTTAACTTTTCTATTGTTAATATTTGGTATTGGTATAGAACTATACCAAAGGAGTAAACTTGTGACTGGTAGAACCAGAAGTATCCTATGGAATGTATGAAATGCAACATCATTCCACACACTGAAAGCAGCAAAATAAAGTAAAAATAATGGCTGATATAATATGTTTGGAAAACTGGCAGTGGACTACTTTAATGGTAATTTTATTAAAAATTACAACTTCAAAAATAAAAAATAGAAGGTACAAAAAAGAAAAAGAAAATAGAAAAAAAGAAAAAATTTAAAGACAAAGAAAGGAAATATTATGTAGAAATGACTTCCTCCATCATCACAACACTATCAGCAATTTTAGTAACTTATTACCTTTAAAAAAATATAACAAATAATCTCTTTTCCCCATATTTCATCTCTTGTTCCACAAACAACTCTTTAAAACCTTGTCATTTCAGCAAAAGTCCATTGAGGGTTGCTAAAGATAACAAGGCAATAAATCTATTTTAACCTTGATCAAATAAACCAACTTTGTATTCTTTTCTTCATCTTTGCTCCCTTCAAATAATGTCCTAAAACTCAGTTTCTTTTAATTTCTTCTTTATCCCTTCTCATAACATTCTTCAAAACTTTAACAAGCATCCTTTGCATATCCAATATGGGAAGATTATCCAGGTCATTGTCTTGGTTTGCTATTTGTATGTACCTTTTAATAATGAAAACATAAGCTGGTTTCTATTGTATGTCCGGCATAAGATCTTTTCCCATACCTTTCTTGTAATCTGTGATTTTTAAGTCCATTTTAAAATCTAAGTCCAGTTTAAGTTTTGTCCAGTAAAACCTGTTCCTCTTTTAAACATCTTTTAAACTTTAGAGGTAGAAACTCTTAAAATTAACTTCTGGGTCCATTTTTTAAAATATTGTTTAAGAAGTCAAATGTTAAAATATTTTATTCCATTCTGTATTAGTAAGTCTCCTTTAATTGAGGACTTCTCCTGTAATTGAGGACTTTGGTTTTTTCTAATTCCCTCTACTGTCCAACCTTCAAATGTTCTATCAGTTTTAAAGAAAAATAGCAATAGAATTACAATGCCTAGAGACTATATGTAGGGAAAGCCAGCAGATTTAAAAAGCCAATGGGAACTGGCATACCCTTGTCCCTGACTATGCCATTGCTAGTCTCTTCATTGCAGTGTTGTATATTTGTCCTGTGGAAAGCTATATCAGGATAACAGGGGAAAAGAAGATCACTCCAATGGTAGAACAACAAGTAGGACTGTAGGCTGCCTTTGCAGCAGGCTAGGAAACAGAAAGAAGTGTCATCATATGGATTTCTTCATGATATGTTTTCATTATGTGGACATCATGAAGCATTTTCATGCCATGCTTAAGGGCACAGGATGATGAACTTTTTTAGTCTTTTTTAGAACTTTAAGAAATATTACATGAGGTTATGATTGACTATGACCTCTTCTGCAAGATTAGTGCCCTCTCTGATGACTTTTTCACTCACAAGAAAACAGATCTTGGAATTTATATCCCAAAAATTCAAACTTCTCTGATTTCTATTTAGGACTTTGTTTCCCTCTGTCTCAAATGTTTGTGCTAGTCTAGTGAAGAGAAAGACCAGGGGAGACATATAGCAGTGTTCCAATTCTTGAGGGGCTGCCACAGAGAGGAGGGACATGTCAACCTATTTTCCAAGGCACCCGAAGGCCAGACAAGGAATAATGGATGGAAACTAATCAAGGAGAGATTCACCCTGGAAATAAGGAGAAATTTTCTGACAATGAAAACAACCAACCAATGGAACAGAAGTTGCCTTCAGAAGTTGTGGAAGCTTCATCAGTGGAAGCTTTCAAGAAAAGACTGGAATGCCATCTGTCAAAAATGGTGTATGGCCTGCTTGGGTGGAGGGTTGAACTAGATGACCTACAAGATCCCTTCCAACTCTGTTAATCTGTATCGGTTTTTGTGTCTCTACTTTTGACATGCCTTTCATAGTCTTTTTAAGGACTGAAAATATAACGCTAGTGAGCTGTATTAGTCTTAGGTGCATGCCCATCCAGAATTATAATACCTCACTTATAACAATGGCTTTTCTTTGAGAGAAACATATTGGAGGAGAAGGGGGGGGAGTTTACAGGTTTTGCTTTGTTAAAAACTATGTATAGACCAGTTTAAAGTTTGCATTATTATTTGGGTGTTTTTACTTATAAACTGATGGGAAGCAAAGCCCCCAAGTTGTTTTCCAGAATTAGTCAGAGGAAGCTTTAGAGAATGTATGTGAAGAAATAAAATTTAGGGGCCATGGGAATCAGAGGAAAGTTGCTTGTTCTTCAGAAATATACACAAGCCGATCAAAATTGCCCCCCTGGTTTAAAATGACATCGAATGCTTATACCATAGACTAGAACTTTGCTGAGAAACCTGAAGGATTGAGATAAAACGATCACAAGGAAGAGCAACATAGTTCTTTATTAGGATACATACATTAAGTAAATCCAATAAATAACAACCCAAGATGGTTGCCATGTCCTGTTCTTATGTTGAAAAGTCCTATCATCGTAGAGGGAATTAAACTAATTTGAGCACATCATTTTAATGGTCCTTTTCATGCAAAACATCCTTAAAGCAATACTGTATGCTTCTCCAGTTCTATGATCTGCTCTTTCTCTTTCTTTTAAATGAACAGTTGAGTTTTATTCAGAAAAAATCTTTTAATAAATAAGCCTATTTTATTTCAAATCTGAAAAAGTATGGTACAGTCTATATTACAACATGAAACAATGCCATATGCTATGTTTTCAGTTTCGGTGTATTTCTCCCCCCCCCCTCCTTCCAGTTGCATAACTATTGTAGAAATTATTAATGTGCTCCATTTGCTAGCTCTGTTATCTTTCTGTGCTTAAGGGCAAATATCTGCCATTCTTCCCTGTCTCCTTAATAGCATGTCAGAGACTCAGCAAGGCATTAATACCTGGTGCCAGAAATTGGGAAGAAGAGTGCTTCTTGGTTTGACAAATCTATCAAAACTGAGTTTGACCATTGATGGTTTTTTTCATTGAGCAAATTTGTGTAACTGTCTGAGGAGCTAACCCATTGCACAAATTTCCACAAGTAACTTGACATATTGCCTCTTGGTTGCCTCATCCAATTATTCCACCCATCATTAAGGCTAACAGAATGAACGAGTGATATTTTATATCAAGATCATTTGCTGTACTATTTCTATTTTTCATGCAGCCTTTTAAAATTTCCTATCTTAGGCACTTATGGATTTTTACTTTTATCTTTCACCATTAATATTTACCATCAAGGCACTGAGAATCAGGAAGAAGTCCCAGTTGTCTAGTTCATATTTATAATGATATTAGAGGAATTTGCTCAAAACGTCCAGTGTTCATTATTATTCAATTGTATCACAGCGGCCAGTTGTTTTGCCGGATTTGGCATTGATTACTAGTCGGGCCCCACCCAGGGGCCTAGGACGTCGTAACGTATTTTCGTAATATGCATGCAGATCCAAGCAGTGCGGCTTTTTGCATTTGACTGATGGTGATTTTGTCGATTTTAACTGTTTTAAATGTAATTCCAGTGCTTTTGGAATAGCACCCAGTGTGCCAATTACCACTGGAATTACCACTGCTGGTTTGTGCCATAAGAGCCGAGGTGGCGCAGTGGTTAAATGCAGCACTGCAGGCTACTTCAGCTGACTGCAGTTCTGCAGTTCAGCTGTTCAAATCTCACCGGCTCAGGGTTGACTCAGCCTTCCATCCTTCCGAGGTGGGTAAAATGAGGACCCGGATTGTTGTTGGGGGCAATATGCTGACTTTGTAAACCGCTTAGAGAGGGCTGAAAGCCCTATGAAATGGTATATAAGTCTAACTGCTATTGCTATTGCTATAATCGTTGAATTTCTATCTTTAAGTCCTGGTATTTTGCAATTTTTTTCATGTTCCTTCTCGTCGACCCTGCTATCACCTGGTATTGCAATGTCTATGATTGTAACCTTATTTTTCTCAACCAGTGTGATGTCTGGTGTATTATGCGCCAGTATTTTGTCCGTTTGTATGCAAAAATACCACAAGATCTTGACCATCTGATTTTCGGTGACTTTTTCAGGCTTATGTTCCCACCAATTTGTTGCTGTTTTAATATTATAATTTTTGCACAAATTCCAATGGATCATTTGTGCTACTGAATTGTGCCGCAATTTATAATCAGTCTGCATGATTTTTTTACAGCAGCTGAGTATGTGATCAACAGTTTCATCAACTTCTTTGCAAAGTCTGCATTTGGCATCATCAGAGGATTTTTCAATTTTGGCCTTAATGGCATTTGTGCAGATAGCTTGTTCTTGCGCAGCCAGGATTAGTGACTCTGTTTCTTTCTTTAATGTACCTGTTGTTAACCATAACCAAGTTTTTTCACTGTCCACTTTATCTTTTATTTTTTCCAGAAATAAGCCATGCAATGTTTTGTTCTGCCAACTCTCCATTCTTGATTTTATCACATCTTTTCTGTATTCTTGTTTCGTCTGTTGGGCCTTCAGTAGATTTTTGTTCTTTACTTCGATTAATAGATGTTCTTGACTTTCTTTTAAATAATCAGCCAGTGCATGTTTTTCTTCTTCAACTGTTTGCTTCACTTGTAATAATCCTCTGCCACCTGATTTTCGGGGCAGGTACAGTCTATCAGTACCACCACGTGGATGTAAACTGTAGTGCATTGTCATTAGTTTCCTGTTTTTTCGGTCCAAAAGGTCCAAATCAGCTTGTGTCCAGTTAACTATACCAGCTGTGTATCTTATAACTGGTATTGCCCAGGTATTTATGGCCTTGATTGTATTTCCACCATTCAATTTAGATTTCAAAATTTTCCTAACTCTGTTGGTGTACTCTCGCCTGACAATAGTTTTTACTTCTCCATGCTTGATATTATCCAACTGCAGAATGCCTAAGTATTTGTAGGCTTCTTTTTCGTTGCATTTAATTAGTTGGCCATTGGGCATTTCAATTCCCTCACATGCAGTGATTTTGCCCCTTTTTATGGATACAGTGGCACATTTTTCCATGCCAAACTGCATTGAAATATCGGTGCTGAATACTCGGACTGTGTTTGTCAATGATTGGATTTCTATTTCTGACTTTCCATAGAGTTTCAAATCATCCATATATAGAAAATGCGAACTTTTTTCAGCTTCTTTGGCTGTTTGGTAGCCTAATTTCATTTTTTTAAAGATTACTGATAGTGGGATCATTGCGATGATGAAGAGAAGAGGTGAAAGTGAATCATCCTGGAAAATTCCTCACTTGATATTAACTATTCCATAGATCTCATTTCCTACTACCAACTCAGTTCTCCATTGTTTTATCGCCTTTTCAGTAAAGGATGTAATATTTTTGCTAATGCCAGTTGTTTCTAAGCATTTTATGATCCAACTATGTGGCAGTGAGTCAAATGCCTTTTTGTAATCAATCCAGACCATATTCAAGTTCGTTTTTCTGTTCTTACAATTTTCTAATATCATTTTATCAATTAGAAGCTGATCTTTTGTGCCCCTGCTCCTTCTTTTGTTGCCTTTTTGCTCTACTGGCAAGATGTTGTTTGTTTCCAAATAATCCATCATGTTATCTGCAATAATGCCTGTGAGTAATTTGAAGGTTGTTGGCAAGGATGTTATTGGTCTGTAGTTTTCAGGTGTTGTTCCTTTAGTTGCATCTTTCTGAATCAAGTATGTTTTTCCAGTTGTCAACCATTCATCAATTTGTAAAATTTCATTCAGTTGGCTGGCCAATATTGCATGTAAACGGGTCAGATATTTGAGCCAGAAACCATGTAATTGGTCCCTTCCAAGTGATGTCCAATTCTTTACCTTTTTTATTCGATTTTTGACCATCTCAGTTGTTATTTCTAATACTTGCATTTGTTTGTTGCCAATGCTTTTCTCAAAGTCATATATCCACTTTGCTTCCTTATTGTAGTCCTTTGCATTTTCCCACAATTCTTTCCAGAATTCAACTGTGGCCTGCTTTTCTGTTTTTTCACTTTTGGTGTCACCATTCACATTAAGACTTTGATAAAAACGCCGTTGGTCTGATCGAAATTGCTGATTTTGTTTATATTGGATGATTCGTGCCTCATATCTTTCAATTTTTCTAGCTGTTGCTGTTATCCGCTGTTTTACAATCTCTACAGCTTCATTGATGTTTCTTGTATCCAGTCTATATCTTCTGATTAGCCGATCTATGGTTTTGTTATTTTTAAGCCGTTGCTCATGAATGTTCTTTAAGTTACTAGCATCTGCCCTTAATTTTTTGACTTTTTGTTCTAATCAGATTTTCCACTTTAGCTTTGATGCTTTTTCTGTTGTGTGACTAGATACTCTGATTTTAATACCTAGTTCATTAGTGACTATTACAGCTGCACTGTACATTAACTGGTTCATTTCCAAGATGGATCCCGATTCAATTGTTGAAAACACTGCATTAACCATTTTCATGATAGGGGCCAAAATTTTCTTAGGCACAGTTTTTAGTGATGGTAAACGTTGCCTTTCCTCATTAAGCAGAAAATGCTCCATGATCTTATCCTTCAATTCTTTTTGTTTTTGAGTTAGTTCATCCGTTGGTTCAGTGATAACTGGTTCTAGTGGTGGTGGTGTTATTTCCTCCCCAAGAGCTTCTTCTGGGAGTTCTACTATAATGTCTTTAGTTGTGTCTTGAATATCAGTTATTTCTGCTTGTGATATTGTTTTTTGGGTTTTGCAATTTGCCTGAATTTCCTCAAGTTCAACTTCACTAAACACTTTATTCCGTATAATAAATCACCTTTGATCTGCTAGTCATTGTTCACTAACATTTGAATCTGGATATTGTTGTTTCCATAATTCATACATTCGCTTTAAATAACCTCTTTTTTCTGGCTCTGAGTTGTAGTAACAGGCCATTATGGCACGGTTTTCATCTGCACTATATTTTTGTCGTTTTGTTGGCTGGTCCACTTGTAGCCCACTTGTCGACGGATGTCCAGGGACCCCAACATCCGCTGTGGCACTTGTTAACCCGCGCGACGACCGATGCGGTATAAAATTTTTATTCGTTTCTTTCACCGTATTGTATGGGTTGGCAGGGTTTTTTTATGGGGCCAGTTGCCAACCTGACCCCAACCCTCCTCCTTTCTCATCCAGGCTTGGGACCGGCAACGGCAGAGTTGTTATTATTATTATTATTATTATTATTATTATTATACAATTGTATCACAGCGGCCAGTTGTTTCGCCGGATTTGGCATTGGTTACTAGTCGGGCCCCACCCAGGGGCCTAGGACGTCGTAGCGTATTTTCATAATATGCGTGCAGATCCAAGCAGTGCTGCATTTTGCATTTGACTGATGGTGATTTTGTCAATTTTTAACTGTTTTAAATGTAATTCCAGTGCTTTTGGAATAGCACCCAGTGTGCCAATTACCACTGGAATTACCACTGCTGGTTTGTGCCATAGTCGTTGAATTTCGATTTTTAAGTCCTGGTATCTTGCAATTTTTTCATGTTCCTTCTCGGCGACCCTGCTATCACCTGGTATTGCGATGTCTATGATTGTGACCTTATTTTTCTCAACCAGTGTGATGTCTGGTGTATTATGCGCCAGTATTTTGTCGGTTTGTATACGGAAATCCCACAAGATCTTGACCATCTGATTTTCGGTGACTTTTTCAGGCTGATGTTCCCACCAGTTTGTTGCTGTTTTAATATTATAATTTTTGCACAAATTCCAATGGATCATTTGTGCTACTGAATTGTGCCACAATTTATAATCAGTCTGCGGGATTTTTTTTTCAGCAGCTGAGTATGTGATCAACAGTTTCATCAACTTCTTTGCAAAGTCTGCATTTGGCATCATCAGAGGATTTTTCAATTTTGGCCTTAATGGTATTTGTGCGGATAGCTTGTTCTTGTGCAGCCAGGATTAGTGACTCTGTTTCTTTCTTTAATGTACCTGTTGTTAACCATAACCAAGTTTGTTCACTGTCCACTTTATCTTTTATTTTTTCCAGAAATTGGCTATGCAGTGCTTTGTTCTGCCAACTCTCCATTCTTGATTTTATCACATGTTTTCTGTATTCTTGTCTCGTCTGTTGGGCCTTCAGTAGATTTTTGTTCTTTACTTCGATTAATAGATGTTCTTGACTTTCTTTTAAATAATCAGCCAGTGCATGTTTTTCTTCTTCCACTGTTTGCTTCACTTGTAATAATCCTCTGCCACCTGATTTTTGGGTTGTTGTTGTTGTTGTTGTTGTTATTATTATTATTATTATTATCAATGTCCCTGCCCCTTCATTTAATAATCAAGAAAGAAACCACTCAACTCCATATTTCAGAATTAAGTGTACTTTTACTGGCTACAAATGATTAGAAGCAAAGCAAAGCTGAATCTGAATAAAAAAGCACGAAAGCAATAGGTATCAATACAAGATTCATTCCCCTCCCCTTGGTACCCCAGTCCATAGTCCAATCATATTTCACCCAACTGTCAGGTGGGAGGCATCTTCAAAAATCATCATCAGGATGGAATGCTGGACAGTTGGCCTTGGCGGGAAACTCCCTTCCCCCACATGTGCAAAGAGATGGTTAGAATAACTCCCTAATAAACAGTCCTCCAGTACAGAATGATTCCCTTCCCAAATACCATGCCCCCCTCCCTGTTTCAATGGCAGCCGAAAAACAGCAGCAAAGCAGAGGCTGACAATCAGTTTGTTCTGTCCTGTCATAACTCATGCCCTCCCATACCTAAATAGATAGCTTAAAAATATTTTTTTCTTTTTTTTAATAAACTAATCAGTGAAAGAAGAACAATCAATCGCCAATTAATAACCTGCTCCATGCCTTTTTTCCCAACTTTGTTAAGTCCTTCAAAGTAGATGGTCTCCAGAGCTTTGTTGCATTCTAGGAGCAGCCTCAACTCTGATTGGTTATAATGCCTGGCATTATGGTCACTGTCTTGTCCAGCTGTTTTGACTGAGGTTGTTGGCCTCTATGTTCTCTGCTAGTCATGAATTGTTGGTTTTTGTTTTGTTTGTTGTCATTTATGTTTACTAAGCTTTAATCAGCAGCCAGTCTATGAGTCTGTAAGAAGTCGGATCAATCAGTGATCAACCAACGATGGCATCAACCACCAGCTGACTCACATGACCTCCAGCCAGGGTGAGCTCACCACCAGATGACCTTCATGTGATGTGACCAGTTGTTCAGGTAACTTCTGACCACATAAGACCTATAAAGGCCAAAGAGAATTGAAATAAGACACTGCAGCTGAAGTTCTGCTGATGATATTACCTAGCCTGGTGGTGAAACGTTCAGAAACAAAGCAACAAGCTTGCAGAATAAACCATCACCACCAAGCTTGTAATTAATCCAAGAATGATGTGTTAAGTGAAAGATTTATCATCAATTCTAGAAACCTATGCTCCATTCAGCCATCATGTTTCCCAGCAGGTACCATTTTGGATTCATGTTCCCCTTGTTTTCTATTGTCTACCCAGAGTCTTGCAAAGCTTCCCTTCCTGTTCCTTAATTTTCAAACACATCTTTAAATTACATTGTTACTTTGCTTCTAGAACCTAAAAGATCAGTTCTTCTTTGCCACTAAGTTTTTGTAGACCTAAAGGGGAAAGTAGGAAAGAACAAGCAAATCTATTGTCTACTGCTTTGATTATTAAAGTATGGAACTATATTGGTACGTGGCGTGGGGGAGAGAGGAGGAAAAAAAGGGAAGAGTCTTTATTAGTGCCAAATGAGATAATGAGGGAAGTGGGAGTTGGTTGGGGGAGTGAAGGCATCCAGGTGTGCAAACATTGGGGGCAAAGCACAGGAACTATTGAAGAAAGAACAATTCCGAAAAAGAAAAGACAAGCATTAGTAGACCAGTTGATGCAGAAGCCAACCAACAAGATTTGCCTTCCCTGCAGGGATGGGAAGGGCAAGACTAATGACTAATCAGATCTCACAATGGCTGCAGTCCAGGTGAAGAATCAACAAGCCCCTTTGCTCAACTAACTGCAAACCCAGACTGGAATTTCTGAGGTTGGCTTAAGAATCAGCCAGCGGCAGCATTGGAGAGAAGGTTGTTGTGCGGAATTGCCATGAATCTCAGAATAAAAACAAGCTTTTGGCAATAAATTAGTAGAGTGACTTAATTACGTAGGAGAAATGCATCAAAGAAAGACAAAAATATGTAGATGCTTAGATACAAATGAGAAATAATGACTGTTAATAGCAAAACAGTTCACTTAATTTGGTAGGGAAGATGATGATCAAGTGCTTGCTTAGTCTGTTGATGAAGAGCCAACTGACCTTTCCTGTTCATTGGTCTTGACATTCTTTAAATATTAGACTTAGGCTGAACAAATACTTAGACTCCAGACAATGTCTTAAATTGAGGACAATAGGACAATCTTTAGAGCTGAACATTTGGCTAACATATTGTTGACCAAGCAGAAGTCCATTCTAAAAGGGAAACCATATTCCTTGAGGTTAGATAGATGGATTTTCTCCAGGAAACATGAAACCATGACTGCTCAGAAGATGCTCTTACCCATAACCTTGGTAGTTAGCCCACATGAGATAGATATCAAGAGAAACAGAGACCATATAGAGATTGGAGCCTTTGGAGGGTTATTTATGACAAGGCCTTATTTCTATCTTTTATTTCTAAAGCCTCGTTCCCTAGGATGGTGATCAGGAACACCAATGTGCCAGAGGTGGTATTTTGCCAGTTCGCCCCAGTTCAGGCAAACTGGTAGTGGCAGCAGCAGGAGGCTCCACCCACCTGCCCAGATATCATCGCGGACGCTCTGCTTATGTGCAGAAATACTGTGCGCGCTCCTGGTTCTGAACTGGTAGTGAAGGTGTAAGAGGATTTTATGCCTGCAATGTGCCTTGTTACATCTTCTCTGAGACTCAGTGGACTTCTTCCTATGACTGATTTTATTTAACTTTAGCTTAGTTTGGGGCAGTGTCATATGCTTATTTGCTCTGAAGCAAGACAGCTTGTTATAAAACAGACCACCAGCTTGGAGGCATCATTTTGTATTTTCACAGGGTTCCTTAAGGGCCTGTCTTAAGGTTTCCACTTTAGCACCCTTGATGTGACCTCACCTTTTTCCCCTTGGGTTTCATGTATAAAGAATGGAATGGGACAAAGGGCAGAAGCAGAAGCAAGAGAAGCCAGGAACCTCGGTCAGAAAGATTTTCTTTACCTTGCTCTCCCTCGGAACAAGCCTTTTATTGTCTTCCATTTTGGCAAAGTCAAGAAGCATATTTCCAATTAGGACAGCTCCGCTCAGCTCTCTTGACTTCCCTGGAGTTCACCTGACAGACACCATCTGTAGATCAGACTTTTAACAAACCTGCAAGTGCCTGCATGTAATTCTGCCATGCCCTTCCCTTGTCTTTTGCATTTTAGAATCACCATTAATCTTTAAAGGTCTTTTCTTATAGCTCCCATGGAAAAAAAAATCCTGAAATGGCTTGGTAATTTATCCCCGTGATTCACAATCTTGTCCTTGTGTGGAAGGAAGTTAGATCATCACTAAGCAATTACAGAATGAAATAATGTTTCGACTGAAGATCTCACCTCTAATAAGCTCTGTCCTCTTTCCCACATGAAGTGTGGTTACTCTGAAGTTAGCATGCATGTTTGGATTTTCTCATTCCCATTCCACAAATTACAAAATGGGGAAGGAGAAATGGAGAAAGTATAAAATGGAGAAATGCAAATTTGTAGCTAATGATACACAGGAATTGCCTTCCTGTGGTGATGTCCCTATTTTGCCTACATTTGATGTACAGGTAGTCCTTGACTTACAACAGTTTGTTTAGTGCAGGGGCCCTTTGGAACGATCTACCCCCTGAGATCCGGACCCTCCCCACTCTCTCGGCCTTCCGTAAGTCTGTTAAGACCTGGCTGTTCCGGCAGGCCTGGGGCTGTTGATCTTAATTGACCTCCAGCCCCATTAAGATCGAGTGCATGTTGTGTCCTTCTTTTAATTTGTTCCTGTCTTGTATTTTTAAACTTTTTAAATACTTTTAAACTGTTTTTATGTAAGTCGCCCGGAGTCCTTCGGGATTGGGCGGCATACAAATCTATTAAAATTGGAAAATTGGAAATTGGAGCATCAAGCCCGGGTCATCAAGGCATCGCGGATGTGATGTATCGGGACTTCCCCCCCTTCGCTAAACTGGAAGTAGGTGTGGCCAGTGCATGACACATCCAGCCCATAAGCCACGAGTTCGACAGCCCTGATTTAGTGACCCTTCAAAGTTACAAAAGCACTGAAAAAGTGGCTTATGACCATTTTACATACTTATGACCATTGCAGCATTTGTGTGGTCGTGTGATCAAAATTCAGATGCTTGGCTACTGATTCATATTTATGACGGTTGCAGGTTCCACATTATGTGATCCTCTTTGCAATCTTCTGACAAAAAAAAGTCAACAGGGAAGCCATATTCACTTAACAACCATGTTACCAACCTAATAGCTGCAGTGATTCACTTAATAACTATGGCAAGAAAGGTCGTAAATTGGCACCAAATTCACTTAACAAATATCTTGCTTAGCAACAGAAATTTTGAACTCAGTTGAGGTCGTAAGTCGAGAACTACCTGTGGTGGTGGTAATCTTATAGCAATGTAGTTGGGGCACTTCTTTGTGATGTCTGAAATTGGTATGAAGTGACTATTCCACTGTACCATCAAATCAAAGCAGTTTATTAGGTCATCACTCACTTAGATTTTAATTTTCAGATTGTCTTTATTTTTCTATTGCCATAACTAATATATCAAGGTCCTTCTTATTTGAAAGAGGATTGGAACACCATTTATCATATGATTTAGAAGACAGGTTGTGGCAAAACCAAACAGTAAATGTTTACTGTAAAAACTGCCAATGGACAACAAGGAAATAAAATGTACTTTTGCTGGAAATATGTAAACAGCTATCATTCATCCTGCAACAGTTAGGTTCAGGTTTCTCAATTAAATGCAAGTCAACCATGCAGGGACGATGTCATTCAGAAGTAAATCCTTACTTGAGGGCTAACAGTGTTGAAGCTGAGAGGACATTCTTATAAATCACGTATACATGCTATTTGCTACCTTGCATTTCAAAATGATGCAGAACTATTTAAACACATTTCACACTGGAATTAAGACCTGTTAATTAATTAAGACATTTTATTTGATTAATCTGCCTTCAAATAAATTTATCAGATAATCACTTTTTAAAACCTATTTTCAAATTTTCATATTGCCCCAAATCTCAATGAAACTGCTGTTTCAAGAAAAGATGGGGCAGCTTGTAACATAGTAAGTGCATGCCATTAGCTCGAAAATACATACCAAACTGAATCCAAGGACAGTAAAAAAAGAAAAGAAAAAGAGTGGGGCTTCAATCACATGGCCTTGGCTACTTTCTTGACTATTTGCTTCCCTCCAGGCAGAGATATCCCTTGTGGCCCTTGTTTCCTTTTTCCTTCATTCATGAAGAGAGATGAATTATGTAAATAGGCATAAATACAGGCAGTTTGGTGTAGTGGTTAAGGTGCTGGCCTAGAAATCAGAAGACCATGAGTTCTAGTTCCAATTTATGCATGGAAACTGGCTGGCTGATTTTGGGCTAGTTACTCTCTCTCTCAGCCCAACCCACCTGACGGTAAGTATTTATTTATCAATCAATTGAAGTTTAACAGCCCATCTCTCTCACAGGCGGGTTGCTGAGATGGTGAAAATAGGAAGAGAAAGCTGTATCAGGTATGTTTGTGCCTTGAATTACTTACACAAATAATAAAGGAAAGATACAAAACAAACAAATAAATAAATAATATAGTTCCACAAATGTATGAGGGACACAAAAATTGATTTGTCCAAGTTTGGAAACTTGTTTCCAAGCGATTGGCAAATGATTGCAGAAAATATGACTTCAGCAATAGAGTGCTCAGTGCCGGGAACACTCTTCCTGATTCTGTTGTTAGTTCCTCAAACCCCCATATCTTTAACCTTAAACTGTCCACCGTGGACCTCACACGTTTCCTAAGAGATCCCTAAGGGGGCATGCATAAGCACACCAATGTGCCTACTGTCCAGTAGTGGGATTCAGCCAGTTCGCACCTATTTGGGAGAACTGGTTGTTAACTTTCTAAGCAGGTCAGAGAACCGGTTGTTGGAAGAAATCTCATTTTGTTTTTTCCCCCATTTTACAGGGCTAATCCTGTAAGGAAAGCAGGAAGGAAACATTCTGGTGTTCTTTCTAGCCGAATCTTTATTGCCCTGCTTACAGAAATTGCTGCTCCCGTTAACCCTTATTACATTGTAACAGCTAAGGCAAAGCTCCCATTGACGTGAGTGATGTTGAGTTAGCCACACCCACATGGTCACATGACCACCAAGCCACACCTACCCAGCTGATCATTAGGGCAGAGAATCGGTTGTTAAATTATTTGAATCCCACCACTGCTACTGTCCCCATTCATTTTATGTGTTCATGGCCATATTATACTTATTTATATCCATCTATTTGTATCAATCTCATGCAATAATGTCCATGTCTATACAATACCTGTTACCTTGCACATGTTGACAAATAAATACATGAACAAAATAAATAAATATACTCTCCTGCTTTTTCAGCATTCACAAGAGTATGGGCTTAGGCTCTTTGCATCCCCACAATTCCACTGAATACAGTAAAGATTCTATGTCAAACGAACAAACAATCAAAACAAAACACTAAGACGGCAATCACATGTAGTTTTTGGAACTTAGAGGTGAGGAACCTCAAGTGGCAGGGCAACCAACCCACCACTATTGGGTCACTGACAGATAGTTGGTATAGCACACAAAATTTTGCATACCTTGAAACTGCTGTAGATTGTTTTTGGCTTCACAGAGTAAACCCCAGTTTAATTATAAATATATACCTGGATGGTTTTAGGCAACTATGTAAATGAGAGTGAGATGAAGCCATGTTCATAGGGAGCATAGCACAGTTGTTGCCAGGGCTTGTTTGTCTTGATAGATACAAGCAAAGAGAGGCCCTTAGAAGTGACAGTGATTTATTTTACTTATTGAATTTATTTGCCACCCATCTCAACCATAAAGTAACCCTAGGCTGCTTACAATGTTAGAAAGAATTAAACAATGCAACAATATGAATATAATAAGAGTAGAACACTATAAAAATGTAAGTGCTGAAACTACTACTCTCCAGTAAATTCCGCCTAAGTAATTACTCATAATATCCTAGCAAGTTGTGAAGATGACAGTTACTGCAATCCAAAGAAGGAGAGAGATTGTTCTTTGCATATATTACACACCTTACTTTATGGCTCCTCCTACTGGTCTATGAAATAATTATTACTCCAGTATTTTGGAAAGGCATATTTAGATTTATTGAAAGATTCACAATAACAAGTGACAAAATAGGAAGCTGAATACCTGAGCCATTGGAATTTATGAGATCACATTACTGCGGGACATCTGAGTAGCCTTTTGTGAGGGAAGCAGTGGCAGAACTTGAGGGTAGAATTAAAGAGGGATATACCTAGAACAGGGTGTCAAACTCGCGGCATCACGTTGCGATCACGTGATATATCTCCATGTTTTCCCCTTTGTAGAGCTGGGGTGGGCCTACGGTGGCCACCAGTTGGACACCCCTGACCCAGAACCTTTACATAGTCATAAGTAAGCTAAGTCCCCCCTCCCCTTTGAATGCTGTTGACTCTTACCTACAGGTAACACTTAGCAGTGATAATTAACTATATTGCTGTACATAGGCTGTCCAGCAATAAATCAGTTTATCTGGACCTTCACATCTGGACCTGATGTTTTGCACCTGGCACTTTTTTAAGATTAGGAGGGAAACTATCTAGAGTTGCTTCCATCAGTGAGGATCTGAATATATTCCCTGCCTCACTTCCTACTGTTAGTTCTTTCACAACTGCATATAATTCTGAGTTGACTTCTGAGAACTGCTGATTGTTCACTGATGAATAGAATAGACTAACAGAGTTGGAAGTGACTTGAAGGTCTTCTAGTCCAACCCCTGCTTAGACAGGAAACCCTACATCACTTCAGACAAATGGTTATTCAATATCTTCTTAAAAACGTCCAGTGTTGGAGTATTCACAACTTCTGGAGGCAAGTTTTTCCACTGATTAATTATTCTAACTATCAGGACATTTCTCCTTAGTTCTAAGTTGCTTCTCTCCTTGATTAATTTCCACTCATTGCTTCTTGTCCTACCCTCAGGTGCTTTGGAGAATAGCTTGACTCCCTCTTCTTTGTGGCAGCCCCTGAGATATCGGAACACTGCTATCATATCCCACGGTTGGTGCACAGCTACCTGAACCGCATTTCTAATAAGCTGCGTAATCTCTCTTGTTTTCCTCCCTTTTCTTTCTTCTTTTTTTCCTTCTTTGTATGGGATATGTATGTGATTGAGCGAATGTGCCCACTTTTATTACTTATTATTGTTGTACTTTTTGTGTTTTTAATCATTACGTGGGGATTGTTTGGGTGAACGGATGAGTATGCCTGATTCGGAGGACCTGCCGGGGAATGCGGGGGTCACTGGGGTGCCTGGGGGGACCATGGGCACGGGAGTGGGCCGGAGCATTATGGTCGTAACAGGGAGGGGCAGATATGGCGGGGACTTTAGGGCTGGCCATTACCGGGGAAGGAGGGCTCGCTACATCACAGAGATCCCTCCTTCTGGCCCTATGAGTCCCACTCCAAGGCCAGATGGCGCGAGTAATCAGGACCCTGGTCTCAGGCTGTTGTCGCTAAATGCCAGGTCTGTGGTTCACAAGGCTCCCCTCGTCCGGGACTTAATTTTAGACGAGAGGGCAGATCTGGCATGTATTACTGAAACCTGGCTGGGCACGGAGGGAGGAGTCCCCCTCGTAGAGATGTGCCCAGACGGATTTCAGGTGCTTCATCAGCTGAGAGCCCAGGGAAGGGGTGGCGGTGTGGCTATTGTTACCCGGGAGTCTTTAGCACCTCGTAGGATCCCTGCTCCGGAGCTTGTCGGGTGTGAGTCCCTGCTGGTGAAGTTGGACCTCAAGGGTCAAGTGGGTCTGCTGCTAACGTACCTGCCTCCCAACAGCGTTGCAGCAGCCCTCCCCTCGCTCCTCGAGTCAGTAGCCGAGCTAGCAATTGAGTTCCCAAGGCTTATGGTCCTGGGGGACTTCAATTTGCCTTCGCTCGGTGAACACTCTGACGGGGCGCAGGAGTTCATGGCCTCCATGACAGCCATGGGCTTGACCCAGGTAATTCGGGGCCCAACCCATTCAGCGGGTCACATGCTCGACCTCATATTCCTCTCAGAGCAGTGGACTTGTGATCTTGGTCTGAGGGGTAATGAGATCATACCCCTGTCGTGGTCAGACCACTGCCTACTGAGGCTTGACTTCCGGAGGCCAAACCCCCACTGTAGGGAGGAGGAACCGACCAGGTGGTTCCGCCCCAGGCGACTTATGGACCCTCTGAGGTTCCAGACAGAGCTTGGGGTTATTCCTGATACTCTCGCCCACAGTTCGGCGGAGACACTGGTTGCTGCCTGGCACTCGGCAGCATCGGAGTCCCTTGACTGAATTGCGCCACTACGGCCCCTCCGGGTCGGCGGATCCCGGAGACCTCCTTGGTTCACCGAGGAACTCCAGGAGAAGAAGCGCCGGAGGAGACGCCTAGAGCACCTGTGGAGGTCCGATAAGTCCGAATCGAACCGAGCACTTTTAACAACTTGCACCAAGGAATATATCAGGGCATTGAGGACAGCTAAAAGAACGTATATTGCCACCTTGGTTGCGTCCGCTGAGTCCCGCCCAGCCGCCCTGTTTAGGATAACCCACTCCCTCCTAAATAGGAGGGATACGGGGGACCCCTTACAGGGTAGGGCTGAGGATTATGTCCAGTTCTTAGCGGACAAAGTTGCTCGGTTTCGGTCGGACTTGGACTCCACCTTTGCAGATCCAGCCGAGGCACAAGGGGATAACTTGGCAGACCATCTCTGGGTTGAGTTTCAGGATGTTGCCTCTGGGGATGTGAACAAGGCCATACGAGCTGTGAGTGCCTATTTAACATCTACATGAAACTGCTGGGCGAGATCATTCGGAGGCACGGGATAAAATACCACCAATATGCGGACGACACTCAGTTGTATCTGTCCGCCCCGTGCCAACTCAATGAAGCGGTGGACGTGATGAACCAGGGTCTTGAGGCCGTTAAGAACTGGATGAGAGCTAACAAACTGGTACTCAACCCGGACAAGACCGAGTGGCTGTTGTGTTTCCCTCCCAATAATTTGGCCAGTGTTCCATCGCTCAGGCTGGGGGGGTCAAATTCTACACCCCTCAGATAGGGTTTGCAACTTGGGAGTCCTCCTGGACCCACAGCTGACGTTTGACCATCACCTGTCAGCTGTGACCAGGGGGGCATTTGCCCAGGTTCGCCTGGTGCGCCAGTTGCGACCCTACCTGAACCGGGAGGCTCTCACAACAGTCACTCGAGCCCTTGTGACCTCTAGGCTGGAATATTGCAATGTGCTCTTCATGGGGCTGCCCTTGAAGAGCATCCGGCGACTTCAGCTAGTCCAGAATGCGGCCGCGCGAGTGATTGTGGGCGCACCGCGGTTCGTCCACATAACACCCATCCTCCGCGAGCTGCGCTGGCTACCTGTTGATCTCCGGGTGCGCTTCAAGGTGCTTCTTACCATCCATAAAGCCCTTCATGGTAGTGGATCTGTGTACTTGAGAGACCGCCTCCTGCCAATTACCTCCCTTCGACCTATTAGATCGCACAGATTGGGCCTCCTCCGAGTTCCATCCGCCAGCCAGTGCCGACTGGCGACTACGCAGAGGAGAGCCTTCTCAGTAGCAGCTCCGACCCTTTGGAACGATCTCCCCATGGAGATTCGTACCCTCACCACCGTCCAGACCTTCCGCACAGCCCTTAAGATCTGGCTATCCCGTCAGGCCTGGGGATAAAGATTTTAATCCGCCCCACCCGAATGTTGAATGAATGTTGTGTTTTATTATTTTATTTCTATTTTTACTCATGTATTGTCTTATGTTTTGTCTTGCACTCCCCCTCTTATGAATTGTAAGCCGCCCTGAGTCCCCTCAAGGAAAAGGGCGGCCTATAAATAATAAAGAAAAATTAAAAAAAATCATGTTACCCCTAGTCCTTCTTTTCATTAAACTAGACATACCCAGTTCCTGCAACCGTTCTTCATATGTTTTAGCCTCCAGTCCCCTAATGGTTGCTGTTCTCTGCACTCTTTCTAGAGTCTCAACAAAACTGTAAGCCACCTCCAAAGTTTTGTGAAGAAGATGATTAACTTAGAGGGCAAAGTGAAATGTTATCGAAAACCATAGGTCAACAGTCTAAATCTCAAAAATTGTGTGAAGGAACCTCTAAAATGACACACAATCCTTGTTCTGATCTCTCCTGAGAGTTTCTTCACTTGCACTCCAACAATTGTTTTGTTTGTTCATTGCTTCCAGCTCTCTCTTAAATCAAGAAACTGATCTGATTCTGCAAGAAGAGTCAAGACAGTGAAAATGGTAACTGCCATTATTTCATAGACCAGCCTGGATTTCAAAAATATGACTGACAGATAAATTGGGAAGTCCTTCAAGATAGGAACCATCAGGCGTTTGGGTCAGAGCATTTTAACCAGCCACCAGTGGTGGAATGTGCACCTGGAGAAGGAGTGGTGGGAAAACTTGGCAAGAGCACTATGGTTTCTCAGGGAGGAGGCAGTACATTCCAGAGAGCAGCCCAACATAAGAGACTGTGCTGTCCTGGACTGGATGGGAGATGAAGTTAGAGGTTTAGGATAGACACACCCTAGAATCTTTCAGAGTATATTAATTAGGTTAGAAGGTTACAGCTTTAATCTGGCAAGAGTCTGTCTATTTGACATAAGCAAATAAAAAACTGGACTTAATTGGATTTACACAGTATCATCTTTGGGCTTGGGCCTGACACTATCTACTCTTCACAAATTTATACTAGCAGCCAATCTATCCAGGTCAAGATCTGAAGAGAGCTCCCCTAATTTGCAATGGCTTCTGAATAGCATATTAATTCCTGCTTTATGGACAAAGCCAAACACAATTCGGACTATTCCTTAGATATTATGGAGGATAGAAATTCCTGAATCACTCTTAACTAGATATCCTCAGTATAAACACTAAAATCTCCTGGGCAAGAAGCCTAGGGTAATTCTGGACCATGTTCAAGACTCCTGGCTATTTCAGGGAAAGAGATTGATCAAACTATCATGTCCTAACCAGCCAGATTCAGCAGCATGTCCTCAAAGTTGGCTGGTTTTCAGTTGGAGCAGCTGATCAACAAGATGGAATTTCTATAGCCCACAGTCATTTTACCTCCCCATGCTTCTGTTCTAACCTATTATAATAATGTTGTATGTTTATGGTTCTTTCACTAACATAAGGTGTCTCTCAGTCCTGCAGCTGTGTGGTTCAAAAGTACAAACCAATTCTGAGGTGTTTAATCTATGGTAGTCATTTGAGTAGAAGTTATCGCAGTGATCAACAAATGAACAGCCTAACCACAACAGAGCTAATGAATATGTGTGCATGTATGAGACTTGTCCTTTGAATTGGACTTTGCCTTCTTCTGTGATCCTTCAAATCTGATTTTCTGAATCCAGGATTAAGATTCAGCAATGATAGTAATGTGTATTTCAACTTTTCCAGAAGTAATCAAAGAAGCCAACGTTAGGGCAGTATGAAGATTTGCTTTCATGGAACATAAGTAAGTCAGAATAGTGATCCTCCTCCTCTTCCTCCTCCTCCTCCTCCTCCTCCTCTTCTTCTTCTTCCTTCTCCTCCTCCTCCTCCTCCTCTTCCTTCTCCATGCACATGCCTTACCTAATTAAAAAAAATCCAACCCAAATGATTTATTTCTTCAGAGTTTTTCTTATCCTTCCTCCAATGAGTACATAAGATAAAACATAATAAATAGCTGTGGCCTTATTGTTTCAGCTGCCATGCCAGAAATCCAGAGAACATTTATACTCTATGTCAAGGCTACAGTTTAGGGCATTGCCTCGGTGTTATGAGCAAGCTAGGACAATAGGCCAGTGTAGCAGTTTGAGATTATCATGACTGCTGTAAACAAGAAGCATTTTCATCAGATATAGAATAATGATTGTATGTAACCCTAACCCTATTGCAATTTTGCTGAATGTCAAACAACAAAACAAAATGTCCATCTCATTCCAGACGGCATGCATAAGAAAACTGGTTGGTGTGTGTTGTATGTGTGTGTGTTGTAAGACTCTGATCTTGTTGTTGATGGGAAAGATACTGACATTGTGAACTTTATGTCCCACTGCTAATCCAGTTTAACCTGACCCCCTACTCCTCTCTCTGCTTTTCAGCTGCTGAAAACTATATGTTCAGTGTCAGGTTAGACTTAATTTTCATTTAAGTTACAATTTAAATAATTACAGTGTAATCAGATTAGGACAATGTGTTAGCTGTTTTATATTTGGCCTTGATACATGGGATGGAGATTTGCTTTATCTCCCACATAGCTGTGTTCCCAGCCAGCTTGTTAGTACTTAATCTTTTACTAAACAATAGATTTCAGTTTTATTCATGAGCTATTAGATAACAAATCACTTTGTACCATTCCCCAGAGACACCAAAGCTTACTCGGTCTTTTTTTTATAAAAGAAATAGGAATTATCAGCACCAGTGTAATTTGGTTACAAGACAGTTGATAAAAGATTATGTTCAGCTTCCCGCATCTGCTCTGAAAGTTAAATATCGAGGAAGCCAGAAATCCATTCTTCTTTCCCTCCTTCTCTGTGTTATGTAAAGAGAAAATGTACATGACAAACAGAACATGGTTATCAAACCAACCAAATAAAACCATCCCCTACCACTGCCCAAATAATAGATCCATTCTAAAGTAAAAGTGTAATCGTGGCCAGCAACTGATAACCATCTTCTCCTTCAATCAAGAAACAAATCATTGTGGATAAAGAGATGTGAAAAGTAGGACTTTACAGTAGGAAGTTTGTCAGACTTTGGCCCAGCATCTGATTTCATTGTTTTCAATGTTTTTATTATAGGATTCACCAATAGGAAAAAACTATTTCTCTGCCCACAGCATATCATTATATTTTAATTTGATAACCCACGACTTGTTGGGTCATCATTTCAGATTCTCTTACCTGAATCAATAAACAGAATGACCATGGGTGGGCAAAATAGCAGCTGGAGAAGGAATGAGTTCTGATTACCTGCTGGCTTCCCCATTGACTTTGCTTGTGGGAACCTGGCAGGGAGCATTGGAACTCACAATCACATGTCTCCAGGTCCTTGCGATGGCACAGTGGTGCTGCAATGGTCACAACTTTGTCAATACAACTATTCTTTTTTTAAAAAAAAGTTTTTTTATTTTAGACAAACATAAAACATACAAACATAAACACACACAAAATAAAAATCCTTCTCCAATTACTTACAGTGCGTCGATTGGTTACAAAACTTTTGTGCGTTCTCACAATAGTCTTCACTTGCAATTTACATGAAGTCTCATATCATCATTCTAATACATATGTATACAATTGTTATGGTTATTAAACATTCATTTGACTATAGCTATTATTACATCCTTTTAAGGTAAAATTTTCTAAATTTAAATTTATATTATGGCATTTACATTATCCTGAATTCAGCCAATAGTATTACATCTTTATATTCTATTCTATATAAAATTATTTATCTTTTATAACAGAGCTTTTAAACATCCTCTCCATAGTCCTTGCTTAGAATTTATATAAAATTTCATGTTATCAATTTAGTGTATATATATGCATTATTATAATTATTAATCATTTATTTAGCTACAACTATTATTACTTTATTTTATACACAATATTCTAAATTTAACTAAGTTTAACTTAATTTTTATTCTAACATTTCATTTCTTCGTCCTGTATCCTTCCAGTAATACTGCAGTCCTATATCTCTTGCCATTTGTGGTATTTATTTTCTAATTGTTTTCTTAATAATTCTTATGTGGACTCCTCTTGGCACCTTGTTGTTCCTTGCATATCTTGTAAAGACTCGAAACCTGCCATCTGTTCCTTCCATCAGTTTGCCTTTAGTTATCACTGGTGCTTCTGGCAGAATTTCTCTCATTGTTTCTGCCAAATTTTCTCCCTTTTCTTCTTCCATGTTTTGAGGTTTGAGATAGGGTTCCAGTTCGTTAATCTCTCCTTTCAACATTCCGCTCCTGTCGTTTCCAACCATGCTCGATTTGCTGTCAATATCAACAATTTTCTTATGACTTTGTTCATATTTTTCTTTAATTTTTTGAACTCTATCTTCAAATTTCATCATCATTTTATAAATATTCTCAACTCTTCCCTCTATTTTTTCTGGTTTTTTTTGTTCTAAGTTCTCCATCCTCTTTTCAATGCTTTTTGTACTTATTTGTACTTTTCGAATTTCAAACATAATCATTTGCAATGTTAATTTTTCTTCTTCTTCATGTTGCACCATTCTTCCAGGTTATAAACACTGCCACTAAAACATCCAAAGCTTTTTTGTTAAGTTTCAAACAAGTTCACTATAATCTTTCAAGTCAAGGTTTTCTCTTCACTCCAGTCCAGCTATTGATAGTACTCCAGAAGAGCACCTGCATAAACAATCCGTACTCTTCCCACTATCCCTTTCAATAAACAAAATCAAGAGCCTTGAAGTATGAGATATGAGTCAGATGTTCAAAGGAAATTAAAAAAAACAATGTTTCCAAGTCTCCAGTCTCTAGATGGCAGTGTTGCTTCTTTTCCTCTGCCTCTACCCCTCTCTTTAAATTCTGAACTTAAGAAAAAAGTGCTTAAAAGCAAATAATCCAACCAAGCATTGTGAAAAGAGAAGAAAGAAAACCATAATCCACAAATATGAAATAAGAGGGAAAATAGAAAAGGGGAAAAAAGAAACCATTTAAAAAGTAAGAGGCATTTGTAAAAGTTCCATCCATAAAAAAGCAAAATTAAAAAAGATAACATGCTAAGTTTAATTCAGGTTTTCTTTGCTGCTTGTTCTCTTCTCTCTTCAATTTTAATTTTACTCTAAGTCTTTTTGGGTGTTCTCTTCTCTAATAGTAAAATTTATCTCACCATTTCGACACACTCTCTCTCCTGCTTTTCTTCTGTTCAGGGGCTGTTTCAACCTTCTGCAGCTTCAATGGCTGCTTCTCTTTCACCGGAAAAAAAGAGCTTCTCCTGGATCAATCAGGGACTTTGCGATCTCCCTGAGATCAGCAGGACATGCCCTTCTCTATCACTGTCTCTATGGGATGGTTTAGGCCCAAAAGGACCATCCAGCAGCAGAGATATCAACAGCAATCCTGGAGCTCCAAGATTGTATGTCGTGTCGTAGTGACATCAGCCCCACCCTTTTCAATACAACTATTCTGAAGAACCTTGAAATTTCAATCCCATGGGAGTAATGGGTCCTGGGTTTTGTATGCATTCTTTAAGTTAGCCCATTTGAGGTAGATTGATTCAAACACTGTTGCTCTATGATGCACCATTTCACCAAATGAAGGTCCCAAATGACAGAAGAGGTTTAGCAGTATATAGATATACACATTGTAAAATGTACCTCTGCATCACAAAGACATAGGGATGCTATTTATCTAGACTTGGTTTTCCACCAAGTCTCAGGATCAACAATTTAAGACCTCAAAAATTTGGCTGTTCATTGCATTTAACATCAGTGTTTCCACTGTGGGTTCCACATTCCTGGTTGCTGAGAGTAGAGAAAATCTAATTCACCTTTAATAAGGCATTTTAAAAATATCTCTCTTACCCCACTCCTGGGTCTTTATAAGTAATAGATTATTTAATTAGTGCTAAATAATTTTTCTCTGTGATAGAAATGCTTATTATTCATGTACTGTCAAAAATGTTTAGTGTTTGATTTGGATCAAAGCTATAAATCTGCAGTATTGAACTAGAAGTAGAAAAACATTACCCGAAATGGCAGTGCCTAGAAAGATCAATTATTTAATTAGTGCTGCAATGCTTTTACATTTTACATGATTTGTTTCATAAATAGTTGTGTGTATATGTGTGTGTGTGTGTGCGTCTATGTGTGTGTGTATAGATAAATATAAATATAAATATAAATGTAAATGTAAATATAAATATAAAAACATATATATATATATATGTTTTGTTTTGTTTTGTTTTTTTTTAAAAAAAAACAAAACACACAAATATAACAAAGGCAACAGTAAAAATATTGGGTTTCTGTCGTGATGGACTCTTGTGACGAGCCGAAGGACAGATGATGGAAGCAGTTAGCTTCCTCCCATAATTGGGGCTTATCAGGGGTTGTAAAAATCTAATATATATATATATATATATATATATATATATATATATATATATATATATATATATATATATATATATATATATATATATATATATATATATATATATATATATATATATATATGGTTAACTCCCTGCCTGGGAGGCAATGGAGCACAGGTTCGATTCCCAAACTTGGGTATGGCTAGCTGATGAGAGCTAAATAGCTTGAAATAGATCTATACTAGTCTCCCTTTATTTATTTATCAGCATAAATATAACATAAACATATATATATATATATATATATATATATATATATATATATATATATATATATATATATATACATACATACACACACACACATACATACATACATACATACATATATATATCGAGAGAACAAGAGACAAAGATTTTTTTTAGTATTTACAAATAATTCAGTGCAGATTTTGGCAATAAACTCCAAGATTTATACTGTTTTCATACTATAAAAATAACTCAATGTAGTTGTTCTGATATGGTCAATCTTTTATTAATGTTATTTCAAGCATTAGTTTTATAAATTTAGTAATTTCCTTTGTCTATCAAGTTTATATCTTTTGAAATTATATCTGTTATAAATAAATAAATAAATAATAAAAGGGGGAGGGGAAAAGAGAAAGGAACAAAGAAAGGAAAAAGGAGAAAGAGAAGGTGAAATTGAGTCCTTGAGTCAAAAAGTACTTTATTTCTATTTGAAGTTAAAAATGAGCAAGCTAATAAGAATAGAATAGAATAGAATAGAATGGAATGGAATGGAATGGAATGGAATGGAATAGAATAGAATAGAATAGAATAGAATACTTTATTGGCCAAGTGTGATTGACACACAAGGAATTTGTCTTTGGTGCATAAAGGATCTGAAACAGTGGTGGGATTCAAATTTTTTAACTACCGGTTCTGTGGGCATAGCTTCGTGGGCGTGGCATGGATTTTTGGGCATGGCAGGGGAAGGTTACTGCAAAATCCCCATTCCCTCCCCACCCTACTAACCTGCTTTCCAGCTCCATTCTCCTGTTCAGAGCAAAAAAAGATCAGCTGGGAGGCTGGGAGGTAGCAGGGGCGGGGCCAGCCTATTTGCCGGTTCTCCAAACTACTCAAAATTTCCGTTACCGGTTCTCCAGAACCTGTCAGAACTGACTGAATACCACCTCTGATATGAATCACTTCAATCATTAAAACAATCTGAATCATTATAGTAAAGATGTGTGTGGCAACCCATAAGCCAATGCTGTGTAGTGGTTAAAGGAAAGCTCTGCTCAAATCTATCTTCAGTCAGGAAATTCACTGGATGATTTCTTTTTTGCCCAACCCAGATTGTTGCTGAACGAAAAACAAAAGATTATGGGACATCCTCAAAAGACAAGGCATACACTGATAAGACATACACTGAATTAAAAAAAAATAACCCTATTTGTACACTAGGTGGGAATGCCTATTGGAAGAAAAGAACAGTTAAAACCTGTCTATATCTTGGGCGATTCTCCTGTTATTTTGTTATATATTTGTCTTTTATTATTTACATATTTAAAATGAAGATATAGTTTCAGATGATATAATCTTGATAAGTGCACAAAGAGAAATATTCCACTTTAAAAAAGATCAGCATTTCTACAATCTAAATCAGTGTTTTTCAACCTTTTTTGTGCAAAGGCACACTTTTTTCATGAAAAAAATCACGAGGCACACCACCATTAGAAAATGTTTAAAAAAATTAACTCTGTGCCTATATTGACTATATATAAAGTAATTTTCCCACGGCACAGTGGTTGAAAAACACTGATCTAAATATTGGGAATCTTCCACCTATTGATGGTAGTAATACTGGGAAACAACAGAAGGACAGTGATTTGATAACTGTGTTGCATGAATGTGCTATAACAAATGGAAATTTATTCAATTATCAAAAAGAGAATGCTTAATCACTATATTGAATTTTTGTGAAGGACTCATTCCTTGGTCATAAGCTCAGTCCAAACCAAATGGGAATACTGATTGTGGGTGGTTAATCAGTTCTATAAATTTATTCTCTTATGGTAGCTATTAGATGTCTAGTTGAAGGTTGCTGTCACATCTATTTTCGAGATTTGTAGGACTACAAATTCTTACCACTAGAAAACAGCAAAGTGTTAAAGCTTTTTGTGTGTCTGTTTCCATCAAGTGGTTTTTTAAAATTTTGTATCCCAGATCTGGAACTTCCAGTGATTTGAAAGGCCTTTTATTAGTTCAGCTGGTATAGTAACCCTCATTTTTTCCAAGTAAGAAGTTTGTTGTTTGACAATTATTATTTAGACTTATAATTTCTGTTTATTTTATTGCAATGTTATTATTATTTATTAAATATTATTTATTACCTTTGAAAATTTTCCATCAGTTTCAGCTAATTCAAAATGGGGATTGGCAATAAAAATTTGCTAGTTATTTGCCATCTGCACTAGCTATATTTCCATTGCTAAGGAAAATGCATGTACGTTTTACAAATTTTAAGTTTAAAAACTCCAGCAATCTAGGACATGTTTTCCTGCAGGAGTATTGCTGACCTTTGTATCATTTGGGGCCTTCTTCTAAATTCCCAAGCATTTCAAGAATGGTTTAATGCCTTTTGAGCTTTGCTTTGTATGGTTCTTAGATTTTTTTTTATGCTGATAGGTTTATTTTGGTATTATAATATGCTGTTTTATGTAACTGTTTTGCTTTCCATTTTCAGTAATATTATTGCTTAGATAACTCAAGTTACCCCACAGCCTAAAAACTAAATGAATGAACAACTGAATGAATAATCCCTCATCATCTTGCCTCTTTCTTGATTTAGACCTAGACTAGACTTAGACTTATGTTCTGCTCCAAATCAAGAAAGAACCTTTGGATATACTTGGACCACATCTTCCATAGTTCTTGACTATTGGTATTTTGATTGGGACATATAATGTCCCAATTAAATGTTTAGTTATTACAACTGTCAGCCAACAACAATTGGGACTTATAGGGATAAAGGCTACCTAACGAACAATGGGATTCTCAATCTTAACTGAATTGTTAGCAATGTCATCATTTCTGTAAACCTCAATATTTGCAGGAAGGTGAATTCTTGCTGTATTTCTTCTTGGCCTTTTGAATTGCTTTTTGATAGCCAAAGGAATTACAGTAATTGGTTTGAAGCTTGGATAAATTCTCTATTCCTTCTGGTTTTTCTAAGCAAAGCTGGGAACTACACAGAAGAAATGCCATCTCAATTCTTTTCCTTTATGCTTTCTTTTTTTAAAAAAATCATTAAAAAAAGTTAAAAAGCCTTTTCATCTTATCAAAAGCAGCCAAATTGGAAAAGCCAGGAGATTATTTCAATGGTCTTGCAATCTGATTGCTAATGTTCTAAGTGTGCTTGAAGTATCTGCTTGTTTAAACTCTGAGGGACTGAGTTTTTTATTACGTTGTCTGAAGTGTGATTGGCAAAGAGCCATTCAAAATGTGGTAGCTTGGCCAGATGCTGAGCTTCATAAAGCCCGGCTATACAATATTTATTTAAAGCAGATTTCGTCTTGATATAAAGACAGCCTGATGGTAGCAGATGTGAGTCAACGCCATGCTTCTTTGACAATCCTGCAGGTTGTGCAGCTGCTTTGGTCAACCAACCACTTTTTAGACTATAATGAATATTTGGCAGTGAAACAAAAACACAACAGCTCTTTCCCCATGGAGGCATGTGCCTGAACTGTTCAATGAAAGTACACAAAAGAGCTTTTGGCAAACAGTGAGGAAACTGGGCCAGGGACCTTGAGGACTGTAAAATACAAACGTTGTTTGTTCTTGGCATGTTTGCTTTCAGGCTGTTAAATGTATGGAAATCTTTCTGACTTCAGTATCCCTCTCGTCAAAATGCTGTCAAGCTTTTGGCAATTGGTTTTGTTATCAAGCCAGTTTCAAACTCTCTATCTTTAGGGATTCTTTTGACATTGACTTGCTTGTTGAAAACATCCCTGCCTGGCTGCATCAGGCCAAGAATTCTGGGACAGACTTGGAGAATTGTGTACAGCTTTGCATTCCAGCCTTTGGAGACTAAGTCTATTTGATTTCCAGGTCACCTTGTATAGACAAAACACACAACCTAGACCAAATCCAGTGTTGATGTGACTCACAAGAAAAAAACAAGATCATGTAAGTACTTGAGGGAATTGTACAGTTAATGTTCTCTTTCTGAAGAAGGTAAAAAAAAAAACCCATGAAATTCTCCGGAACATCTTGATTTATATGATCTAACCAATTCAAATCAAGCACACTTCACAATCCTTGAATAATGGCATAATAACATTTTCATCAGGTGTGCTCTATTTTCATGTAATTGTCCTTGATACAATCTGTCCCCCCCCCCTTTTTTTCCTGCTAGGGAGATTCAGAAAAGCATATGCCCTTAAAACTGTGTCCATGTACGGTGGTACCTCAGTACACATCAATTTTTTTCAGGAAGCATGATAAGTACTAAAAATGCTGAGTGCCAAACAAACCATGTGACTTACCATGTGACCCTTTGTTTCAGTTGGGAAGGATTTCCTGTCTGTCGCATTTCCTATGTCAGTGACCTTCTCAATATGGCTGACTTTCTGTCTGCCCTCTTTGGCCATCCCTCCTCTTCCTTTTGCATCAACCTTCCTGGCATGGCTGACTTCTTGCCATTCTCTACACAGTGCATTGAGTACCAAATAACCAATGAGTAGCAGTGGCACTTAGATTTATATAGATTGTATATAAATCACAATGCTTTACATCTCTCTCTAAGCAACTTACAGAGTCAGCATATTGCTCCAACAATCCGGGTCCTCATTTTACCAGTCTTGGAAGGATGGAAGACTGAGTCAACCTTAAACCGGTAAGACCTGAACTGTTGGCAGCCTGCATTCAGCAGAGGTAGCCTGCAGTACTTCATTATAACCACAGTGCCACCATGGCTCAGTACTGGGACAACATTTTCACATAAAAACTTGTTAAGTACCAAATTAAATTAGTTTTGAAGCAGTCGTGTACTGAGATACCACTGTATATTTGTTAGACATTTAAGCTGCAAAACTGTAGACAACCACAAGATGGCAGGAAAGAGTTGCATTTTTCTGTCTCTCTCTGCTACCATCTAGTGGGCATCTCAGTTTTGCAACTGAGGCATGTTACAGTAGTCCAAATATATGTATGAAACAATTCTGGAAATGAGCTACAATTTAAAAATTTGAAGGACAAATGTACCTTCACCATCTGTGCATTATTAGCATACCAGTCTCTTCCTCCCTTTCCTCTTCATATCTTCTACCTTATGCCCTACCCAGTTAATATTATGCCTTATCCCATAATAGGTGTTGCTGAGCATGGTTAGGTACAGTCAGGTTAATGCTGACAAAACTGAGGCTGAAATTCTATTCTGTTTTTATCTGAAATGTGATGCATTTAACACCATCCAGTTTACTTGTAAATAAAATAAACTGATGAGTGCACAAATGCCACTGTACACATTCTACTTAAACATCCATGAGACTATTATGAACCATACATGGCAGAGGTGGTATTCAGCAGGTTCTGACCAATTCTGGAGACCCGGTAGCAGAAGTTTTGAGTAGTTCAGAGAGCCAGTAAATACCACCTCTGACTGGCCCCGCCCCATCTGTTCTCTGTCCCCTGAATTCCAGCTGATCGGGAGGGAATGGAGATTTTACAGTATCATTCCCCTCCAATGCCCACCAAGGTATGCCCACCAAGCCATGCTCACCAAACCAGTTGTAAAAAAATTTGAATCCCACCACTGATACGTGGTTAGCACTAGTGAATCCTGGCTGTGGCAGTTACACCGACCTGAAACCAGTCTTGTAATTTCTCAAAAAGTTTTCTTGCCCTGACTTTTCTTCCAAATTTCTCTGAGCAGCCCTTTTGAAATCATTTCATTATTAGGAGTCATGGGAAGTGCAGGTACATTTTTCATTACTGTAAATTCTCCCTGGTTATCTAAGCTGAAGTAAAAACATCGAAGGGAGAACTATCTTATGATACATATGTTTTCATCTGTGACGTGATGGAATCTGTATCAATATATAGTTTATATAATTTTTCTAAATCTTCTTGATTTCTGCTTTGCTCCCTCTTTTTCTCCCTCCCTCTCTGTCATGTGTGTTTGTGTCTGTGTGTGCAAACATGAGCATTGGGTGGTTATCTATATTTTAAGCTCCAAATGCTAGTGGGTGGGAAGCAGTATGGCACAAGGGATTAGAGAATTGCTTTGGAATTGATGCCTCACTCCCTTTCCTCTGGATGCCTTGTCATGCTGTTATCTTGCAGTTCCAGGCTTTATTCAACAAATGTGAATATCTAAATAAACATCTACATTAGTTATATTTGAAATTCAAAATGCCAACTTTATATTCTGAAATTTTCATTGGATGAAATTTAATTTCAGCTCAGATTGCAGTAGTATTTCTTGATCGTTTTCCTTCTTATCTGCAGCAAAGCATTTTGCAGCAACCGCCAAATATACATAAATCATCATCAATCTTAACCAGGGTAAAACTACAGAATGTTTTATTCCATCATGTGATTTCTGACTCACAAATAAGACATGCTCCAGTACCCTTCATTCTCCTCAGCATTGTATGTGTGTCTGCCTTTAATGATATTTATTATGGATGATAGTGTATCAAATACAATTAGTCCTCGACGTACAATCACAACTGAGCCCAAAAGTTGCTAAGCAAAATATTTATAAAGTGAGTTTTGCTCCATTTTACAACCTTTCTTGCCATTGTTGTTAAGTGTTATCAATGAAGTTGTTAAGTTAGCAACAAGGTTGTTAAGTGAATCTGGCTTCCCCAGTGACTTTGCTTATCAGAAGGTCACCAAAGGGTGATCACATGACCATGGGACACTGCCACCGTCACAAATATGAGTCAATTGCCAAATGTCTGAATTTTATCACATCATTATGGGGATGCTGCAATAGTCATGTGTGAAAAATGGTAATAAATCACTTTTTTCAGGGCTGTTGTAACATTGAATGATCACTAAATTCCAGCAAGCCGCCCTCGACTGAACAGAATAAAATAAATGATTAATTTAATTGTTAATTCAATCTAATTTTTAAAATTTTATTGTTAATATTAATTGGGTTTGTTTTTGGATATTTTATTTAATTTTCTTTTTAACTTTTGTAACATGTGTTTTTTTATGTTGTACACCGCCCTACATCCTTTGGGAGAAGGGCAGCATATAAATCCAACTAACTAACTAACTAACTAACTAACTAACTAACTAACTGACTGACTGACTGACTGACTGACTGACTAACTAAAAGAAGGGTTGTAAGTGCAGATCTACCTGTACAGTATGTTTCAATCTTACAGTCAAATAATTTACCCATCTCAAAGTCTGCCTGTGTTAATGGGCAGAAAAGGACTTGCTTACCTAAGGATGGAGTTGAATGAATAGTGAGACTCTGAGGGTATCTTCAGCTTGTGCCTGTTCAAGCTGGCTTTTGATGAATTTGATTACATGGCTTGTTTTGCGACTTGTGTTGGTGGCTTCTCCTTTTTCTTTCAGTTTATATGAAGTCAACACAAAGCTGGGCTTTTCTTTTGCAATGTTTGGAGCATGTGGGCAGTATGGTACAAATGCTTGCCTCTCAAGTCAGCAACCTGATAGTTTATACACAGGCTGATCCCTTGCTATAGAAAACACTAGTCAATTTCCTCTTTGGTTGGCAACTGGATGGAAACTAATCAAGGAGAGAAGCAACCTAGAACTAAGGAGAAATTTCCTGAGAGTTAGAACAATTAATCAGTGGGAGAATTTGCATCCAGAAATTGTGAATGTTCCAACACTGGAAGTTTTTAACAAGAGATTGGACAAGGGTTTGTCTGAAATAGTATAGGGTTTCCTGTCTGAGCAGGGATTGGATTAGAAGACCTCCAAGATCCCTTCCAACTCGGTTATTGGCTACTGTGCTCAAAAGAAAAGTTACTGTCCAGGGAAAGGGTTCTTTGAAACAGTCAGGCTTAATTTTTGGCAGTGTTATCCTGGAATCTATCTGTACTGTTTAGCTACATAGCAGCACAGGATATACATTGCAGGCTCAGTTTCCACTCGATCCCACCTTCGTCACCAGTGTTAAGTTCTGGGGGAAGAGTGGAAGTGAGGCCAGAGTGACTTCTAACAGCGTTTTATTCAATACTGCCTGTGAGGCAACTGAACTCCCTGGCTGACACAGCTTCTTTTATAGGGAACTGCTCAGCCAAACAACCAATCAAGAGAGAGTATTTTCCCACTCCCATAGAGGACCAAAATGAGAACTTCAACTGACAACCAGAGGTGGGTTCCTACCAGTTTGGACTGGTTTGGCCAAACTGGTATGGCGGACTGGGTCACTGGAACCGGCAGCAACCCAGGCCTGCTACGCCCCCAAACCGGTTCCTCGGTCACCACCATCGCCATCTTGTTTTTGAGTTCTGTGCATGTGCAGAACAATTTTAATTGAACTGCGCAGCGCGCATCCAGCACATGTGCATGAGCAAAGCATGTGCACGAGTGAAGCGTGCACACGAGCGAACCGGCAATAAAGCGTCCAGAACCCATCCCTGCTGACAACTATACACTATATAATATGCATAACAATCTGAGTTAGGGTTAAGGTTGCAAAACTGTCAGTATGATATTATCACATCTTGAGATACTTTTATATGCTGTGTAAAGATGATGACAAAGTTGTTTGGATCTTCATCTTCGTTTTTATGAACCATCACCCCTCACATAGCAATTAATCTTAGAGTAGAGTCAGGGAGAGGAGATTTTTGTTTCATCTGAATCTACAGCAGCTCAGTGGGTGGGAGCCTGAATAAAATAATGAATTAATACTATTTTTCATGTTTTCCTACCGATCAGCTGGAGGGAACATTGGCTGGCTGAAGGTGACCTCAGCAAGTTCCATAGCTTTCGAGACCACCAGCAATGAAAATAACTCCAGGTTGATTTGAAAGAAACTGTGAACCATTAAATAATCAATTTAACTGCTTAAATGGTTCCAGTGTGGAGCTGCACTTTTTTTTTAATGCTTAAGCTTTTTAAAAACACTGAACAAATGTTAGCAATTGGAGCCCAGGCTGATGCAATCTCATGTGGTCTTTTTGGAACTTCTTAATTCTCAAAGTGTCACATTGACACTGCTATGCCCAAATTTGAAATGGACTCTAGTGTGCTATCCTTATTCAAGGCAGTTAGTGAGCAGCACATGCATTTTTAAGAAATAGTGCCTCTAGGGCGTTTTGAAATCTATTAAAAGGACTCCAGTGCTGATTCTGTTCTAGGAAACTATTTTGAATATATTTATTCTCAACATAAGTGGATCACTGTGTACCCTCTCCTTCTTTCTCTGTATAAAAACAACTTTTTAAACTGAATCTTATTTTGAAAGAGAATTATTCTGATAGCTATTTCGATAGCTTCCATAATTACACTTCAACAAGAGAATAATTATGGAAGCTATCGAAATAGAGAAACACCCCCACAACATGAATAAACATGATGATACCTCACACCTACCAGACATCTGGAAACCAGCCCTAGTCAACAAATGATCACCACACATCACCCTGGCCATTACAACATGAAACAACAATAAACACACAGCCAGCACCAATCAGCACCAATCTTCCAATCATGATACAACCACACAACCAATCATTCCACTTACTGAAACAAAGCCAGCACTCCACACACACCCCACCAAGATTTATAGAAAGACGGCAGCTCCGATCACACTTTAAGCCCAAAACCCAGCCTGAAAATGGCGAGTGAGACCTCGCTGAAACGTTGCCAAGACAATCTCAATCTTACATGGGAAAAGACTCAAATACAACAAGACCAGCATATGCATGCATGCATGCATGCATACATACATACATACATATGTGCATAAATGCATATATATATATATATATGCACATGTCACACACACACACACAGAGACAGACAGACAGACAGACAGATAGACAGACATCACAATGTCCGGAACTTAAAATATATTATTCACTGGACACAAAAATGATAGGTATTGTCAATGGTACAATTTGCAAGCCAGAGATCGAGTTTCTATCAACGCATGCAATATCAGATTGTGTTGTAGAAGATCTTTATGGGTGCAGTGTGTGTAGAATTAACACTAGCACTAGCACTTAGACTTATGATCCACTTCACAATGCTTTACAGCCCTTTCTAAGTGGTTTACAGAGTCAGCCTATAGCCCCCAACATTCTGGGTCCTCATTTTACCCACGTCGGAAGGATGGAAGGCTGAGTCAACCTTGAGCCTGGTGAGGTTTGAACTGCCAAACTGCAGCTAGCAGTCATCAGAATTAGCCTGCATAATTAGACCCATAAGAGATGGAGAATGATAGGAAAGGAAGAGAAAGATAAGAGGCTTGGAAAATAAGATGAGCAGATGGTTAAGCAGGAAGAAGAAAATGAAAACATTTGCAATGCCACAGAAGTGTAAATGGAATGCGAGATGAGCTGAAAACACAAACAGAAGTGGTATTTTTTTAAAAAAGCCATACTAACAAGTGGAGTCAGTTAAATATTCTGAAATCCAGGAATAATGCTGAAGGGTTCTGTGATATGTGTATGATGATTACTAAGCCCTAAAAAAACCCGTTTGAATACTCAGAATTGTAACAACAGCAACTGCAATGACAACGACAACAACTACTACTACAACCAGGGTTATGGGTCTGCTTCTTATAATTTTAAATTGTAAAGTTAGGAAGAGAGAAGAGGGAATTTTATCTGGAGAAAATGAATGCAGTTGTCACTAGAGAAAGGTCAAGCCCCATAAGCCTACATAGAAATTGCTGCTGCCATGGTTCATTCAACCATTCTGTGGGCAACCTCCCCTCCCACATTTACTTGGTCTATAAGAATCAATCTAGGAAAGGTCTGAAGGTGAGCTATGGAGAGTTTGGGTTTTTTATTGACCAGGCTGGGAATTGCAGCTGCTGGGCTCCTCTAGAAGTAAATCACTTTGATCAGCAGCCATTCTATTGTTCATTTGGGAAGTGTTCAAACTTGTCCTCCACATGAACACTTTCTATTTCTCTTGTGTCACTTCCATTGGGTTTTAAACAGCTCCATCAAGAACCCAGATTCTTTTATTCCTTACATGGAATGTGAAGACTTTAAAATGAACATTGTCCAGGGCCGATGTTCTATTTGTGAGAAAACTGTTTATATATGTTTATTTTGAAAACAACTTGAGAAAAGGTAAATTCAGAGTAGATACCATATTTAGTCCAAAATGTTTATACATATAGTAAGGCTGCCTGCCCTGTTGGTTCTGCTGGAATTCACTCCACCTTCATTTACACGAACAGCTTGGATGGAATTGAGAAGCAATAGCCCCCCCCAAAAGTTAATGAGCACCTGCAAGTTTGCTGTGCTTGGGGCTAATGTCACTACTAAGCCCATGGGGCATGTTGATCAACAGTCAGTCAACACTGCATCACATCTGGTGCTTAAATATGGTCCTGTCTCAGGATTCTGACATCTGGTCTGTTTCTTTAATTAATCCTACTTTATATGTATTCGAAGGTCTCCAACTGCCAATGAAATGGTTGGAAACACATCTAAGTGTCCGAGGTAGGAAAAGTCATCATCAATTACCAGTTACCATATATGGGTTTAGCAAATTTAAAAAGTTTATTCTGCAGGTCAGATTGGCAGTTAATTGTCTTCTATTGGTTTATCTTCTAAAATGCAATTGGTGTTTGGAAATGCTAGAAATGCTTACTGGCTTTGCTTATAAATGCTGTTGAGAACTTATGGGCTGTTCTACTTAGAGAGTGATGGGAATGATGGGAATCCCACTTACAAAGTAGGAGATACAAGAAACATACCCAAGACCCAAAAATGCCTACACATTAATGCTCAAAGTTTAAGGAACAAACAGGCTGACCCTGAAGTTTTAGTACATGAAGACAGATATGATATTGTTGCCATTACTGAAACCTGGTGGGATGAAACTCATGACTGGAATTTACTGTTGGAAGGATACCATCTGTTCAAAAGAAACCGATCTAACAAAAGATGAGGTAGAGTCGCATTATATATAAAAGATCACTACATCTCCAGAAATGCTCAAAACCAATGAAAATCACCTAGAATTCATATAGGTCAATATAAAAGGGGAAAAATGACATTACTAAAGATGTATATAAACAAAAAGTATATGTACAGGTTAAACCTGGCTTAATAGCAGTAACTGTGAGAGGGACCATGGAGTTCTAGTGGATAATCTATTAAACATGAGCCAGTAGTGTACAGCAGCAGCCAAACAATCTAATAACAATCATTGGTTGTATAAACAGAGGCACAGAATCGAAATCATGTGAAGTGTTAGTACCAGTTTATACATTCTTAGTAAGGCCACACCTAGAATACTGCATCCAGTTTTGATCACTATACTACAAAAAGATGTTGAGACTTCAGAAAAAGTGCAAAGAACAACTAAGACGATTAAGGGCCTGGAGACAAAAGCATATGAAGACTGGTTGCAGGAATTGGATATGGCCAGTCTAGAGAAAAGAAGGACTAGGGGGTGACATGATAGTAGTATTCCATTATTTGAAGGGCTGCCACAAAGAAGAGGGTGTCACCTTATTTTCCAAAGCACCAGAAGGCAAGACAAGAAACAATGCATGGAAACTAATCAAAGAGAAACAACCTGGAATTACGGAGAAACTTCCTAACAGTGAGGACAATTAACCTGTGGAACAGCTTCCTTCAGAAGTTGTAGGTGCTTCATCAACGGAGGTTTTTAAGAAGAGACTGGACAGCCACCTATCTGAAATAGTATAGGGTCCCCTAGTTGAGCAGGGGTTTGGACTAGAAGACCTCCAAGGTTGCTTCCAGCTCTATTCTGATTGATTGAAGAGGGGTATGTTTATATACTTTTGAAACTCTTAAAAAAACACTTTTAAAAGAAGCCCATTTGGTTAGAAATAGCTTTATTACTAAATAACAAATGGTAAGTTTAATTTAAGAATTTATCAGTTCCTCTAGTATAGTATTTGGGTGGTAAGTGCTGAGAAAATTGGGGACAAAACAAGGAAAGGAAGTATCAGCATTCTTAAGAGGTTATTGAAATGGTCCTTTAAGTCCCTCTAAAACTATTTCTAAAAATGAAGAAAATTCTTCTTAAAATTCTGAGAACATCCCATTGTCACAAACTGATAAATCTCATATGGAACTGGGACACCTTTCTTGGTAATTTTCCAGTTTATTGTAACTTTCCCCAATTTGGCCCTGAGGTGTTGCTAAAATTTTAGCTGCTGCCCAAGCAGATCTTTCCAACCTGTTGATCTTTCAGATGGATTAGAGCACAATTGCCAAAATCTCCAGCCACTAATTTAAAGAACTGCAGCTGTTTGAAGAGCATCATTTTGGAGAAGTCTAATTTATAGAACAACTTCACCATCTGGAACTCTGGCCAATTAGAACCATCTGCTGCATATTCTAATTATGATTATTAAGAACCTCCCTCTCAACATTATTAATGTACACTACATCTGGACCTCTTTTTTCAGTAGAGGGGCTTTGATGTGCAGTCAGCAAACTAAATACATCCAATGTGAATTGCAAACCTCAAAGAATTGATCTATTATGATTGAAAAACAGGACAAAATAAAAGAGACCTGGATGCTGACCAGGAATACTAAGCTTCAGAACTCTGCATTTGGACAGCTCTTTGTTTTCATGGTTAAATTTATAAAGATTGACAAATCTTAATAATAACTCACACCAGCTACCTTTAGATAGACAGGCAGGCAGGCAGTGTGTATGTGAGTATATGCACATGTACTGATTATTGGATATATATTTCACTTTGCAAGATTCCCATCTCACTGACTATGCTATTTGGAGGATTATGGGAAGATGGTCCAATACATTTGGAAGACAATAAAATGTGTAAGATTGCCTTTACAGATCAGAAACAAAAGACATACAAAACTGTACTTGAAGTACAAAAATTAGACATTAGTACTATCTTGACTCTCAGTGACTTCACTTAGATCTGTGAGAGGAAAGTAGATATATTCTTACATATATAAGATGGACCATGGGTTTGATTTAAATATAATTTTAGTTGTGATACTTTGCTGGACACATTTGAACGAGGTTGTCTTTCCCCTCCAAGTGTTTTACTGGACTTGTACAACACACCAGCAGAAAATCCTAAGTGCGTCCCTTTATACTTTGCTATGAATTTGAATTGTTTTATTTCCTGCTATGGAGCAGAATGTGTCTGATTGGAACACCGCCATGATAAAGGTAACTTGCTTCCATTGTTGCCTCTGGGTATTCTAGTCCACACAAAGACAAATTTTAGAAGCAAGTAAAACAATCCAGCGGAGGAGATGTCTGCTTTTTATTTAATATTTCATATTTCCCATATTTATCCCAGGAAGGAATCAATGGGACCAACAACAACAAAGTGCTTTCTTGATCTCTGGCTGTTGCTGATGCATCATCTTCTTTGCAAGTTCCTTGAGCTCTAATGTGTGGAATGAGACAACTCACTGCAGACAACTCACTATGGCCATCTTGCTACAGTCAATTCACCATGGCCAACTTGCCACAGGCAACTTGCTGTGGAACAACTCGCCACAGGAGACTTCAACAATGCAATTTAATTATTTAAAATAATCACAACATTATTTTAATTTTTGTCACTTCTCTGGCATCTTTTCTTTAATGATTCTATCCCACCATTTCTTCAATATTAATGTAACTCTTATCCTGTGGTGTGTTGTCCCACGGTGAGTTGGCCATGGTGTGTTGGCCCATGGCAAGTTGGCTGTGGCAAGTTGTAATGTGACCCTTTGCTCCAGTCCATCCTACATCAGATCTATGTTTTTTCTTGCTGGACAACTGTCCCATCATTGTTACAGCTAATGTTGCATTAGAACTCTCTGGATGAACAGCATGGATTCAGTTATAATTGATTGCTGGCCTTCAAATTAAATAGAATGACTACTAAAGGCACTGACTCTGCAATAAAGATTTATACATTCTCTATGTATCCAATACCATTGCAATATGCCTGCCTGTGAAATCCTGAGTTAGTTTCCTAACTTTTCCATCAGCAGTTTGCTGATGCAGAAGCCTATTTTGACATTCCAGTGACTATTAGTAATCTAGGAAAGTAATTCCCCAGCCTCATTTCTCTTTCTATAATCACCCAACAAGATCCCAATCTTACCTGTCGAGCATATGAGACACTGTTGTCTATCACATTTCAAAATATGTAATTCAAACAAAGGCATTTCCCTGACAGGGCTGGTGTTCAAATGTTCCACTTCATGTTTTGCATTGTTACATGCATACACTTCAGCTGCAACCATCTGCTTTGTGAATTTGCATAACCCTGGAGCAGGCTGACTTCAAATGCAGAGCAAGGAACAGATGATTTGCTATTCAACTAATGGGAAGGGGCCTGATTTGAGGAGAAGAAGAATCCCACTGCTGAGCACCAGCCTCAAAGGTCACAATTAAACTGCTCACGGTAGGAAACTGATAGCTTAAACTGTGATAGGCTCCCCGTTCTTTATAATGGCCTGATTCTGGCAGCTGCTGAAAAGTATTGTTAGAAGCAAGATTTAGCACTACAACCTGTGCCAGGGAAGCCATTTCATCAGCAACCAGGGCATTGAATCAGGGCATTAATGAAATCAGCTAACTGAACAGAACCAGTATGGTTCTGCATCCAGTCTGGTGCAGTGGTGAAGTCATTGGATTAAGATTGAAGAGTCTCAGGTTCTAATCCACTGGGTGACTTTGTGCCAGTCAATTTTCTCTCAGTTCAATTTACATCAAATAATTGGGGCAGGGGAACTAACTCTTGTGCCAGCCCTAGATACAAGCAGCTTCCAAATAGCAATATTACTAAAAATCTTTATTGACCATAATGATGACTCTCTCAGATGAACTATAATAGCAATTTGCCAACCTTTGTGTCAAAAAAACCCTAGTTCATGCTTTGATCCATTCTGTAATTTAGTAGTTTGATTTGGGTATAGAATCTAACCAAAATATTAAACAATACTGGTTTGAGAGGTTAAACTATGCAATTAGAATGATCAATATTGCTATTGTAGCTGGTTTTATTAACAAATATTGTTATAATTATACTTGAGAAGCTGTTGAACTGGGATATTTTTCATGTGGGTGAAAACTTGGGATATTCCCTGATTATTTCCTCTTCCTATGTAACCTCCATCACATCATTGCAACCTTCTCTGTTTTAATTCCTATAGGATGACTAAAGCTTATTTATCCTCCATGTTGATCTTCTAATTTTCAATTATAATTACACACAGTCCTAGCAACCACAACTGGGATTGCAACTCTATCAATAAACATTGGGGTAACTAAGGAGAAAATCCCGTAACTGCAATGAGTTTATAACATTAATTCCCATTCTGTTGTTAAGCAAATTTCTGTGCTAGTTAAGCAAGACATGATATGACTTTGACTTGTAATTTTCCTTCTGCATTTTCCATTAACTCTGCTTGTTGGAAGCTGATTATGAAGCACACAAATGGCGATCACATGATTGTGGGGCACTGACATAATTGTAAATGCAAGAATTGGTTACAAAGCTATTTATTTATACCATTGTAATTTCAAATGGACATTAAATGAGGCAGTCAGTAAGCGGTAAATATCTGTATGTCTCTCTGACATGATGATTAATTATTAGTAGTATTAATCATCTTACAGTTTGTTATTACAAAGCTATAAATGTTTTTAAAAAATCCTAGTTATACCACAGACCAAGGATAAAAGAGCCAAAAAATTAGAGAAGTCAACCAATCTCTTTCCCCTAACAATAGTTTAATATATACAGAAAACTAATCAATATATTCCTGGTTTATATTGAATCAGTGTGACATTCAGAAAGCGAAAACATTGCATATAATAGAAATGGAAATAGAAACAACATCTGAGCAAACAGAATTTATACATAGCAAATAAGGCAACATTTGATTAAAATGGGCATACTAGGCAACAGTGGACCCAAAACATTATTTTCTGTGGATTGAAACTGTCACCTAAACAAATGAGGATCGTCTCCTGAATTAAGAAAGGAAGCAGTCAAAATCTGTTTTCCTATCTGATGATTTTATTACTGTACATCATAACACCATAATTTCAAATAGTCATTAAAGGAGACAATTGGTAAGTGAGAACTACCTGTATGTCTGTAGTGATGACAAAGGATTAGTATTATTAATATCTAGTTTATGTAAACTGACCATTGCTGGTTTAAAAAAAGTGAAATATTTTCAGACGAGGATATTTCTGAATCTGCAAAATCAGTCACTTGTACCTGATGTATACTATAATTTTATAATACAGGGAGTCCTTGACTTACAACAGTTCGTTTAGTGACCATTTGAAATTACAATGTAACTGAAAAAAGTGATTTATGACCAGTTTTACACTTACGACCACTGCAGCATCCCCATGGTCATGTGATCAAAATTTAGATGCTTGTCAACTGGTTCATATTTATGACGGTTGCAGTGTTCTGGGGTCATGCAATCACCTTTTGGGACCTTCCAACAAGTAAAGTCAATGGGGAAGCCAAACTCACTAAACAATTCTGCTTACTAACATAAGCACTATAGTGATTCACTTAACAACTATGGCAAGAGAGGTCGTAAAATGGGGCAAAATTCATGTTACTGTTTCACTTAGCAAAAGAAATTTTGGGCTCAATTATGGTTGAGGACCACCTGTAATAAATAAAGGAGCCGAGGTGGCACAGTGGTTAGGGTGCAGTACTACAGGGCACTTCAGCTGACTGTTATCTGCAGTTCAGCGGTTCAAATCTCACCGGCTCAAGGTTGACTCAGCCTTCCATCTTTCTGAGGTGGGTGAAATGAGGACCCAGACTGTGGGGGCAATTTGCTGACTCAATTTGCTAAAAATCTGTAAACCGCTTAGAGAGGGCTGAAAGCCCTATGAAGCGGTATATAAGTCTAATAAATAAATAAATAATAAATACTAATTGCTTTATAGTAGTAGTAAAAATAATAATTATAGCAACATTTGAACACCATTGGCATTTCAAAATGCTTCAACAGCTTCACCCTCAGTCAATTGCCAACGGCAATTTGGAGCTGCTTATTCCGAAGATACCTTGAACATCATCAGACAACAACATCTGCCTATCCGAGGTCCCAGGGAATGTCTCAACAGGATGATAAAAATGCCAACTCCAGTCTAAACATCTGCCTGACTGTGCCACCAAGAATAATAATGATAATAATTTTAAAGCCTGCTCACTTTTAGAAGCTTAGATTACTCAAAGTATTGCATATTAGAGGCCTACAGAGAAAAAGAGATAATGAACTTAACTCCCTAGCAGTAATTAAGAACCTAAGTCAAGCATGAGGATGAGAAAATTTCCATTGGGATAGAATGTTCTTTGGGAAAAAAATCACACTTTCAATAAGTAAAATTGCCATCTTTTTTTCTTTCTCTTTCTCCCTCTGCATTTGCCACAAGTGAATTCCAGGGTAAAGAATATTACATTCTTTAAGCTCTCTCTTGAATTTCTGTCAGCTTCGTTTATTTAATACACATCCATAATTGGTCATTAGTACCTTAGGTGAAAAAATTTCCCTCTACTACAGGTCACGTAGGAATACTAAGGGGTTTCTGAAGAAATCCTTCCAGGTTGAAGCTTTGCCTGAAGCTTGTTTGTTGCTGCTACCCAGTGTCACATGCCTCTGATTTCTTCCCCATCAGAAAGTCTATGATCTGAACTTGGTGTTTTTCATTAGAATGAAACCACCCAACCAAGAGGAAGATTCAAAGGTGTCATTCTGCCTTTCTTGCTGCCTTCAATAAATTTCCAAGCAAGCTAAAGTCATGCTTTTCCAGGGATCGTCTTGAGACTGGGGTTCATTACTTTACACTGAAAGTGAAACTTCACATAATTGGTTTTAAAAACTATGGAGGCAACAGCATCACATATTTTTGCCTGACTTAGGCTAAACCTAACTCAGTTCCAATTAGCCCATAATTTGACATCCAATGGCTTTAGGTGTTGGAGAATGGCTACCATCAAGGCTACCATGTAACTTTCCTTTGTATCAATGGTAAAGCATAATTTGTAGTGCATGGGGAGATTTCTACTCCACCATAGCAGGCAGCTATGGGGCTTCATTTAGCTGCCTGCTATGGTGGGGTAGAAATCTCCCCACATTCACAAATTACATTGGTACAAGGGAAAGGTACATTCTAGACAAGTTTTAGGAGCCAATAGGGAAAACTTTAAATCTACAGCACTGCTGACATACCTCCACCAAGGGAAAACAATTGAACTAGCCCTGAAGCAAAAATACTTGCAGTAGAAGCAGAAACCCAAATCACAGAAGTTGGAGAAAAGAGACAATTTTCTGCCCAGGAAAGCAAATAGTCATTTCACGTCACTGATTTTAGTTTCCCCACAATAACTGATAACTTTTGATTATTCTTGCTGGCCCTCAAATTATATCATTACAACAAATGAACCTCTAATATATTGGTAACGCCTGAAAAGTTGGCTTTGTTTATACTTGCAAGAAGCTGTATATGGCCCTGAGGCTTTTTTGTAACCTCTGGAGACCTCTGTAAGCAAGTTGTTAAAAACCAGTGGTCACATTTTCCCATTGTAAGAGGGAAAGCCCATGAATTGAAGCCATAAACCAGGATTAATGCCGCTAACTAAACAACCCAAATCCTCCAAACTTTGCTCAAGAGGAAACATGCTCAAAACATGATATAGCTTCATTCACTTTATTTCAATATTCAGACAACTGTATTCTCGGCCTTAAACTTCAAAACCCTCATCATTCCCCACCCCTGATGTACACTGAAAATTTTGGAGAACTGATCATTGATTCACTATAGTATGTGAACACAGTGCTCATCTGAAATAAGATTTTTTTAAAAGTACAGATGCTGGATGTTTATTTGTGGGAAAGTTATCTCTGCCCCAGCCCCTCCCCCCATTTAAAGTCTGACACAAATTCAGTATGAAATGAGGAAAAACTGAGGATCACCTGTGAGAAGGCATGAGATGTGTTGAATCAGACAGGAGACATACCAGAAAACAGACAGCATCTCCTTCAGGACTATGAGTCATTGACATATGTCACACTCTGGGAATTGGCATATGGTTCTACTCCGAGTCACTGCCCCTCTGTTGAAATATTTTGTTCTATTGGAGTAAACATGGCCTTAATGCTATAATCCTCCTCATAGAGACTAGCCATGTTATTCTCTTGATTGGTTATAAAACCTCTTCTTTACAGATTTCGGTTTGGTCCAAAGACAGCAATACAAAGGAATATAATGAATTTGTTCATATGAATAGAATTGACACTCCAGGAGGAAAAAACCCCTTAAACTCCAACATCACAAAACTTCTAGGTGTAGAAATATGCATACAAACTTTGGTGTGGACCAAAGGAAGGAAAATTGAGTTGGGTTTACCTTGCATTAGAAATGACTTGAAAACTGAGTGGAAATGGTATGGCACAGTTCAGTATTTAGAATTCTTGGAGCACATCTGTTCTTGAAGCATGGGGTATGCTTCATACAGAGATGATATATTGATTTTTGTCCTCCCATTAGATCCCATATTGCCCTCCCTGCACCATATCACCACCAGCAAAATGCAATTACCACTATTTCTTTGGCTTTGGCAGAGGGACACATTTTTGCTGTTTAAAAGCTTTGTGCCCTTGGAGAAGTGGCTCCTGAGAGCATTTAGCTAAGAGGCATGGGTGTTCTTTCTGACGGACAGAATGTGCTTTTCCCTTCCCGTCTCTTCTGCATCAAGGTGAAATATTGAGAACACTGATAATTATTAGGCTGACAGATTTTTCTGCTCAAATAAGGATGTGAAAAATACATTGCCTTTTCATTATGAAAATAAAAGGGACGTTAACATTGAAGGCAAGGACAGGTGATCAACTCAGCTTTTGCATGAGCATCACAGCAACAGATAAAAAACAAGGCATTTGGTTGTTTTGCCAGTTCAAATGTCCTCAGATGCAACTCTTATACTTTTAAGAAAATATGAGATCATAATTGACTCTGTTTCTCAAGCAGCCAAGAAATCAATGAAGCCAAGGAAATGGTCCACTGAACCTCACCTAAAGTTTCAACATTTTTCCTCTCTCCACCTTCTGTCTGCTTGCCTCATTTCCTCTCTGATGCTATAAGTACAGGAAGACATCATTTCTCCTGACCTTTTGATACTTTTATTCCCACCCCAAGTGAAATAAATGTCTTAGTAGTAGGTTGAAACTGTCTGGGAAGATGTTCTGAATACACAGGTAAAAGGGAGGACATTGAAGACGCAATGGGATAAAGTTGTTTAATATATTTGTGGATAATTGTGTATAGTGCTTGGGATTATTGTTAGTTGGGGATGGGATGCATGTGGATTCTTGTATTCAGTAGCAGCTGATGTCATCTTTTTGGCTTAGAACCCAAATGATTGACAATATTAAGTAGATCTTTTGATGCAAAAATGTGCACGAAGCTGAAAATTCATATATCAAAGATCAAAGCAGTTGTGCTTCAGATAAAAAAATAATAAGTAAACATTATCTATAAATGGTGCAATGCTAGATCAAATAGGTGAATATGTGAAACTACTACAGTAGAATGTTTATTAAAATGGGACAATCCATTCCTCAAAATAGATTGCTCATTATTAGTTCTGTTCTCTGTTGCTTTCCTTCCTGTTTCTTTCATTCTTTCAGTGGAATTGTCATTTTACTACGGTAGGCGTGAACCCAGGGTTACTTCTTCATTTAACAAACTCACAACTCGCAATCCAGACCTTGAAGCAAAAGAAAAATAAATCTGCCCCTTTCTTTTTACCATGAGAAATTAGTTCTCTGCAACCCATTTACTCCCTCCCGTTAACGATGAATTATAAACATGATAATTCAATTATATGTAAAGTAGTAAATTAAGCACAGCTTATGAATTTTCTATTCATGTCAGATTCTGAATACTTCCACATTTGCACTCATGTTGAGAACTTAAGACATAAATTAAGCAATTACTAATTTGCCCAATAAATGTACATCCTTTGTTTCTTCTGCCACTGAAGTCAATGAAATTTGGGGATGTTGCTATTGTACTGGTTCCCTGTTGCTGTGACAACCTCCTTGCTTGAGCTCCTTAACTTTGTTGCCAGGCTGGCAGTGGAGTTCCCTAGGCTCCTGGTCCTTCAGGACTTTGATCTGACTTAAGGGCAGAGTCAGAGGTGGTTCAGGAGTTCATGGCCACTATGGCAACAATGGGGCTGACCCAGATTATCAAGAGCCTAATACATAACATATATTCATTTTTCTCTTGGACAAGTGGTAATGCAATCATAAGTGGAGGGAGATTCCTGCCAATTCTTCCATGGTCAGATCACTATGTGTTGACCCTGATCCTCAGTCCATCCTGCCACCACTGCAGGGATGATGGACTTATTTGATTGATCTGCCAGGAAACTGATGGATTCAGTATGGTTTCCAGAAAGCTTAAGATTGTCCCTGAAGTTCTGCTACACATCTTTGGTTGCTGCCTGGAATGAAAGGACAGCAGGGGCTTTGGCTCTGATTGTGACCATATGTTTGCTCTCCTCCTATGGATTCCAAAGTACCTATGGGTTATAGAGTGGCTGAGGAAGATGAAATGATCGAAGGGATATCTAGAATGCTGTTGGGGGAAATGAGGAGTGAACGTTATAGAATAACAGAGTTGGAAGGGATCTTAGAGGTCTTCTAGTCCAACCCCCTGCTTAGGCAGGAAACCATACACCACTTCAGACAAATGGTTATCCAATATATTCTTAAAAACTTCCAGTGTTGGAGCATTCACAACTTCTGGAGGCAAGGTGTTCCACTGATTAATTGTTCTGTCAGAAAATGCCTCGCTAGTTCTAAGTTGCTTCTCTCCTTGATTAGTTTCTCCCCATTGTGCTGCCCTCACATGCCTTGGAGAATAGCTTGACTCCCTCTTCTTTGTGGCAGCTCCTGAGATATTGGAACACTCCTATCATATCTCCCCTAGTCCTTCTTTTCATTAAAGATGATCAAGTACAAACTACAATCACTATTAGATTTGCTTTGTTGTGGTGAAGGTGGAAAAGTGACAGTGCTTCTCTGTCCATATTACATCCATGGATAGACACTTGGTGACCCCATTAAAGATAACATGGGCACACCGAAGAGGAACTGATTTGAAAGCTTACTTGCAGGGCTGCTGTGAGGAATAGGCTTGGCATTTATTGGGTAAAGTTGGCTGGATTCACTCAAGGTTAGGATCTGGTCTTGAGGTAAGCCCCATGAAGATACTGAAGCTCAGCCTAGCTTGGTTATCTGGAAAGAATTTGGCTTTGTTACTCCCAATAAAGTTGACTGGGTTCTTGAGACTGCACATCTGGTCATTTGCATATTAACCAATATCTCTCCTGGCTGGTTAAAGCTTTCACTGAGGTGACATGTGGTTGTGTTTTGGCAGTGGTCAATCCTGCCTTTAGAGAAAGGGAGTGGTCTCACTGTCTCTGGATGAATTAGAAGTATGTCCCACTCTCCCCAAAAGTCAATGTTGGACTTGGTGGACCCAAGTATGTAGGATAGGTTTGGGGCATGGACATGGGCCTGAAATAGTATTGAACCCTCTCCTGTAAATGACCTGTGGTGGGAGTTGAATTGGGTGGTACATCCATCCTCATTTTTCTTGATTTTTCACTAGGTTTCAATGCTATAGATTAAGGTATCCTTCAAGACCAGCTTTGGGGGGGTTGGGGTTGGGAATGAGTTGGGATGGCATTGTATTGTACCAATTCTTTTATTTTTCCTTGGAATAAATAGCAAATTCCAAGGGACTGCATTTGCTACATAGCAAAGATATAAAAATTGTGTAGGCAGTGTTGTCTCTTCATCTCTGGTCCCTAGTAAATATAGGGGTTCTCTAATAGTGAAGCAACTAACTTCACCCGGGTTGGCTTTCTAAAAAAAAATCATTCAAGGGAAGAACTTATGTGACAGTGATGTAGCATTTTTTAAAAATACTGTAATAATTGTATTAAATATTATAATTGCAGCAATAAGAATTAATAGAGGATTCTAATGGCTGAAAAGCAGTTAAACAATTTCTGAAAATGATTAGTAAAGGGAATATGTGAGTTGGGTGTCCTTTCAAAGGCACCAATTGCAATTTGAGCAATATGATTCTTGCTCAAATTCTCCAAACTCTAAACCTGCTGGATTGTTTCCAGCAGGTTTAGATTGTATCTAGCAGTTTCCTCATGACTATCAACCACGTGGAACACATGTGGACAATTTCAAGTCTTCTTGTCTGGAGAGGTTTCAAAGAGCTGTTTTGCTAAGTGACTCTTCATTCCACTAGCAAATATGCAAGGACAAATGGGCAGTTATTGACCTTCCTTTTTGCAGTCTCATCTTCAGCCCAACCTTTCTATCGCCAGAAGTCCCCGATCTTGGAGCATTTTCAGTGTAGGACATTCAAGGTTAATATTGTCCTTCATATTTCATAGCTTTAATAGTTTGATGCTTTTGTGCTTAAATGTTCATCTGCCGTGCAGTGATTTGGTGGCTTGGAATAAAAATGCCCATAGAACAATAGGAGTGAGTAGAATGGCTAGTCAGAAGTTGGTTGCTGTTCACCAATGCTGCTGATTCACTGCTTTTTCATAATTAGCTGGACGTGGAATGAAAACCAAAGCTCTACCACACCACTGGAAATAGCAATGAATAGTTGTGCCTTGAAGATCTTAATTGCTCAATGCCAGTTTCTTTTCCTGTGCTTGGGAAATATTGTAACAACTGGGGGTTTTCATCCTGCTTTTGTTTTCATTTTTCATAGCATGTTAGCTGTATTATACATTTAAAAATGTGGGCTGAGAAAGAACTGAATAACTAAAGGTTTATTTCTAAAGCTCAGAAACAGAGAAGCTAAAATGATCACAAATAGCTTATGTCTGTGTGTATAGACATATGCACAGACATAAGCTGTTTGTGATTATTTTAGCTTCCCTGTTTCTCAGCCCTAGAAATAAACCTTTAATAATTCAGTTCTTTTCTCAGTCCTCATTTTACCTCATTGACTCCTACTCTGTGCTACAGCCTTTCACTTTTTAGCATGTAATCCATTGGGAATTCAAAGAGAAGGAAAAGATCAGACATTTTGACAGCCATTCTTATGCTTCTTAAAAGTTTACTATAGTCAAAATCAGAGGTGGTATTCAGCAGGTTCTGACCAGTTCTGGAGAACCAGTAGCGGAAATTTTGAGTAGTTCAGAGAACCAGTAAATATTACCTCTGACTGGCCCTGCCCCCATCTATTCTCTGCCTCCCAAGTCCCAGCTGATCGGGAGGGAATGGAGATTTTACAGTATCCTTCCCCTGTCACACATAGCCATGCCCACCAAGCCACACCCACAAAATCAGTAGTAAAAAATTCTGAATCCCACCACTGGTCAAAATGTCTATGGTCACCTGGATAAAACCAGATTCATTGCCTGGTCTATGCTTAGGAAATATGAGCAACTCCAGGACTCAAGTTAAAATAATAGTTTTTTAATCCAAGAAAAAAAAAACTTCCCCTAAAATGGAGGAAAATGGAGTGCTGCTTAAGTGCTTATTTGAGATCTTGAAAAAAGATGAGATAAATATTTAACAAACAGAATACCGTAATTTTAAAAGCATGCAGTATATTTACTAGCTGAACATATTGAGCTAAAAGGGGAAATCAAAATATTTTAATATTTTTAAATATCATATTTAATATCATTTTTCCAAATAACTTTAACCACAACATTTTGTTCCACTCCATGGGGCAAGCCAGGTGGATTAGAATAGATATACTAGAAAGAAACAAGTTGGATTATAACTTTTATCCCACTTGGCCATCTTCCAGTTTTTTAGGTCAGAAGAAAGGACTAAAACTTGAGATATTTGATATTATTTGCTTTCTCCTACATGTCTTCCAAATTGTTTTGGTCCGAATAAATTTTCTTAAATAAAAAGGAAGATATGTATATGTATCTGCAACATGTTTAACTATTTACTTAATTTTAGCATTTCTTGATGGATAGGCTCTTGCATTAGTTGCATTCTAGTAAAGTACTTCTACCTATAAAAGATGAATTAAATGAATATTTTGTTCAAAGAAATTAGGAATTAGTGATTTCAAAAATCAAGCTGTATGAAAATGTGTCTGAACAATGGGTAGTGATTGCAGAGAGTGTCTGAGAGAAAGATAGCACATGGCCAGCTCTTTTGGGGCACAACCTCAGAGACAATAATAAGAACACAGAGAGGAGAGTCATTGGTCATATGAAGGATAGATAGATAGATAGATAGATAGATAGATAGATAGATAGATAGATAGATAGATAGATAGAGAGATAGAGAGAGGGGGGGAGGGAGAGTAGGTGGGTCAGTCAGTCAAAGAACAAATCTAAGTGCAACAATTTTGCTGTTAGAAGATGCAAGAAAATCCAATTACTACTGTAAAGATCAGAGGTCTGCAGAAAAATTTGGAAGGAGTTTTAACCTGCTTCTCACTCAGCATTTGCAAAAAGATTGCATTTTGATGATGATGATGATGATGATGACGACGATGATGGATGATGGATGATGATAAAGTCCAGAATTGGATTAAAACAACTTTATTATCTTTGGCAGTGCAAGAATAATTACCCAGGGCATCGATAGCAAGGCAAGATTTTGTTTGAATGATTAAAGGTGTGTTGCAATGTAATAATATATACTCTGCCCCTTATAATATTTGCATATGTTATTGCAACACAAGTACAAAAGGACAGGTGTTTGTACTGTGATGTGATGCACACGTCATCACTTGTTGCTGTTCTGCAGATACCTACAATCATTACTTTAGAGAAGGTAGCTGGTTGGGTGACTATCCTGATAAGAATTGATTGAGAATTTAATCTAAACCCAATTCAAAGAAATACAATTTGATGTGGTGGTTGCTTGTCTAGTGTGTCTACCATATTTGCATGTTTTTTTGTATCTGTGTAACTTAGCATTCCACTCAGAGTCACATAGGTAAGATATTTAAATTTACAAATAAATGAATAAATGTGGAGTTGGATAAAATAAACACATCTCAACATTTCTCAAGCTAACACTTTCCACACCTCTGAGGAAGCCAAACTGAACAAAATGGAGGATTAATGATTTCTGCTGGACTTCATTCGTCAGTTTTACACAGTGGAGAAAATGTTTATGACAGAATGAAGCTTAAATTTTACCATATAATTTGCCAGCTTTATTTTCAAAAATAGAGCTGACCTTAACAGAGATATGGGGCAGAATTTAAGGAATGTAATACAGGACCCAAACAAAGTCTGGTTTCTCTTGTCAGATGAACAAAATATTGGCTGATTAGCAACTTATTACTGTAAAACCATCCTAAAGAGCCTTAAAATCTGTACACACATCTCACTAGTGATCAATTGTCATAGCATGTCAATAAGTAATGATATGCTCTGTTTCCCACTACTACCATTCCTGTGGGATGTAATGATACATCCTGTCTGTCCATTTAGTACCAGTCTTCTCCTGGATCAAAGGATGGGTTTTTTCTAGCACTTACCATGTTATTCAGGGTCAATGGAAGACAGTTAGAATGGGAAGGGTTAGATGATGCATACACAGATAGACAGTTCCCTCCAAAGCGATACTTTACTATACATAATGGATGAACATCACCTGAATAATCCAATAAAAACATCACTGATGAAAAGTAAAGCAAATTGACTAAATATCCTGCCTCCTTTGGGCAGGGTTAAAGGAGACTGTAGTTCAGAAATACAATAAACCCCTATGTATCCAAGTCTTCAAGAGGGAAATAAAATAAACACATTTAAACACAAGGAACCTGGTGAAGCTTGAAAGTGTTTAATTATTTTGATGAATGAGGGAAAGAGGGGTTCTGTGGGAACTTGCTGCATCAGCAGAATTTCCTTTTAATGTGACAGGCACTGTCATGCTGGCTGTATGTGCATATGTAAGAGAGAATGTATAATGTACAAGTGGAAAGAGTGGGGGGGAAAGTTGTGGGGTTATGATAGTGGTGGTGTCAGGCTTGGAAGCCATCTTTTACAGTGGACCTCAAGCCTACCACATATTCTACTATGGGAAACTGGGAGGGGGGATTCTATGAAGCATAGGAGCTTTGTAATCAAAATAACATTCCTTCTCAGAGAGTCAAGGTCATCTTGTCATGGCACCTGGAGGGGTGTCACTGGGAGAATCTTCTTTTGGGACAGTGACTGATTGGACCATGTGATAGACATGTGGATGCTGGGCCAAGATCTTGAACTTTCAACTGTGTGGGGAAAACCTGGGAGCTTTCAGATTCAGGTTTTTCCAGATGTGCCAACATGGCTTTTCTAATAAATTGGAGCTTTGAGGAATCTCTAGCCTCGAACTCTTATTTTATTGAGGATGCTATTTGGAATCTTGATATTTGGAGGAAAGAACAATACTGACCTCTGTGGTGCAGGATTCTGGATTACAATTTTTTTTTAAAAAAAATCTGGTCCTAAAAGTCTTCTCTATATGTCTGGTTTGTCTCTTCAAGAAATGTCTCCTCTTTCTCCCAGATGGTGATCTTATTCCAGACAGGTCTTATTTCTGGCAGGTGATGATGATGATAATGATAAACAATATCTGATTCAAACAGTTAAAATCAATCATATATTGTGCTTTTTACTTCTGTTCAATTAGTCTGATTCTCAGGAACTGCCAGGACAAGCCTCTGCAGTTTCCTTGGCAAGATTTTTTCAGAAATGTTTGCCATTGCCTGCTTCCTAGGGCCGAGAGAGTGACTGGCCTGAGGTCACTTAGCTGGCTTTGTGTCTAGGGGAGGACTGCACTTACATTCTCCTGGTTTCATCCAATTAGTTCTCCACATCTACATGTACATCATCTACATCTAGCTACATGCTTACCTGTTATTTTATTACCATTATCAATATAATGTGGACTAAAATAAGAACATGTAATAGTAAGCCAATAAGAAGAAAATGAAACATTGCTAAATGTATTTTATACTTTTCACATATCTCTCCATATCTTTCTAGCCATGAAAACTATCCTTGGTTCCACCACATGAATCCACTTTTTATATGGTGTTTGTTTTCCAAACTTCTCATTTTTCCCTTTCTGAGAATCTCACCATACCCATCTAACCAATTATTCAATCTCTTGCTTTCTCTTGACTCATTTATTCTTTCTGCATGTATTTGTTTGGAGATTTGACCCTCATTCATTCTAGCTTGCTGAATATGATTGAACCATCTAAAACTACAATTTTATGTTCATCACACACTTTTTCATTCAATCCCAAATTCATTCGACACCATTGGAGACACCTTGGTCTACTATAGTCAGTGGGGGTTCTTTGCACCCAGGTCTAATCCCGCACAGCTTCTAAGCAGAGGTGGGTTTCACATAATTTTACCATCAGTTTACCGCACACCAAAAATGTGAGCGTGCACAAATGCTTTGCTTGCGCATGTGGATTGCATCCATGCACATGACTTAGAAAACATGTTTAAATAGGACAGCATAGTGCTGGGGGGGGGGGTTCCAAGCTGGCTGAATACCATCACTGCTTCTAAGTCCAGACAAAGTCAGGCAGTTATTGCCATTGACTTTGATGCCGAACCATAGTTATGCTGATATTGACCCCTAGTTGAAAATCACTGAAATTATTTAATTGCCTTCTCACCAATAAACATTGAAAGATGCCTCTCCGTTCTGTTCCTCAACATGTTCTTATTAATCTTTCAATGTTGGCATTTCATCACCACTCATTCCCTGAAATACTTGGAAATAGCTTCAACACAGCTATTTTCTAACTGCAATGCAGACGATTATTGCCATTTTTAATGCTCCCATTCTTTACTGTGGATTCCAGAGAACCAAGGCTGAGATTCAATTTTTGAAACTAGTCATAAGAAAAGCCACCAGCTTTGATGCTTAGTTTTTGGCAAAGAGAAGGCTGATTTAAATAATGAGATTCAAATAGCATAAAAGAAAATACTTTCAGGCAAAAGTGAAAAGGGGAGAACCATTTTCCTGACTAGCTAGTGTGTGCAATTTATTCTCTGTACAATAGTCTAAAGCAATGTGCAGTACAGAATGACTTTCTTAGGAAAGAGAACTTTGGAAAGTTGCAGTATAACTTTCTCAAGATCGTTGACAGCTGCAGAGTTGAGTTTTGATATTATCTGCCTGCTGATGCTACGTGCTGTAGTGGAAATAACTTTTAGCATTCAGAATCCTAGCCAGATATACCATGCATCAGATTTTGAAAGTCCTTAAAAGCACAGTTTCAACTCTTCAGTTCTTCGATTTTATGATGATGTTGTTTGCATTCCCCAAGGAGTAAAAGTTTCCAGAGCTTGTTTTAAAAGTCAAGTTGATTTTTATACAGTGATGACTGGAGTCTTGGGTGGTACTTGATATTAACTAGTGATTTGCAAGTGCACAGTTGGAGTAGAAATGAAGCGAACAGGCGTACCTTCTAGTTATAAAGCAGTCCCATCTCCTTAAAAGCACTTCACTGCTTCCCAAAGCTTCAATTTTAGCTTGTCAGGCAAATAGATTCAAAGCTCAAGGCTGCCTCAAATTAAAGTAAATTTCTTGGATCTTCTCTTTATACACATGTTTTTTCTGATCAAGGTGGAACATAGGAAACTGCCTGAATAAGGCTTGTCTTTCTGTAGCTTCTTTAAGGTAAAGGTAAAGGTTCCCCTCACACATATATGCTAGTCGTTCCCAACTCTAGGGGGTGGTGCTCATCTCCATTTCAAAGCTGAAGAGCTAGTGCTGTCTGAAGATGTCTCTGTGGTCATGTGGCCAGCATGACTAAATGCTAAAGGTGCATGGAACGCTGTTACCTTCCAAGCAAAGGTGGTCCCTATTTTTCTACTTGCATTTTTACATGCTTTCGGAACTGCTAGATTGGCAGAAGCTGGGACAAGTAATGGGAGCTCACTCCGTTAAGCGGTGCTAGGGATTCGAACTGCTGAACTGTCAACCTTTCTGATCAACAAGCTCAGCTTCTTCTCTACTGAGCCACCGCATCCCTTAAAGAGAACATTTTTCAGTTGTTTATTTTTATGAAATGGAAGACCTCTCATTCTATTCAAATTATTTGCTCCATTCTTCAGACATAGCTTACAGAAGTTTTTCCTCAAACTTGGGAAGTTGAAGATGTATGAATTTCAACTCCCATGGCTGGCTGGGGAATTCTGGGTGTTGATGTTTATACATTTTCAACTTGCTAATCTTGGGAAACATTGTCTTAGAGCAGAAATTTCAGCATTACTATAAGCAAAGGTGAGACGTCATCTCTCTGGGGCTACATGAGAATTTAGTAGAGCTTACTTTCTTGTTCATCAAAAAGGTCAGAAATCTGACTGCAGCAGCAAAATCAGGTTTCAACTCCTCTTCCTTGGGTCATCTGCAGAGGGTTATTCTTTGAAAGCTGCTGGATCTGGAAATGGGTTCTGATAGGAGTGGATGTTGGCTTCACTGTTGGTCTTCCAAACATTGCTTCTGATTGGGGGGGGGGATTAAAAATCAAGAGTGACAAAATCAATGTTCCAGCTGTTCCAGGCTACTTTTGTTTATCACTTCTGATTTGGCTGCAAAGCCATCCAGGCATATTGGATTGCTTTTTTCCTTGCCCTCAGTTTGAACCTTTTGATTGCCATTCCTGTGGACATGGTGGAGGCATTGATGAATCCAATTCTGTGTCCTGAGCAGAGAGCAGAGCAAGTGGATTCTGCACCAGTTTTCCTAAGATTTGGTGGGGTCAACTCTCCCACCTTTCTCCTCCAAGGAGTGAGCATCAGACAAAGCTGTCACAACTAGTGGTGGGATTCACTTAGGTTTACCACCGGTTCGCAACTGTGAGCAATTGCACGTGTATGCTTGTGTTGCATGTCTGCATGATTTCTGCGCATGTATGCGGCCTTCCATGCAAGCGCTTTGCTCATGTGCAGGGTGTGCATGCATGTATGCAGCCTTCCGGTGTGAACCAGTCTGAACCGGCTGAATACCACCTCTGGCACAACACTGAAGAATAGGAACATGACAATATCACTGATGGTTTTTCCTAGTTTGGCAATGAAACACCTGCAAACCTCCCTTCCCAAGCTCAAGGAAGACCAAGGAACCCACATGATAATTGTTATGCTGGTCTGGATTATTAGTGTCTTCCATACCTTCTGAACTACGTTTGATAATGAAAGGAAAATAGTTTATCAGTAAAGAAACAAGAGTTCCATCATTTATCGCTCTGGCCTTGTTGACATCTGGGCGATTTTCCTCCCCAGTAGCCTTTTCAGAAGAAGGATTTTTGCAGATGACATTATGTGAGTGATTTTTTTCAGCATATCTAACATGTGGACAAGCTGAGGGCTTTTGAAAGTCAGTTAGTTGGAAAAGAGCTCATCTAGGTTTAATTCTTTGTCTCCAAGTGAACAGCCGATCTAATTAAATGACTTCAACTTATTGTTAGTTGCTCATTTATCTGTTCAAATTGTCCAGAGGCTTCCCTCCTTCCTCTTCAGTATAAGATCTTCCAGTTCTTTGATTAAGGACAGAAAACAAAGTGACCCTCATTCATGCCAGGCCTTGATGAAACTCTCTCATCTACCTGGCCTGAATTTCAAGAGAGAGAAAGAGAGAGACAAAGAGAGAGCAAGCAGAGCTGAGTCGTAACCCCTTACCTATCTAATGATTATCCTTCAAACTGAGCTCCCCCATACCTGGGGGATAACTGTGTGGTCACAGAGAGCGGCTCAGACTCTCTAACAAATAAGCTCTGTGTGATGGAATCCCTGAACCAGAACTAAAAGTCTACGACAGGGAAGAGAAAGAAGCATGAACAAGATTGGGGCAGCTAGAGGGATTGTCTTTTCTACAAGCCTCCTTCGGTATGGATGGATATACCATTCTCCTTTCATAATTAATCCTTGGCTCACAAAGCTACCACCACCACCCTCAGTTTTTGGGAGCATCTGACAACAATCATGCCATGCCTAGTGGCACCAAGCAGTACCTGACTTGTACCTGTTCTGACCCAGCTCCCCAAACATGACAAACCCTCTGAAGTTAACTCAATGATTCCTTTATTAGGAGTGGCAGCAGCCCCGGCAAAAAATTTGTTTCTCACCGCAGGCTAACAAGTCTGTCTGACAGGGAGATGAATAGTTTTCTGCCACATCTATTCATTTCTGCCCCCTGTCTTTTATCTCCAGAGTTAGGGTGGGTGGCTTTTCCTTCTCAAGGATCGGCCCACAGATTTCCACTGCTCTCCTCTCCTCTGCCTTCTGTGCACCTGAACATCAGGCACTGGACCCGGCTGTTCCTCCTCTTCCTCATCAGCCACCTCCAGACCTGGGGGCTGTTGATTCTCCATCTGATGGCTGATGGATGGCCCAGGTTCCTCCTCTGTGTGTGTGTGTCTCTCTGCTAGCTCCATTCCCTCTACCCCCTCAGAGCTCTCACTGACTCTGCTGACTCCCACGCCTCCTCCTCATCTGATTCAGCTACTGGAGGGGCCACTGGCCGATAAGCCATAACAGTACAGAGTTGCATTTGCTGGTTCAAAAAAGATGTATATATTCAATTATGATGGAGGTTTTTTGTTTTTTTTTTAAAAAAGATACAACTGGCACACCCCGGTGGTCAGTGTTTGACAGTCTCTGACATGACAAGCAGTCAACACAGGATGAGATCAATGTCCTGACTGCCTGCCAATGGAATCTAGCCTGGAGCCAAAACTATTCACTGTTTTGCTTTTGGCTGGAGTGCTTTGAAGCATCCCCTTCAGACATTATGAAAACCGTGCATCTGACATGAGCCAATCAAACCCAGCTCCCATAGTTGCCAGTTAGCAACTGACTTGGGTGTATTCAACTTGCAGTTCATGCGTCCTTTGCTTGTGCTTTCTTCTCTCATTCATTATCATTGCAGCAACTGGACATCTGAGCCTCCCTTATTCTGATTCTGTTGGAAGTTGGACCAAAGATAGATCTTCTCCCAGTTGAACTTTTGAACGTTTATTAAATGACTATAAATGCAACTGTTTTTATGTTCCTTCATGGAACTGGCCAGGTGATCTTATTTGAACCAAAAGAGCTATTGGCCTTGCTAGGACACAGTGGGAGCATGCTGGCACTGGACTGCAACTGTCCTAAAACATTAGCAGCCTCTCTGATCAGACTGGATGCTGTGAAGGACAACAATTGCTATTCAGATCCAGCCCTAGCTGTCTGTCAAGGTCAAATTATATTACTGAGCGAGATCGCCTACCAGGCTGCGCTAGCAGATAGTTGTTTTCCTCTTCATAAATTAGCTTTTATCAGAAGTGTTGAAATTTAAGTGAATTACTGAGTTACCTTTCAATGAATTACACACTCTTTCCCACTGCCCCTTTATCTCAAATTGCTCTCAATAATGGTATCAACTAGATGGCTTTCTCTTTGCCCAATTTGATACAGGCCTTCATCTGAAAGTGCCCCAGACATTTAATTAAATACCGAGGAATAGATTGCATTATGTAAAGGTTAGAAGGAGTCCTTGCTTACCAAAGAAAAGCCATGAACCTTGGTCACCTTTGAATGGGGTGGTCAATATACCATCCATTCCCTGCTGAAAATGACTCTCAGCCAGCCAGTACCAGTCCCTGATGTTTATAGGATTCCTGGAGACAAAGAGATATTGACCTTTGCAGGAAAGTTTTCATGAGTTCCTGGAAAAGTTGCATTTCATTTGCATCAAACCAGCAATTGCCTGAAAGGAACAAAGACAAGTTGAAGCACAAGGTCAGTTGGCTGGGATGGGGGCGGGGGGCGATGTTGACTTGTTAGCAAGTTCCTTCAGTTTGCATTTCTTTGCTTCTGTAGCTACTGATTTGTTCTGCATGCAGATTTTGACCATTGGGATATTCTAAGCATTGGTAGAATGCTTTATTTATAATTTTGCTAGGTTTCAATAGCAGCAAGAATGGGCTGGACAATAATGGTGCCCTAAGAGGAGACACGGTAGCTCAGTGGCTAAGACACTGAGCTTGTCGATCAGGAAGGTCAGCAGTTCGGCGGTTCGAATCCCTAGCACCACATAATGGAGTGAGCTCCCGATACTTGTCCCAGCTTCTGCCAACCTAGCAGTTCGAAAGCACATAAAAAATGTAAATAGAAAAATAGGGACCATTTTGGTTGGAAGGTAGCAGCGTTCCGGTGTTTAATCATGCCAGCCACATTACCATGGAGACGTCTTCGGACAGCGCTGGGTCTTCAGCTTTGAACTGGAGATGAGCACTGCCCCCTAGAGTCAGGAACGACTAGCACATATGTGTCAGTCCTTTAAGAGGAGATGGTGATGATGTTTCAATGAAAATAAACCTTAGGGAATGGCCCACAGCCAGAGTTTAGAAGACAGAAGGCTGTGCACAAAGTACTGGCAGGTGAAGTGGAAGAGATGTGCTGGTAGTCCACGAGTTATGACCACAGTCCAAAATTTATGTTGCTAAGTGAAACATTCATTATGAGTTTGCCCCATTTTATGACTTTTCTTGTCACAGTTATTAAGTGGACCATTGCATTTGTTAAGTTAGCAACAAGGTTGTTAAGTAAATCTGGCATCCCAACTGACTGCTTGTCAGAAGTTTGCAAAAGGGGATCACGTGACCTGGGGCACTGCAACTGTCGTAAGTACATGCCAGTTGCCCAGCATCTCAATTTTGATCATGTGATCATGGGGGGGATGCTGTAATGGTCATAAGTATGAAAAATGGTCATAAGTCATTTTTTTCAGTGTCGTTGTAACTTTGAACGGTCACTAAGTGAACTGTTGTAAGTCGAGGAGTACCTGTAGTTACAATGAAAAAAGAACTTTGGGAAAGGTATTTTTCGGTGTATAAGACGAACCTTTTTTCCTCAAAAAAGAGGCTGAAAATCTGGATGCATCTTATACACCAAATATAGCATTTTTTGCCTCCAGAAGCCCCACCCACTTCACCAAAATGGCTGTGCATACCCTTATGGAGGCTTTCAGAGAGCTCCTGGGGGCTGGGGAGGGCAGACATTAGCAAAAAATGGACCATTTTTTGCCCCCCCAGTCCCCAGCAGCACTCTATAAGCCTCCATAAGGCTATGCATGCAATTTTTTTTACAAAAAACGGGCCCATTTTCGCAAACAATGGGCCGTTTTTTGCTCATTTGGGGGAGCATTCTGCAAGTCCCCCCAAGGCTATTCATGCTTTTTTTGGAAAAAAAAAACGGGCCGTTTTGGTGAGGTTTGCAGAGTGCAAAAACTTTTTTTTTTCCTTTTGGAAAGCTCTTTAACTGATTGATGAGAATTACATTTACCTCCCAACGACCAATAAGATCACACAGATTGGGCCTCCTCCGGGTGCCGTCGGCCGGTCAATGTCAGTTGGCGGCTCCCCGGGGGAGGGCCTTCTCTGTAGCTGCTCCAGCCCTATGGAACAATCTACCCGTACAGATCTGGACCCTTACTACTCTTCCGGCCTTCCGTAAAGCCACTAAGACCTGGCAGGCTTGGGGCTGTTGATTAGTATCCAGCCCCACTTTAACTGTATGCATGATGTGAAATTTTAATACTTGTATCCTTATCTTAAATTTTTTAATATATGTTTCTTTTTGTCTTGTCTGTAAGCCGCCCAGAGTCCCAATGGGAGTGGGAGGCATACAAATGTTAATAAATCTAAAACTTTAATAAACCTAATCAAGTGCTGTGCCAGCAGAAACACCTACCTATCTACTGTATTTCTCTCCCTCTCTCCCTCCCTCTCTCTCTCTCTCTCTCTCTCTCTCCCCTTTATCTACCTACCTACCTAACTACTCTCTCCCCCTACCTATCTACTGTATTTCTCTCTCTCTCTCTATTTTTCTCTATATATACCTCTACCTACCAACCTACCTACACTCTCTCCTTACCTACCTACTGTATTTCTCTCTCTTTCTCTCCCTGACTACCTAATTACTTTTTTTAAAAAAATTGCCTCTTCAAAACCTTGGTTTGTCTTATGTGCGTCTTATACTTCGATGCGTCTTATACTCCAAAAATATGGTACTTATGACATGTCATAAATCATGATATACAAGCCATAGAGGTTGGGATCATACATCAAGCTAGGATCAAACCACATGCAACTATGACACAATAAGAGCCGTGGTGGCGCAGTGGTTAGAATGGAGTATTTCAGGCAAACTCTGCTCACATTGCCAGGAGTTTGACTCCTTGGATTCTCACCAGGCTCAAGGTTAACTCAGCCTTCCATCCTTCCAAGGTGGGTAAAATGAGAACCCAGATTGTTGCGGATAATATGCTGACTCTGTAAACCGTTTAGAGAGGGCTGTAAAGCACTGTGAAGTGGTATATAAGTCTAAGCGCTATTGCTAATATGCAAATTGAAACACTGGCTGGGTTCACACAATTTGCTTAACCATGATTTGAACTATGGTTTGTGACGCAGCCACAATGGACCAAGTTCATCCAACAAACTAACACAAAGGACAGTATTATGGTTTTATGTGATGATCTATCAAACTACAATGTGAGCTCTTCTGAAGGTAAATAATAATGATTATATTCACAATGTGTAAGTTCCACTTTTGATTTAGGATTGATTTAGGGTTCTCTACTATGAAGAAAGTCCTGGCAATATAGAAATGTTTATAATAAATGGTGCTGAATTCTGTATAGAGGAAGTGAAGAAAGCACAAGCAGAAAATCTCCTAGAGGACAGCAAATAATAAAGCAGGGACAGGGTAGAAAGGAAAAGAGGGAAAATCCTTTTTTTTTTTGTAGCAATCTGTGGGCTCCGCATGATGGCTTTCATATGGTCCCAGTCCAGTTGCTTTCTTCTGAAGGTCCTTATGGGTCACCCATCTTCGCCAGACCAGAAGAGCAATTTATTCTGCACACTATCCCTGTCTTCTTCTTGACGAATTGTTCCCAAATGGAGTCTGATTGTCTCAGATTTATTCCACCCTAAAAACCGCTGGCGAAAAATCTTACAAATAATTCTTGGTGTCTGGTTTTTACAAAAAGTTTGTAGAGAGCATTCAGGTTTGATCTACTGAGATTTTTTTTTGACGGAGTGCTTAAGTTCTACAGGATAGTATTGCTTCCAGCTGGGCAGGGAGTGTATAATTTGAAACCCGATTCCTGTTTTTGTGCTGATGTCTGCTCTGATTTTCATTCTTTCTTTTAAAAGGAACAAACTAAATTTAATCATCAACCAAGGATGGGCTCATCCTGGCCCAGTGCTAGAATAGTTCTTTCTTGCTTTGTTTTAGATCTGGGCTCCACTGTTCATATACTCCAGTGGTGGGTTGCAGGTGGTACGCCCCGGTACGGGTGTACGGGAGCCTGCCCGGAGCACCGGATACCATTCCGGTATGGTGCTCTGGAGGGCCCACCCGTCCACCCGAGATCCTTACCGGCCTTTTAAGTCTTCAGCGCTTCTGCGCACATGCACAGTGTGTACAGCGCCTGCACGATGCTCCACTGAGCAGCTGGAGCAATGCGGAGGCTCGCGGAGGCACTAAGGCGCATGCGCGTGCTTCACGCATCTATGTGGACTTCGCCGGGCCCATTCCAACTGTACCAGTTGGAACGGGATCCGGAACCCACCACTGATATACTCATATTTGAATGTTGGATATTTTAAAATTACTGTATGCCATCACTTTGCTAAACAAATAATTCCCTCAACACTGTCAAACTATTCATTAAGACTGCATTACTATTATCGTGTTTCCCCGAAAATAAGACAGGGTCTTATTTTCTTTCGACCCCCCCCCCTCCAAGAAAATAAGCACTTGGCCTTATTTTTGGTGCGGTTTTATTATTTTTGAGGTGCAGGAGGTGGCGAGCATGATCACCTCATGGCTGCTGCTGTGTTGCAATATTTTTGAGGGAGGGCTTATTTTAGCACATGCACTCAAAAGCCTGATTGGGCTTATTATCCGGGGAGGTCTTATTTTCAGGAAAACAGGGTACTATTTGTCTTCTCATTGTTCCTATCACCCATCTCCTCCCACTTATGACTGCATGACTGTAACTTATTGCTTGTATCCTTACAATTTATATTGATATTGGTTGTTTCCTGATTGCTTATGTGTCCCTATGAGAATCATTAAGTGTTCTACCTTATGATTCTTGACAAATATATCTTGTCTTTTTATGTACACTGAGAACATATGCACCAAAGAAAAATTCCACTTGGTCAATAAAGAATTCTATTCTATTCTATTCTATTCTATTCTATTCTATTCTATTATTGCATACAAGTGACCCAGAAGAGCTAGGCCTTAGAAGACAGCAATCTGGTGACACAGATATAACTGTTTAGTCTCTTTTGACCAAACTGTGCTATCCCTAATAAAATAAAGTTGGCAGTTTGGGAGCACTTCTTCACCAGTCTGTTCTTGTGAAGCTCAGCTCAAGAATGACATGGTACAATCCAGCCAAAATCCAATTCTTTATTTGCTTGCATAGTATATGCAGAATCTTGCCAGTCTAACCCTATACAGGTAATCCTCAATTTACGGCCACAATTGAATCCTTAGTAATTTCCATTGCTAAGCAAGACAGTTGTTAAGTGAGTTTTGCCCTATTTTATGACCTTTCAGTAGTTAAGTGAACCACGGCAGTGGGTAAGTTAGTAATACGGTTCTTAAGTGGCTCTCCCATTGACTTTGCTTGTCAGTGGGCTGCAAAGGGTGAATCCCATGATCCTGGGACACTGAAACCATGATAAATATGAGTCAGTTGCCAAGCGCCTGAATTTTGATCATGTGACCATGGAGATGCTACAATGGTTGTAAATGTGAAAAACTTTTCTAAAAGTCACTTTTTCAGTGCCGTTGTAAACTTCAAGTGTTCACTAAATGTATGATTGAAAGTCAAAGACTTTCTTCCTGTAGTACTCTCACCCCAGTGGATCTACACTGGAAGGTTTTAAGGTGGTTATCCTAAATCTCTGTCTACTATCCTGCTGTTCTGACCCAGCCTTTGCAAGCAATGAGAAACCACTTACTCACAAATAAAACAACCCCCCTTTTAAAACAGGGCAGGAACAGTCTTTATTCATGTTGGATAGACAAAGCCAAAAATAGTTAGTCACTAATGAGTGTCTTTTATGAAACAGGGCACAAACAGCAGGGGTTTCTTAGCACATAGGCCTGATGGGCACTTGCCTGTGGGCCCCACGAGCATAGGAGCCCCATACTAATCTGTGTATGTTAACCCTTCAATGCACCTTGTATTTATATACAGCAACATATTTATTACATTTTACTGCATTTTTAATTACATGCATCAATAGAAATTAACACTGATTTTTATCGACTGTTTGCCTATTTATTCCGGTGAATAGTTGTACAGGCCCCAGTACACTGCTTTGCCCGGGGCCCATAATGCTGTTAAGACAGCCCTGACGAACAGTCTCTGTTCATGTGAGAAATCAAGATAAACATCCTTCAATAATTAAGCCAAGCAGAAACAGTCCCTGTTCACACCATCTGAGGCAAATTCACTACCTATTATTTCCCAGCAAGGAGACTCTGTTTGTTGGTACCTCAAAAACAGAGCAGTTAGTTCCAACAAATCTGGTTTGGGCAAAGGAATCTGACTTGATTGTTGTACAGTGGAAAACAAACGGAATCTGCAACAACAGGCCACTCCCAAACTGCTACTACCATGTTTCCCAGAAAATAAGCCAGGGCCTTATTTTCTTTCGACCCCTGAAATAATTTTTGGGAGGTCTTATTATTTTTGAGGTGCAGGAGGCAGCGCCCATGGTCACCTCGTGGCTGCTGCTGTGTTACAATGTTTTTTGGGGAGGGCTTATTTTCACGGGAGGGCTTATTTTAGCACATGTGCTCTAAAGCCTGATTGGGCTTATTATCCGTGGAGGTCTTATTTTGGGGGAAACAGTATTTATTTCCCAGCCAGGGAGGGGCTGGCTAGCATCTATGACTTCTTTTCCCTGAGAGCCAACTTATTGCTTTCCAATGACCTCCACTGCTCTCTTCTCTACACATACGCTCATCTGGGATGGGCACATCTGTTCTTCCCCCTCACTCAGCCCAGGCCCCAAAGAAAGCTGCCTCTCCACTTGGGGGAGGACAGAAGGCCCCGGCTCTGTCTCTGTCTCCTCATCAGAGCCTTCCAAAGGCTCTGAAACTGGCCAAGGCTCCCCCTCCCCCTCCTCCTCATATGACTCTGCTGCTAGTTCTGCTGGCAGCCTATGGGCCACAATATCTGCTTTGGGCCACATTGTCCCTTGTCTCACTCCTCTTTTTGGAATGGGCTTCCCCCTTCCTGGGAATTTGCTCCAGGTTGTCCTCGAGTTACAACAGTTCTTTTGGTGACCATTCAAAGTTACAAATGCATTGAAACAAGTGACTTAGGGCCTCTTTTCACACTTACGATGGTTGCAGTAGGCCCATGGTCATGTGATCAAAATTCAGACGCTTGACAACCTCTCATATTTATGATGGTTGCAGTGTCCCTGGGATAATGTGGTCACCTTTTCCGATCTTCTGACAAGCAAAGTTAATAGGGAAGTCCAATTCACTTAACTGCCATGTTACTGATTTAACAACTGCAGTGATTCACTCAACAACTGAAAGATCATAAAATGGGGCAAACCTCACAACTTAACAATTGTCTTACTTAACCACATAAATTTTTGGGTCAATTGTGGTCATAAGTCAAGGACTCCCTAGATTTCATTGTTCTTCATTGTACTCCATCACACTTTTTCAGACGACTTTCTATCCTGGTTCTTTAGGGTTGAATGGACAATCTTCATAGGTTGGGTACCAACTGTCAGTTATTCTAAACTATCATCATATGCTTTCCACCTATTGGCATACTATTCTATTACACCTTATGATAGGGCTCATAGTATACATGAAAGGAACCCTGAGAAATAGGCAACAAAGGAGTAGTGGATAATGTTCCATTTCAACTTTCCAGATGCCCCAGTGCAGAGTGATTATTATTTTGGGATAAGAGAAAAAAAGCAAGTCTATCAGGAAAGCAGCCAAGGTCTTTATATTCTGCCCTGTACAGATGATCTACTACTAAACCTCTCATGTCTGCTTGATATTTTATCACCTTCAACTGCATCATAGAGCAAAACTTTGTCAACAGAAGTACCTCAAATGGATTAATTTACAGAATGTTGTGACCATTGCTGTGGGTGGGATAAAATTTGGGAAAGTTGTGTGGCTTAATGCCACCACTATGCTGCTTTGATCAGAGGATTCTCACTTCAAATGTTCCAACAGCTCAGTGGCCATTTGTGAAATCCTGAGCCCCTTCTTCCATCTGGCAGTAGCATTTACCCATCTTTTGGAAAGGGAAGGAAAGGGGGAAGGAAGGGATTGAGGGGGGGAACGAGGGAGGAAAGGAGGGGAAGAAGGAAGAAAGAGAGGGAGGGAGGGAGGGAAAGGAAGGAAGGAAGGAAGGAAGATATTTGATGCTCTCTGCTATTGATTCCCACAAATACAATGGGGTAGCCAGCAAAAGTCAGAGATTGCTCCTGTTCCCTTTGATTTTTTTGCTTGCCCATGGTCATCCAATTTCTCCATTTAAGTAAGGAAAGATCCTTGAAATGATGACCCAACATGTCGTAGGTTGTCTAGTTTCATGCAGCAATAAAAACTGGAGAACTATATGATGCATTTTTGGCCCTGTCTATTCTGCCTTTTGGGCTGGAGGGTTTTGAGGGAGGGGGTTTACATGGTACCGTCATTAATTAATTCATCCCACTGCCGATCTCTTTGAAGCATTTTTAGCACTTTCAGTAGCTAATTACCAACAAAGTGTAAAACTTGTAGCCTCAAGGACATATACTGGCAGATTGTAAAAAATAAACTTTAGGGCAAATCTTTTAAATCTGTTTCAGTTGCCTCTTAGAAAAAACACTCTCTGGATTTACCTCAGAATTAGTAGGTCTGCTGGGTATCTCAAACGTCTGAAAACAAGTGGTTTCCAGAAAGTTGAATGAATTTTGTCCAGTAATTTCCCCCCTTCCAATTCAGCCAATGCTACCCAAGGGTGCAAGTGATTTATTAGAGTACAAAGGAACTGTGGCTGTTGCTGGTTTTCTAGTGCCTTCCATCAATACCGTCTTACTTTTAAAAAAAATTCTGAAATAAGCATTTGCAGCCAGGCTAGCTGGGGTTGTGCCAGGTAACTGCTGTGAGATTCAGAGCCTGCCTGTGAGTTTCTTTTCACCCAACATGCAGAGTTCAGCACCATGACTCAGATTTTATCAAGTGGAATGGGAAACAAAGGAGATTCTAGTGTATGATTAACCTGATCCAGCAAATATCTTTTGTCCTTGCCTCTAACCTTTGTGAACAGATATTGTGTAATCATCCAGAAGTGGAAGCTATATTTGTCAGCAACCTCAGTGGCACTTATTTAGTCCTCTTCTCCAACTCACCTTGTCCCTCAAAGCTCCTTGTTTCCTGCCAAATTTGTGTGGCACATTAAAGCTGTCCAAGACTGGGTTGAACTGGCACATCCTGGTTAGGGTTAGCATCGGCGCGAGAGGGGGGGGGGACAGCGACAGGAGCTTGCCTTTATTTGCAACTCCCAACTGACAATCTTGTGCCACATTTCTAAGAGTCCCAAGTATTCAGGAACAGATTTTGATGTTTAGGCAGGAAGAAAGTTTCTTCAATGAATAGAATTCATAAAAGATGGTTTATTTCTATAAAAATGTACAATATGATTCCCTAATTTATTTACCGTATTTTTCGGAGTATAAAACACACTCCCCCACAAAAGAGGGTGAAAATTGGGTGCATCTTATACACTGAATGTAGTCCCACCCACCTGCCTGTCCCCCCTACCCGCTGGCCCCTTTGGCCTCTGCCTTCCAGCAATTTGCCTCCTTGCAGCAAACAGCCTTTTTCAGTTTCAGCATCAGCACAACTTGATTAGCACAAGGAGCTGATTGTTGGTTGGATCAGCCTCCCAATCATCAGCTGTTTCAAGCTGCAGGGATTGCCTATTGCTGCCTTTGCATGCCCTCTGCATCCTGTTTTTGACCTCTGTGTGCCCCATTTTTGGCCACTGCATGCCCCATTTTCCGCCCATTCTGATCCCCACTGCCTGGAACAGGCAGAAAATGGGGTACATGGAGGCCAAAAACAGAGCATGCAGAGGCTGAAAATGGGATGTGGGGGCCAAAAATGGGGCATGTGAAGATGGCAATAGGCAATGGAAATCCCTGCAGCCTGAAACAGCTGATCGTCAAGAGGCCAATCCAGTATTCATAGAATAGGGGGATATTGCATTGTATTTATTCTCAGAAGGAAAATGAGATATCAGTTCACTACAGCTACCAAATTATGTGATTAGCATTGATGAAATGATTATGACTTGATTTACAACTGTAATGGAGTCTGCCCATCGTGGTTGTAAGTTGTGATGGTTGTAAATCAGATCAGTCACACGACAGACCTGATTTTATTATCTTTTTTGTGGCAGTCATTTGGCAAATGCCACAGGCATTAAGCAAATCAATGGTTTCTATGGGCATGGTTTTGCCAAAAACTAGGAATAACTATTTAAAACAACAACAACAACAACAACAACAACAACAACAATAACAACACACAAATGTCTGTGGAGATTATCAGTCATCCAGGTCATGGTTGTTTGAAAGGTATTTTTTCAAGAGGCAATTGGACTTTCTGCTTTTTCTTTGAAGTTGTTTTGCTTCTCATCCAAGAAGCTTCTTCAGTTCTTCTTTGGAACTGAAACTTCTTGGATGAGAAGTGAAATGTCTTCAAAGAAAAACCAGAAAGTCCAATTGCCTCTTGAAAAAGTATCTTTGAAGCAAACACCCAAAATTGAGTCACATATCAATGGAATTACCCTCTGACTGTTGGAACTTTGAAATTGACTTGTAAATAGCTCAAATGTAGGTCTGTCATTACTTCAAATGGTTGCTAAGTGACTGGTTATAAGTCAAGGACTACCTATATGCCATATTTTGGACATCAAGAAACTATAATGCTGTAGATGGTGTTTTCTAATCCTCTATTTATCCAGCTCTCTCTCTTCCCATCTCTCCATCCATCCATCCATCCATCCATCCATCAACCAATCATCTATCTATCATCTCTCTCTATCCCTCCATTTGTCATTCTTTCTTTCTCTCTCTCTCTCTCTCTCTCTCTCTCTCTCTCTCTCTTTCTTTCTTTCTTTCTTTCTTTTCTGTTATCTAACTTTATGAGTTTCTCAGATTATGCCACATACAGACTAATTTGAAATTCTGAAGGGCATTTCCATATCTTACCAAGACAGGTTTTCTTAATCATGCTAATAATTAATTTGGGCTCATTCTATCTGGTAAACAAAACTATCCAGACTACACAATGGCCTTAGGGTAAATCATTATTTCCCCCATTTTTTAGTTTTTCTTTCTATTCAATAATCATATTTATTTTTTAAACCCAATGTGCTTTTTAGTGATTTTGAATTGGCTTAAGAAGGTACAACTTATTGACTGAAAACAAATTTCTTATTCTTTCTTCTAATCAACATGGTTAACATCTGTTTCTTTTATGCATCTTGTTTAAGCCCAATAAAATGATTGTGGATTCACTAACAGATGGTGTTTTTCTTTGCCTGGTTTATACAAGCAGCAACATCAAGTAATATTCCTGGATTGTCACAATTGGACTTGTAAGTTTGGGCTTAAATGTCTGAATATACTGTGAAACAGTGGCACAATAGGGAAGAAGCTTTGTGCAAAGAAAACTAATATACCAAAGACAAAGACAGGCTAAATGGACTGAGAGTGTGCCTCACTTATTTATTTCCCTTGAGGGATGGAAGAGAGCTGATGTGGGATGAAAGCTTCTTCCCCCGTCACCTCACAACTCTTACTTCTACTCCATCACCTGTCAACTGGTTTTAAACTTTTTTAAAAAGATGAGTTTACTATTCTTTATTCTTTGCCATTCTTCTGGAGTGTTAACTCTATGATTCAAAGTGGTATGAAAAATTGATAATCACTCTGGGTACCATGTAAGAAGTGGGGTCTCTATCATTTCCTCTTATTGCCCCAACAGTATTGGACAGTCCTCCCCATGTCATCATTTAGCATCCAATAAGAAACAAAGAAGGACACAGACAAAATGCATGTTGCAACATCACAATTTTTGCCTCCTTAAACAAATGTAGAATGTAGAAATACCTGAATTTAAAGAAGAGGGATAGTGTGATGCCATGAAAAACAATTCATTGTTCTGGCATCATCAAGGCTGATGCTTACACATAAGGCCATTTAAAACTGGCTAGTATTAACTATAGGGCCCAAAATGATGTGGAGCAAGATTTTGAAAGTATCTACTTTCCATAACTGCAGGAGGGATTCTGGAAGAAAGTATTAACAGAGTTGGAAGGGACCTTGCAGGTCATCTAGTCCAACCCCCTGCCCAAGCAGGACACCCTACATCTGCCTCTACCTAGGATCGAACTCACAACTCCTGATAGGTAGGCAAGAGCTTCATCTCTAGGCCACAGCAGTAGGTGTAGGAAGCACCAAGATAAGATAGTGGTAACTGCCATGTTTGAGAGTATCAATATCTCATCTTAGTGCTGCCCATTTCCTTCCATGCTGAATTAGGAGGAGAAAAATGCAAAATGTTAGATAATCCTGTTAGGAAAGCAGTGCTATCACTCTGCATCACAGGTGGGAAGCTATTGAGGCGTAGTGGCTTAAGACTGAAAGAGATTTATTACTGAGGCAAACACAATTCTCCATGGATCGATCTTAGCATTGGCTGCATAGATTCTGTGTGAAATATGTAAATGTTTAGATCAGTGTTTGGCCTGGTGTAGAATCTCAGCTAATGGGTATTCATTTTTCCTGATGATAATCAACTCCGTTTGCCAAGTAACTAAGGTCCCTGTTGTGGGATGACTCATACTGTGATTGCCACATGTTTTCCATGAACATCTGTTCAGAGATTGTCAGTATCACCCAAACTGGCTTCAACTCAGAACTATAACACTGGAGGCATGTAAACCCTTTCGCATTAAAAAAATCAGCATGGAAGAAACAAGCATTGCCGTAATATATATCTGAAGCTCACCTGTCAATGCCTCTACTTTAAAATCAGCAGCTAAGAATCCATCTCCTAAGTCTACAGTATAGGACCGTATTTGTTGTCTCATCTGTCATTTACAAGTGTGTGGATAGAGTGGGGTGGGGATATAAAAATGTCCTAAAATCAATTAAGTAAATGCCAGTAGGAAAGGGGGATATGCATCAAAAGAAAGCTGTAATTTATTGTCTATAGTGTCAGCTTATTTTCTTATCTGGGTTGAATTTGGAGGCTGAATTTTATCCTTTTACTTGGCACTAAATGTTCATTCCTTTGGTTTTGCATGAGCCATGATTCTGCCATCTTTCTGTCCCTCACAATCCTAACCCCTGTCTTAAGTGTTCTCTTGATGTAGTAGTCTGGTAGGATGTAGCCTTCCAGCTAAATGGTATAATGGTATAAGTTTATTTATAGGCCGCCCTTTTCCCTGAGGGGACTCAGGGCGGCTTACAACTTATGTGGGAGGGGATACATACAATGACGTATAGAACATACATAATTAAAAAATAGAGCAACATTCATCATTCGGGTGGGGACGGATTATAATCTTTAACCCCAGGCCTGACGGGATAGCCAGATCTTGAGGGCTGTGCGGAAGGTCTGAAGGGTGGTGAGGGTACGAATCTCCACGGGGAGATCGTTCCAAAGGGTCGGAGCTACTACTGAAAAGGCTCTCCTCCGCGTAGTTGCCAGTCGACACTGACTGGCAGATGGAACTCGGAGGAGGCCTAATCTGTGAGATCTTATAGGTCGTGAGGAGGTAATTGGCAGAAGGCGGTCTCTCAAGTACCCAGATCCACTACCATGAAGGGCTTTATGGGTGGTAAGTAGCACCTTGAAGCGCACCCGGAGATCAACAGGTAGCCAGCGCAGCTCGCGGAGGATAGGTGTTATGTGGGCGAACCGAGGTGCACCCACAATCACTCGCGCGACCGCATTCTGGACTAGCTGAAGTCGCCGGATGCTCTTCAAGGGCAGCCCCATGTAGAGCACGTTGCAGTATTCCAGCCTAGAGGTCACAAGGGCATGAGTGACTGTTGTGAGAGCCTCCCGGTTCAGTTAGGGTCGCAACTGGCGCACCAGGCGAACCTGGGCAAATGCCCCCCTGGTCACAGCCGACAGATGGTAATCAAAAGTCAGCTGTGGGTCCAGAAGGACTCCCAAGTTGCGAACCCTGTCTGAGGGGTATAATATTTGGCCCCCCAGCCTGAGTGATGGAACACTAGCCAAATTATTGGGAGGAAAACACAACAGCCACTCGGTCTTTTCCGGGTTGAGTACAAGCTTGTTAGCCCTCATCCAGTCCCTAACGGCTTCGAGACCCCAGTTCATCACGTCCACCGCTTCATTGAGTTGGCACGGGGCGGACAGATACAACTGCGTATCGTCCGCGTATTGGTGGCATCTTATCCCATGCCTCCGAATGATCTCGCCCAGCGGTTTCATGTAGATGTTAAATAGTAGGGGGGACAAGACCGACCCCTGCGGCACCCCATATGTTAGGGGCCTAGGGGTCGATCTCTGCCCCCCAACCAACACCGACTGCGACCTGTCCGAGAGGTAGGAGGAGAACCACTGCAGAACAGTGCCTCCCACCCCCACCTCCCGCAGTCGTCGCAGAAGGATACCATGGTCGATGGTATCGAAAGCCGCCGAGAGGTCAAGGAGAACCAAGATGGAGGCATGGCCTCCATCCCTGGCTCTCCAGAGATCATCGGTCAATGCGACCAAAGCAGTTTCTGTGCTGTAACCAGGCCTGAAGCCGGACTGGAATGGGTCAAGGTAACTGGCTTCCTCCAAGGACCGCTGAAGCTGGGAGGCCAGCTTCACGGGGAACGACTACATTACTACTACTCTGTTATCAGTACTATCTGAATTTCTCACAATGGCTCCCTTGTTTCCAACTGAATATTCAAAAAGTAAACATATTTGAAAAGAAAGTCCAGGACAAGATTTTGCTGGGCCACCTGTGGAAATGTTAGCTGCTGGCCAAGTGGTCTTCGTCAGGCTAGTATCTTCCAGATATATTGGCTATAACTTTCTAAATCCGAGCCAATCGGAGACTGAGCATGGTTAGTCAATATCCTACTGGAAAGCTTTAGATTGGGAAAGATGAGGGAATGGGTGATGGCAATGGGAGACCTGTTCCATTGTTTCACTCATCTCCATTTACAATTGCTCTGCTTCTCAGATTAAACTCTCCTTCTTCTTTTACCTAATTGGCAATGGCAGATCTCAGATACAGGAGTAAAGTGCACTAAGTGCTGGATGTGTATGAAAAAGCATCCAAGGAAGGAGAGGGACCTTTTGTTTAATGATCAAAGTTTGTTTTTGTAGTTTCTTCTAACTTTGAGAACATTGTCTTACTTTCTCAGGCATTTTACCATTTCTCATTTGAATTTCCAAATTGTAGTTGTATTGTTGGCAATGTGCCTTCCATAACTCACATTAATTTTCAAGCCCTTGAAAAAAAAGCATACCAGTCTTTGCCTTTTTTTTCATTGACATTAAAAAGGACACAATATGGGTAAGAATTTCTACTTCCCTGGATCCATAAGAGCAAAATCTCTGTAAACAGGGAGTTCCATAAAATCTTCCCACCAACAGGGCTGAAGGGAGAGAGCAAAGTGGGTTCTGGGAAAGGCCCATCTATGTTTGCTTAGAGCTAGATTGGATAAATACCCCAAATACAAGCTATCTAACATTTTGGCAACCAATACCCCTTATTCTTTCTTTGACTCTTGATTTGGCCTCCTTGAAGATTAATTGGCCTAAATATTCAACAGAGAGGCCAAAACTGCAAAATTCTTTTATACAGGCACCGGGCCAATGAACTTGATAGCTATATTGGCAACAGCAAAGGCATAGTACGGCCTGTAGGATCAAATATGGTTCTAAGTCCTGAGATCCTGGTCCAGGCATGGACATTAATACTTGGCATGTTAGCTTCAAGCTCAAGACTACACAAGGGATGGATTTAGGGTATTGAATGAAGTTCTAAGGAAAATCAGTTGAAAAATTTCATAAGCTCTTAGTTTGGTATATGGCCAAATTGCATCCCATATAATAGCTGGGCAATGTTTAATTTGCTGGAGTGTAATTTGCCATTTGTTGCATATAAAATTTAGTTATTGCTAGTGCACTCTTTGGAACAATAGAAGTGGAATAATTTACCTGGGAAGTTAATTTCCTAGTGGCTTGAAATATAATGCCCAAGCATTTAAAGCATCTGACTTATCTGATTCATTGGAATCAGTTGTTCTCTTGTCCCTTCAGGGGGTCTTTTTTGAGGGGGGAAGTAGATTTATTATATTATTCCTCGTTATGGTAGCATGCAAGGGACCTTAGTGCTTGCTTCATGCCTACAGAAGACAATGACAGGAGAATTGCATTGTGAACACAGAGAATAATTGGGAGATGCCTATCAACCAATTGAAGTGCATGAATACCAACTGTCAGATCCCTAAAATGATATTGCCATTCAATTGGGAGGAGAGAGGTCTCAGAGTTAAATCACTAGCTGTACCTGTAACAACTGAGTTTTACCACTTTACAACTGGTTTCCTGTCATCGGAAGACTGAAGTCCCAGCACTTCTGGAGGGATGTTTATGATGGCCATGTGGGATATCTTACTTTAATGTCTAACTAGAGATAGCCATGGGAACGTGTGTTTTATTTGACTCTCAGGGCAGAAGAGTTAAGGAAACATCTTCACACTTGTGTATTGGTCAGAATCTGCATTTGGACAAAGGGGAGGAGTCATTATCAGTTTAATCCCACTTGCATTGCCTAAAGAGTTTCAGATGCTTTGCCTCTAATGGTTTCCATCCTGCTTGATTAAAGGTGCATGGTGGGGGCACACGGGGGAGTTGGTGCCCCCCTGTGCCCTGTTTTTTGCCCTAGGAGGCTGCAGGGAGGCCTGCTAGGCCAAAAACGGGGCACAGGGGGGTTGCGCACATTAACCAGGTTTACAGTTTAGTGAACAGGTACCTGGTACATAGTTTGCTAATGATGTTGAATAAGCTAATTGACATGGCCCGTATTTTCCATCATTTAAAAATAATAATCCTTATTCTCCACAAGTTTTCCTAAAACTATTTGCCTTAGTAGCCATAGTTGAATCTTGAGCCAGTGAATTTTATAACTATCCCTTCTGTGAAATGGTACTTCTTTCCATTCTGTGGAGCTTGCTGTTTACCAAGGCACCTATGTATGGAAAGGAATTGAACTGGTGAAAGTTGTATCACACTGGCATGATGCAAACTCTTCCCTTTTGGAAGGTTGATTGTGATGTCACACCTAGCTGGGAAGAGGGCAGAGTTTGTACCACAATTGCACATGTCTGCTTTTGTCATTTTGGCAATAGTGCTGGATTCTGGACACACATCTGTATGGGGACTGATTTTAAAAGTAACAAGTTAAAGCAGTTCATATTGCCAGTCACTTCCTCTGGATGACCTCAGAGTCCTAGTCATGCAGCAGACAAATTTCACTATATTTATAATTTTGTAAACTTCTACTGTGTCTTCCTTCCATTTTCCTCCTTCTCATGCTTCCTCGGTTCTGTTATTATATTGAGATTATCGGGATCCAAAAATCCTTCTACTTAGCATAGATCTACCTTTGCCAGGTGGATGCTTTTCTGCTTTGTTGTTCCATAATTCTCAGAAGGTATTTTTAACACACATAGAGTGCACCTTTGGGAAGAGTGGCATAACGGTGGTGGTTGTAGTGCCTCCTATGGCAAAACCAGTATTAGGCCTCCAGTCATATTCCTTTTAGGATCTTTGGCCTGCCACACTCTCTCTTATTTTACTATGCTGTTTCATTAGTGGGGAATTGGGAAGGGGAATAGTAAGGAGTAGAATGTTGTTGTCAAAATAAAACATTCCTTTCTAGAAGCCCAAGGTCATTCTTTGTCCCTGCACCTCTGCACCTGACCGGAACTAGATGGGTGGAATTGTCAGTGGAAGATTGGGCCATGTGATGGACTTGTGGGTTTGCGGGCAAGATCATGAACTTTCAATTGGGTGGGAAACCATGGAAGCTTTCAGATTCGGGTTTCCACAGATGCGCCAATATGTCTCTCTTAATAAATTGGAAGTTTGAGGAAAGCTATGCCTTGGACTCTGATTTAATTCTGGATGATATTTGGAATGCTGACAACCAGATCATCAGGAATTCTAGCATTTATAGATTAGTGCTTGGCTGAATTACATTCATCCTAGAAGTTTATTAATGATGCTGTACTCTGAGACTTGCTTGGCAATAATTCTTTTAGCAGAATAAGAGAACTTGTCACTGAGATCATTCTTCCTCCCCCTTTCCCTCCCATCACCCAGAGCTGAAGAAGATTTTTCATGTGAATCATGGAGCAACCCAATTATCTTTGTAACTAAGTCCGCTGGCTGCTTTCTTAGAAACTTTTAATTTGTTCTCTTGCCCCTAGAGATGCTTTTAAACAAAAAGCTGGTGTTTTTTTTTTTTTTTGCTGTAAAGTACTGTATACATATCTTTCTTCAAGCTAGCATGAATATATTACATTCTCAATTGTTTGGTGCTCTGGCTAAGGCTGGTCAATTTTGTAAGACGTAAGGAGATTCAAGAAGTTTTATATTGTTACATTTTAAAGCACATTGATTCATAAAAATGAAATAAGTGTTCTATATATTAATATTTAGGCCATTTAGCCAAACATACTATTTTTTTTAAATTGGAGGAAGTCTGCTTTTCCTCCAGATAGCAATAGCACTTAGATTTATATACTGCTTCATAGTGTTTTTACAGCCCGCTCTAAGCAGTTTACAGAGTTAGCATATTGCCCCCAAAAATCTGAGTCCTCATTTTATCCACCTTGGAAGGCTGGGTCAGCCGGTGAGATTTGAACTGCTGAACTGCAGCTAGCAGTCAGCTGAAGTAGCCTGCTCTCTAACCACCATGCCACCTTGGCTCTCTGACAGCTGGCCACTATATGATCCAATATAACATCCATTGTTACCTGAACAGAATCTTGCAAGTCTGGAAGTACATCTCTCTCATCCTCCCACTTGTCTTTACAGTCCAAGTAGCCAGGGAGGGTCACTTCTGAGATATTTACCACATCCACATCCCTTCTACAGCTTCAGCTGCCTCTCGTCTGACTTGTGCCTAGTCTGAGGCTCTTCCTCCTGTCTCTCAAGATCATCCCCACGTACCATTACAATATCTTGACCAATTCTAGTGGGGGGTTAATGAGAGCTACAGCTACAGACTTCACACTTTCTACCTTCTCTCTATGGCTTGTAGCCTGGTTATTCTTCTTCAGCAGGAAGCCATTCAGGGGTGTCAAACTGGTGACCTGTGGGCTGGGTGCGTCACACACAGATCACACCCACCCCAGCTGGGAAAAATGGGAATGGGAAAAATGTTGTGAAATGTCATGTGACGGCATCATGACATGGCAAGTTCGACACCCGTGCATTAGATCTTCTCTAAAGCTGAGCTTCAAGTCTGCCGCCTGTTTCAGAACAGAATGTGAAAAATTATCACAAGGGAGAAGGCATTTTGGGTGGCTGTGCCTGAGGTAGGAAATGTCCTTTCCAGAGAGATGCATAATCCCTTTAGTTCCAGGAATTAATTTTTTATTCATCTAGACTTTATAAAGTCTTGGTCTTCCTTTATAAAAGCTGTGTTTAAAATATGTTTTCATTTTGATGGGCTATATCATTTTGAATGGCGTTTTAATGTTATATTTGCTTATGAAGTATATAAAGACCGCTGCTTGTGGGGAACATAGCTGTATAAATACATTAATAACGTAAGTATGTATTTTAAGTACTAGCTCTACGGAGAGGGATCCAATCAGAACTGGGATTAGGATGTGCAAGAAAGAGGATTTAATCTTTCTCTCTCACTGTGATTTCACAGAAATTTCTGTAACGGCCTTAGCTATCACTTGGCTTAGGGAGCAAACATCAGTTAGGAAGCATGGCCAAAGAAACTTTCTAGGTTTGTTAAAATTGTCTTTTTCTACCCAATTATGACTTCATTACTATTGTGCTAATCTCACCGCATCTCCCACTTTGAAAAGAGTACTGAGGAGCTACTTGCAGCCTCAGCTCTCAATGGGTGTCTTGAGATGGTGAATAAAAATAGGCAGGAATGACCTTGAAATACAAGAGTTCTCCCCTGTTACTTGGAGGTTTTACTTTGGTTGTCCCGAACCCTTCATTACATTAGAGCTAATGATCAATTATTTTTGCATCTCTGGGTGTACCTCCTGGACAAAGTTCTAAAACCCAATAGTATTTACTGTAAAATAAAGATACTGTATTTTGTAATATCTTTAATGGTAATATTAGATTCTCTCAAAATGTGGTGATTGCTAAATAGGGAAGATGCCTACCGGGGTTTTATTTTTAACTGCCCTGTAGTGAGAATTTAAATATTCATGCTTATAAAGAGACAGTAAAAATCATTTTCCTCCCCAAAGTACAAGATTGAGAATGACTGCTGGAAGAGAATATCTACATGCAATGGCTCTTATTCAGCATCTGGATCTGGACTAAAGTATTTAGAATAGAATAGAATAGAATAGAATAGAATAGAATAGAATAGGGCAGGGCAGGGCAGGGCAGGGCAGGGCAGAACAGAACAGAACAGAACAGAACAGAACAGAACAGAACAACAGAGTTGGAAAGGACATTGGAGGTCTTCTAGTCCAACCCCCAGCTTAGGCAGGAAACCCTATCCATTTCAGGTCTCTTCTTAAAAACTTCCAGTGTTGAAGCATTCACAAATTCTGGAGGCAAGTTTTTCTACTGATTAATTGTACTAACTATCAGGAAATTTCTCATTAGTTCTAAGTTGCTTTTCTCCTTGATTAGTTTTCACCCATTGCTTCTTGTTCTACCCTCAGGTGCCTTGGAGAGTAGCTCCCTCTTCTTTGTGGCAGCCCCTGAGATATTGGAACACTGCTATCATGTCACTCCTAGTCCTTTTTTAATCAAACTAGACATACCCAGTTCCAGCAACCATTCTTTATATTTATATTTAATGCTGGTAATGCTTGCGATGTCCGTTTTCTCACTCACTTTCCTTAATTTCATTGACACTGATTCAACCTACTTCTCCCAAAGATGTTAGCTGTCAACCACCGTCTGCCCGCTCAAATATATATCTGTTCAAACATGCCACAAAGTGACTGATCTTTCCAAATTGTTTCTCTGAAGCCTTTGCCAATTGAGAAGACTGTCTGGGAAATCAAAAAGAAAGAACTGCAGTAATTAATTTCCCGATGGCTATTTCCCCCCCCCCACTCTTTTCCCCTAAACTGTTTACTCAGAGAAGCGAGTCCCATTCAGCATGAGTTCTTCCACAGTTAATTAAAAGCCTCATCTTTGTACATCCTGCCCATTTACTCCTTCTTGGGGATCACACGGTGATGAACTGTTGAGAAGACTATTGAGACCATGAGCTCCTTAATTACCTCTTTTCATCCATTTTCTTTACAGAGATGATCAGGCAGAGAAGCCTGAAGTTGTACTGTTGATAAAAGAGACATGGGTGATCGAATTTCCTACATTTTATACCTATCATCCATCCCTCATTAAAACAGAGCACGTTTTAGTGGCTTTAGGCAAATAGAGGGAGAAAATTCTCATTACTAATGCTTATCTTGCCGCAAATGATTTCTTTTTTTAAAAAAATGGTTAGATTGATTAAAAAATAGATGATACTAGCTATCTAGCTAAGTAGATTCGGAGGTAGATAGCTTGATGTATCCCACACTTCTACCTAATTAGAATACTGTCATAACGCATCAGCTCTTATTTTCCCCCTTGTTCCATTTATTTATTTAACTTATATCTCCCTTTTTCATACAAGGCAAGGCAGCATACCAGTGCTCTTTCCACCTATTTCCCCCAAACAACCCAGCAAAATGAGTCCGGTTGCAAGTGACCTAGTTGGTGTCCATAGCTAAGGTTAAAGAAGAACTCATCATCTCCTGATTTCCACTCAATCATCTTAACAATATACCACCCCATACCACCCCATGCCACATCATTCTATATATAAGGTAAAGGTAAAGGTTCCCCTCACACATGTGTGCTAGTCGTTCCTGACTCTAGGGGGCGGTGCTCATCTCTGTTTCAAAGGCAAAGAGCCAGCACTATCCAAAGATATCTCCATGGTCATGTGGCCGGCATGACTAAATGCCCAAGGCGCATGGAATGCTGTTACCTTCCAACCAAGGTGGTCCCTATTTTTCTACTTGTATTTTTACATGCTTTCAAATTGCTAGGTTGGCAGAAGCTGGGGCAAGTAACGGGAGTTCACTCTGTTATGCAGCGCTAGGGATTCAAACCGCCAACCTTTCTGATTGACAAATTCAGTGTCTTAGCCACTGAGCCACTGCGTCCCTGTTATAAAAGGTAAAGGTTCCCTTTGTTTTGTTTTTTAAACAATTTTTTTACGTTTAAAATTAAGGAATAATTATTATAGTTGAAAAATTGACATATAACAAAAATGTACTTATGTTTATCTAATGAACAATTTGTGATTCGATATATAATTGTAAGTGGTGACCATGGAAAGGACATACAAAATCTTGTAACCAACCAACACGCTATATGAAATGGAAGAAGGTTATATGTGTTTTATGTTTTTGTTTGTTTTTGTTTGTTTAAAAATTAAAAAATCTTTATTAAAAAAAGGTAAAGGTTCCCCTCGCACATATGTGCTAGTCGTTCCCAACTCTAGGGGCCAGTGCTCATCTCTGTTTCAAAGCCAAAGAGCCAGAGATTCAAACCACTGAACTGTTGACCTTTCTGATTGATAAGCTCAGCGTCTTAGCCACTGAGCATCCCTTATATGTATACCACATCAAAAATGATTCTCTGTGCCATGACATTGCCTTCATCTCATCCCTAGCCTGTAAATAAGAAAAATGTAAATTGTTGCTACCTGACCCAGTCTTATTTGATACCATCCAAGAGGTCTTGAATTATATATAATAGTCTATTCAGCTTTGTCATCCTGGGAGGAAATTAGTCCACAAGAACCAGAGGAATCAGAAAAAGAATAGAGATGGTCAATAGCAAATTTAATAGCAGTATAATTTTATGCCAGTGTAATTTTCTAATTCAAAGATAAATGGAAATATCTTAAATTGATGGGAGGAAAAAGCTCAGATTCAACTCTAAAGATGTTACAGAAGAACACATTTTTCCCCCTCCAGGACCCTGCAATTTGTACAGTATCTCATTTGTTTTCTCATAGAGTGTTATTTTTGCAGAGGATAAGAAAATGAGAGCGGCAGAACCGAGGTTAAAAGTGAAAAGGTTGAGTTCTGAATAAAAGCCACATGTGGCATTTACCATTGAAGTAATTACAAGTATCACAGGAAGGAGAGTGCCTGTTTATTATTGTGTTGCCCTGCCCATTCCATTGTATCTCTAACATTCAACACCATCTCCTTGAGAGACTTACTGGAAAGATAATAATTTTATCATTTTTTCTAGTATACTCTTTCTTTATTTCTGTGCCTTATATTTTAGCTGAATTGAATCCAGATTACTTTGGATTATAGGAGATGGATAGATAATAGCTCAGTGGCTAGATGATAGGTAGATATGTAGATTGGGGGAGAGAGACAGAGAGGGAGAGAGACAGAGACAGAGTGAGAGACAGGCAGAGAGAGAGAGAGAGAGAGAGAGAGAAAGACAGAGAAAAAGAGACAGGCAGAGAGAGAGAGACACAGAGAGAGAGAGGGAGAGAGAGAGACAGATACACACAGAGAGGGACAGAGAGAGAAAGAGAGAGAGACAGAGACAGAGAGACAGAGAGACAGAGAGACAGAGACAGACAGACAGACACACACACACAGACAGAATGACAGACTGATAATGAGAAAGAGGATCAAAGGGGAGTTAGTATACATATTTTGTACTTTTTGATTTTTTTAAAAAAAATGCTATAATAAGAACACATTTTGTATAAATTGGTTTAAAAATAGATAAACTGTTTACAAATCTTTCATGAGATCACCTCTACTGTCAACAATGTTCTCTACCTGAAACCTTTTTTTTGTAAAAAAAACCCCATAAACCACTATTTTCTTACGGTATAAATACTTAAGACAATAGCCATGGATTAAGACCAATTTCTTTCTGCTGATTTTGAAAGAGTCAAAGCTGATACTGGAAGTACTTTCTTCCATCAAATAAACATTACTGATCTTTGAATGCAATTACTATGTTGCAGTGGAAAGAATTAGAAAAGGTCATACACAACTACCTTTCTTTAAAAAAACATTTTTATTAAGTATTATAAAATACAAAATACAAAAGTAAATAAAAGAGCAGTGATGGGGGAGGGGAAATGGTAAAGAGAAGTGAGGAAAGGTAGGGAAAAGAAAAAGAAGCATTGACTTCCGACTCACTCACTCTGTTGCTGTAGAGTAAGTAGAATAGCATCAAATCACAGCTTTTTGTTTTTTTATAATAATATGAATAGATTCACTTAACAAACAGGTTACTAACTTAACAACTGCAATGATTCACTTAACAACTGTGGCAAGAAAGGTCATAAAATGCAGCAAAACTCACTTAACAAATATTTCACTATCAGCATAAATTTTGGACTCAATAGTCGCCATAACTCAAAGACTGCCTGTATTACATGAATAGGGAAATTGTTTAAATGTTGATCTCCTTTATGTTAGGGGAGGGAATGAGTGGGTAGCTCTAAAGATGAAAGTGTAAGATAAAATATTCTACTAATTCTAATTTTTGAGAGCACATTAACGAAAGGATGCTACTGTCAGGGTTCCAAAAAACACCCCCAACGAAATAAAACTCTGAGGCTTGAGTTCCCTCAAAGTTCCACTTTATTAGAGGTGTCATGTTGGCACATCTAGGAAAACCCGAATCTGAAAGCTGCCAGGTTTTCCCCACCCAATTGAAAGTTCAAGATCCTGCCCCAACACCAGTGGTGGGTTTCAAATTTTTTTGGAACTTATGTAGGTGTGGCCTGCTTTGTGGGAGTGGCTTGCCGGCCATGTGACTGGGTGGGAGTGGCTTGCCAGCCATGTGTCCGGGTCGACATGGTACAACTTGTAAAATGTAGTGAAACAGGTTTCGTTCACCTAACAACCCTCTTGCTTAGCAACCAAAATGTTGGCTCAGATACTCTGGCATTTGAAGCATGCAAGTCTTAAAAGCTGTCAAGTTACAAGACACTTGCACCCCTAAACCTTTAGTTAAAGAACCCCAGGGGTGTTCAAACTTGACAGCTTTAAGACTTGTGGACTTCAACTCCCAGAATTCCTCCTCTCGCTCTTCATCTTGATGATGTGCGGACGGGTGGGGGGAGGGAGCTGGAACTGGTTCTAAATGGCACTGTAGATTTGTGGAACCTCTTCTATAGAAGAGGTTAGAACTGGGAGGAACCCACCCCTGCCCAACACCCACAAGTCCATCACAATCTTTCTCTGCCACGAAGACAGACCTTGACTTTCTGAGAAAAAATGTTATTATGGCTAAACATCATCCAACTCTGTATAATCCCCCTTCCCATTTTCCCACAGTAGAAAGTGTGGCAGACCTGAAATCCAAAAAATTAAAAGATGGCTTGCAGGTCTGCCAAAGGAAGTCCCATCTTTCTTCTATCCCCAGAACAATGCTCTTAGTGTAACCATGCTACTAGCAGGATCTTTCAACTGTATCCATTTAATCTGTCCACTAAGTTGGATTCCCAATATAAAACGAGCCAATCAGCTATTAGGCAAAACGAAAGAGATTTACATGTGGTGGTCCATAGTTCCGCTTATTCCCAACTAGCAGGACTGTTGAAAGGCATCCCATCTGAAGGGCACCAAGCCAGAAAAGGCCACAGTCTTTCAATTGCCTCTCTTCCTTAGCGTTCAAATCCATTTCATCAACAAATGGTGCTGTTTAGCTAGTTAAGTCACTGAGGCCATCCCCAGCCAATTAAAATGTATTTATTTATTTGAATCAAGCCACACCATTTATATATCCAGAGCGGAACGCTGAATTTTGATAGAACAGTCATTTTTTATACAAGTCATTCTGGCATACCAATTAAAATGATAATTTGAGCAAGCAACTAAATCTTTATTTACATAGAGGAGAGCAGTATCCATCATTCTTTTCGCATAATTGAGATTCCAAAGTACTTATGTTAATGCTATAGCTCAACGGCTTCATACTCAGTTGAAAGGAAAATTGTGGCTGCACGCACTCCCTCTGCATCTCAATCTGAGTAGTGACGTTCAATATTTCTGACTTGGAGTGATTTGTTTGGAGGGCAGAGATTGCACCATATTGATTAAGTCCAAGCACAACTGCTGGTAATGATCTTCTAGGATGCAATAAATAGAAAGCTATATCATCAGCATAAAGTCCAATTTTCTGATGAGATTACTATCTGGTTGTCAGCTATAACTGCAACTGCCCCCCCTCCCCAGAAACTCTTCTGTTGTTAAAGAGAAGAAAATCAAAGGCAGAGAAAGATTCATTTCTAGAAACAAATAGCCACCCATTGATATTGGATTGCTTGAAGATTGGAAAATAGGTTTCAACTGTTTCACATAAACTTTAGCCAAACCGTAATAAAGGCACTATACTAGAAGGTAAGAAATCAAGATTTACCTCTCCTGAATACCTATGGCTTATTGTCATCTGCAGACAGCAACAAAAGATCTATGATGTTCTTTCGCTGAAAGTGTTGCGGTTAGTTCTCTTGATACAGCTGCCAATTTAAAACAGGACCACCTGAAATTTTTGTGCGCATAAAATCCATGAACATATTTAAACAATTTCCAAGGATCAAAACAAATATGATTCTTTCTGGATTGACCGAAGCAAAAGTCCTACCTGTAGGGGTTTTAGTTTATGTAATCTTAACGGATGAGATGTCAGGCGTAAGAAACCAGAAGCCAGGATAATGTTCAAAAGACTGCAAGTTTATTCCAATGCAATCTATACACAAGAATCTGATCTACTAACAGTCAATGAGAATTGAGCAGATGTGGTATTCGGCAGGTTCTGATCAGTTCTGGAGAACCGGTAGCAGAAATTTTGAGTAGTTCTGAGAACTGGTAAATACCACCTTTGACTGGCCCCACCCCCATCTATTCTCTGCCTCCTGAGTCCCAACTGATCAGGAGGGAATGTGAATTTTACAGTATCCTTCTGTCAAGGTACTGAGGACTTAATAGCTGCGGACTGATGAAAGATTGTAAGCTGCTGATGCAATGACTCTGATTCATTGCAGCTATGGTATAACCCTTTTAAGACTCTGATGGTGGGGTCCACACAAATCATTTACTGTTTTAAGAGGAGTCTTTATATAGGTGGTCATTAGAGAGGAGTGTCTCTCTCTCAGCATGTATTCAGTTCTCTCCTTGTACCTGTAGTGAATGGTAAGGGAATTTATCACCTGCATGTGTATGTCTGTATATAGTTGCATATAAACCAGTATTAAGGCACTGTATGCTGTGTTATTGCTCCTGGGTTTATCACATAATACTAGTCATGCTGCCAAAACTCTGATACCTTCCCCTGCCACGCCCACCAAGCTACACCCACCAAGCCATGCCAAGTCCACCAAGCCACGCCCACCGAACCAGTAGTAAAAAAAATTGAATCCTACCACTGGAATTGAGACCACATAAGAGTCAATGGACTTGAAGGAGGCCTGGATTTAGGTCTCTTTCCAGATTCCAGACTGATAATACATTTGATCCCACCCTGAGATAACCAAGTGCCACTTCCATTTTCAATACATATATAAAAAAAACCCCTGTGGATTTAAGAAACAGAAGGCAGGTTTTAAAAGGAGACGTTGCTGGAAATCTCACCCCATCCCTCATCTCATTTGAGCTAGAGCTTAGAACATTTCTTAGAGAGCAAATTTTTAAAAAATATTCACTTCCTCTACTTACCAACACAGTCATTCACTCCCTTCAATCTGGAAGAATCATAATGGGTAGACCTAGGAAACTCTTTAGTTAATTTCACTAACTCAAGGTTGCAAGAAAACTAACTAAAGAAAATGCTTGTCTGCTTTTTGGTCTGGACCAAAAAGCTGCATTGTAGTTTAAGTCCAAAACAGAAGGGAGAATAGATATAATATTTATTACTCATTATAGTTATTAGAAATGTCTTCCTACTTTCCATGTAGCAAAGGGTCTCAAGGAGCAATAAAGTTTTATGTTTTATGATGCAATTAAAATTAATTAGATTTACATAAATCATAATTAATGAACTGTCCTATGACATGACTTTACAAATGCATTGTCTTACACAAATAGAGCAAGGAGAATATATGTGATTGAAGAAAACAACTACATGAAACACTTTACACCGGCTTTTGGGGCCTCAAAATGATACTGACTACCATTTTTACTCCCCAACTCTTCAGAAATATTTTCCAACTTACTGATCTATAATTGTCCTAATTGGAGCTGACCTCAAAACACTTGAGAATATAATCTGTGTCAGCAGGGCCTCCTTCTACTAACCAATGGGAAAATATAAAAATGATGCCCATTCCTCTCCCCTCTTCATTTGAAGAACTTTCCAAAATATTTCTAAATTTAGAAGGTAATTCCAATTTCAACCTGGGTATAATAAAGGACACTGATAAAAAGACGATCAAATAGGGTTGGAAAGAGTGTATAGAAATTTTGTACAGTAGGAATGTTTTGTGGCCCAGCAGAGGCCGGCTGAGCTGTTGGTGGAATCTGATAGTGATGAATGTTATGGGACTGCCCTGGAGGCTGTGGAAGACTGTGGAGGGTGTTTGGAGTCAGAGCAGGGACTAGAGAGTCCTGTTGGCCACCAGATGGCGTCTGAGCCAGGGAGCAGTGAGGAAGAACAGGGTAGGTTGTGCCTGACATACAGATGCGGAGGGCTGATAGGAGAAGGCAGCAGCTGTGGAAACAGGCTTGCAGAAGGAAATAGGACTGATTGGCCCCTTCCAGAGAGCTTATAGGTTGGGCGATGGGAGGGAAATTTTGCAGGAAACAACAGTTACCATCTCAGTTTAAAGTTTGAAGAATTCTGTGAATTCCATTACTCTTGTTTTTCATAGAGATTATTTGTCTGGGCTTCTAGCCAAGGGATGGTTTATCTCCCTGCTTAGTCATGGCAGACAGCCAAGCTGGTATCAGTGTAATATAGAGGCCGGGACAGCACAGAATGTCAATATCTAAGATACCTTAGAATATATTCTCTAGAGAGAGGAGCTGACATTGCAACAACACGTCATGCAATCTTGGAGTTCCAAGATTGCAGTCGATACTATCCCCCCAAAAATTAAAGCTAAATTAAATTTGAAAACAGAAGAGAACAAGTGGCGAAATTAGACAGTGTGTTATCCTTTTTAAAAAAATTTCTTTTACTGATGGAACTTTTGCAAATGTTTCCTCTTCTTTAAATTTTTCTTCTACTACTTTTTATATTATTTTTTTAATACCTTGGATTAAAATCTTTTTCCTTATTTTTATAATGCTGGATTGGATGGGTTTTTTTTTTTACTTCATTTAAGAATTTTGTTTTCTTTAAGCCTGGAATATAAAGAAAATATAAAAGGAATGCAAAGAGGGCTGTAATAACAGAGGGAAAGGAAGTAACTTGGAGGATGGAGGCTTGGAAAACTTGGAAATATTGTCTATTCTTTTTTCTCTTTGATCATTTCACTTTGCATTTCAAGGTTCCTCAGCTTGTTTACAGAGAGTGATAGTGAGAAGAGCATGGGTTGTTTATACAGGTGCTTTTCGGGAGCTTCATTGGCAGCTGGAGTGGAGTGAAAGCAAGTCTTGAAACATTATAAATTAACTTGCTTTAAATTTAATAAAAAGTTTTGAATGCCAGAGTGGCAGCGTTTACGAGTTGGAAGAATGGCGCAACATGAAAAAGAAACCTTAACATTGCAAAAGACTATGTTTGAAATTCAAAAATTATTAGAAGTAACAGAGAATTGAGAAGAGATTGGAGTACATAGATCCTAGAACAGCAAAATTTGACAGAAAAATTGAGGATGTTCATCAAATGAAGAAAGTGGAGGAAAACCGAAGGAAAAAATAAACAAAGAAACAAGAAAATTGTTGATACTGACAGTGAACTGAGCATGGTTGGAAACGGAAAGCGTGGAATATGGAAAGGGGAGATATATGGACTGGAGCGCTACCCCAATCTCAAAGTACAGAAGAAGAAAAGAGAGAAGAATTGATGGAACTAAGGCGAGAAATTTTGTCAGAAGCACTAGTGATAACCAAAGATAAGCTGATCGAAGAAGCAGATGGATGGTTTCGAGCTTATAGAAGATATGCAATACGGAATAAGTTGTGAAGAGAAGTCCATACAAAACTTACTAAGGAAATAACCAGAATACTAATGCCACAAATGTCAAGAGACATAAGACTGCATTATTACTGGAAAGACAGAGGTTGATGTAATGAAAACTTACAATAAACAATTAAGTCAAATTTAGTTAAATATAGAGCATTATGTATAAAATGAAGTGATAATGGATACAGTTAAATAATTGATTGATAAAGATAATAATGTGTATATGTGTCTGTCTGTCTGTCTGTCTGTCTGTCTGTCTGTCTGTCTATCTCGATCCGTTCCAGTCTGGCTTCAGACTTGGCTGCAGCACAGAAACCGCTTTGGTCGCGTTGACCGATGATCTCTGGAGAGCCAGGGATGGAGGCCATGCCTCCATCCTAGTGCTCCTTGACCTCTCGGCGGCTTTCGACACCATCGACCATGGTATCCTTCTGCGACGACTGCGGGAGGTGGGGGTGGGAGGCGCTGTTTACAGTGGTTTTCCTCTTACCTCTCGGACAGGTCGCAGTCGGTGTTAGTTGGGGAGCAGAGATCGACCCCAAGGCCCCTAACGTGTGGGGTGCCTCAGGGTTCGGTCCTGTCCCCCCTTCTTTTCAACATCTACATGAAACCGCTGGGTGAGATCATTCGACGGCACGGGATAAAGTACCATCAATATGCGGATGATACTCAATTGTATCTGTCCGCCCCGTGCCAACTCAACGAAGCGATGGATGTGATGAGCCAGGGGCTGGATGCTGTTAAAGACTGGATGGGGGTCAACAAGCTTGTGCTCAATCCAGAAAAGACCGAGTGGCTGCTGTGTTTCCCTCCCAAGAATTGGCCAAGTACTCCATCTCTCAGGCTGGGGGGTCAAACTATACGCCCCTCAGACAGGGCTCGCAACTTGGGAGTCCTCCTGGACCCACAGCTGACCTTCGAACATCATTTGTCAGCTGTGACCAGGGGGGCATTTGCCCAGGTTCGCCTGGTACACCAGTTGCGTCCCTACCTGAACCGGGAGGCCCTCACAACAGTCACTCGTGCCCTTGTGACCTCTAGGCTGGAATACTGCAATGTGCTCTACATGGGGCTGCCCTTGAAGAGCATTCGGCGACTCCAGCTAGTCCAGAATGCGGCCGTGCGAGCGATAGTGGGTGCACCTCGGTTCACCCACGTAACACCTATCCTCCGCGAGCTGCGCTGGCTACCTGTTGATCTCCGGGTGCGCTTCAAGGTGCTACTTATCACCTATAAAGCCCTTCATGGTAGTGGTCCTGGGTACTTGAGAGACCGCCTACTGCCAATTACCTCCACCAGACCGATTAGATCGCATCGATTAGGCCTCCTCCGAACTCCATCTTCTAGCCAGTGCAAACTGGCAACTACCCGGAGGAGGGCCTTCTCGGTGGCTGCTCCATCCCTTTGGAACGAACTCCCCGTGGAGATTCGGACCCTCACCACCCTCCAATCCTTCCGCACTGCTGTAAAGATCTGGCTGTCCCGGCTGGGTTGTGTGTCAAATTGTGTGATTGTTGCATTTTTCTTTTTTAATATGCTGTATTGTTTATTGTTTGTTGTTTCCCCCTCCCTTTTGAATTGTGAGCCGCCCTGAGTCCCCCTAGGGAAAAGGGCAGCATACAAATAAAGGCAAAAGTAAAAAAAAGTAAAGTATCTATCTATCTATCTATCTATCTATCTATCTATCTATCTATCTATCTATCTATCTTGTATTCAGGTCTTTTCCCATATAAGATTGAGATTGTCTTGGCAACGTTTCGGCGAGGTCTCACTTGCCATCTTCAGGCTGGTGTTTTCAGCTTAAAACATGGCCAGAGCTGTCGTCTTTCTATAAATCTTGGTGGGGGTGTGTGGAGTACTGGCGTTGTTTCAGTATGTGGATTGATTGGATGTGTGGTTGTATCATGATTGGTAGATTGGTGCTTATTGATGCTGGCTGTGGGTCTGTTGTTGTTTTGTGTTGTAATGGCCTGGGTGGTGGGTGGGGCTCGTTTGTTTACCAGGGCTGGTTTCCAGATGTCTAGTAGGTGGGAGGTATCATCAAGTTTATTCATGTTGTAGGGGTGTTTCTCTATTTCGATAGCTTCCGTAACAATTCTCGTGTTGAAGTGTTCCATTTTGGAGATTACACTGGTTCCTTCAAAATTAATTTCATGTCCTGTAGCTTTAAGGTGCTGGAAAAGGGAGGAGGTTTTTCCTTTTTTTCTTACTGCGTTCTTGTGTACTGCGATGTGTGCATTTATTCTCCTGTTCGTTTGTCCTATGTATGTTGCAGGGCAGATTTTGCATGGTATTTCGTAGACTCCTTGGTTTTCTAGCTGGATTTTGTCTTTGGGGTTTCTTAAGATGTTGCCTATTTTTTGGTCAGTGTTGAAGGCTGTCTTGATATTGTGTTTGTGGAGAATGTTGCTGATTTAATCTGTGATGCCTTTGATGTAAGGGAGGAGGGCGATGCCGTTGTCCTGTTCTGTGTCTCAGTTTTTGAGGGGAGCCTCCCTTTGGATTAGGTTGGTAAATGTTTTTCTTTGGAATCCGTTGGAGATTAATACATTTGTGAAAGTGTGTAATTCAGTTTTCGGGTGGTCTTTGTCAGCTAGGCATTTTGTTCTGGAGATGAGGGTCTTGGCTACAGAGTTGATCTGTTCAGGGTGGTGATGGGATTGTGTGTTTAAGTAGCGTCCTAGTAGTGTCCTAGGGAGCCATTGGATTTTTTGTAGATTAGGAAGTCCAGAAAGGGAAGTTGGTTGTTTGCTTCTATTTCCATACTGAATTATATTTTGGGGTGTAGGCTGTTGAGATGTGTGAGGAAGTTGTCCAGTTTTTCTTTCCTGTGTGGCCAAATCATGAAAGTGTCATCAAGATATCTAAGCCAGAGTTTGGGTTTGTGTTCATATTTATCTAAGGCGTTGGTTTCAAAATGTCCCATGTATAAGTTTGCGATGACGGGTGAGAGAAAGTTAATTTTGAAGGAACCAGTTTAATCTCCAAAACTGAACACTTCAACAAGAGAATAATTATGGAAGCTATCAAAATAGAGAAACAACCCCACAACATGAATAAACGTGATGATACCTCCCACCTACCAGTCATCTGGAAACCAGCCCTGGTAAACAAATGAGCCCCACCCACCACCCAGGCCGTTACAACACAAAACAACAATGGACCCACAGCCAGCACCAATCAGCACCAATCTACCAATCATGATACAGTCACACATCCAATCAATCCACTTACTGAAACAACGCCAGCACTCCACATACCCCCACCAAGATTTATAGAAAGACAGCAGCTCCGGCCAGAATACAACATACATACATACATACATACATACATACATACATACATACATACATACATTTATAGATATAGGTTTGATAAGAGAAAATTTCATATAAATTGCAAATGGTGACTACGAAAGGAGGTTTAGAAACTCTGTTATTAAATATGACCAATTTTTAATTAGAACATGTTATAGAGATGTAATATAATTAAGTCAAATTTAGTTAAATTTAAAGTATTATGTATAAAATGAAGTGATAATCGATACAGTTAAATAATTGATTGATAATGATAATAATGCATGTCTATCTATCTATCTATCTATCTATCTATCTATCTATCTATCTATCTATCTGGTTCTCCTCTTACCTCTCGGACAGGTCGCAGTCGGTGTTGGTCGGAGGGCAGAGATTGACCCCTAGGCCGCTGAATTATGGGGTGCCGCAGGGTTCGGTCCTGTCCCCCCTCCTGTTTAATATCTACATGAAGCCACTGGGTGAGATAATTCGACGGCACGGGATAAAATACCATCAGTATGCGGACGATACGCAGCTGTATCTGTCCGCCCCGTGCCAACTCAGTGAAGCGGTTGACGTGATGTGCCAGTGCCTTGAGGCTGTTAGGGACTGGATGGGGGTTAACAAGCTTGTACTCAATCCGGATAAGACCGAGTGGCTGGTGTGTTTCCCTCCTACTAATTGGCCAAGTTTTCCATCTCTCAGGCTGGGGGGTCAAACAGTACGCCCCCTCAGACAGGGTTCGCAATTTGGGAGTCCTCCTGGACCCACAGCTGACCTTCGAACATCATTTGTCAGCTGTGACCAGGGGGGCATTTGCCCAGGTTCGCCTGGTGCACCAGTTGCGTCCCTACCTGAACCGGGAGGCCCTCACAACAGTCACTCGTGTCCTTGTGACCTCTAGACTGGACTACTGCAATGTGCTCTACATGGGGCAGCCCTTGAAGAGCATTCGGAGACTTCAGCTTGTCCAGAATGCAGCCGCGCGAGCGATCGTGGGTGCACCTCGGTTCACCCACGTAACATCTATCCTCCGTGAGCTGCACTGGCTGCCTATTGGTCTCCGGATACGCTTCAAGGCGCTAGTCGTCACTTATAAAGCCCTTCATGGTATTGGACCTGGGTACTTGAGAGACCGCCTGCTGCCAATCACCTCCACTAGACCGATTAGATCCCACAGATTAGGCCTCCTCCGAATTCCATCCACCGGCCAGTGCCGACTGGCGACTGCCCGGAGGAGAGCCTTCTCTGTGGCTGCTCCGACCCTCTGGAACGAACTCCCCTCACCACCCTCCAGGCCTTCCGCAAAGCCCTTAAAACCTGGCTGTTCCGACAGGCCTGGGGCTAAAGAGCTGTTGCCCCTGTCTCGAATGGTATGACTGTTGTGTGTTTTTAAATTATGTATTGTTATGTTTCGTCTTTTATTTTCTGTCTGTACCCCCCTTCCCTGATTTGAATTGTGAGCCGCCCTGAGTCCCCTTCGGGGGGAAAGGGCAGCATATAAATATAATAAAATCAATCAAATCAAATCAAATATCTATCTATCTATCTATATCTATATCTATATCTATATCTATATCATCTATATCTATATCATCTATATCTATATCTATATCTATATCTATATCTATATCTATATCTATATCTATATCTATATCTATATCTATATCTATATCTATATCTATCTATATCTATATCTATATCTATATCTATATCTATATCTATCTATCTATCTATCTATCTATCTCTATCTATCTCTATCTCTATCTCTATCTCTATCTCTATCTCTATCTCTATCTCTATCTCTATCTCTATCTCTATCTCTATCTATCTATCATCTATCTATCATCTATCTATCTATCTATCTATCTATCTATCTATCTATCTATCTATCTATCTATCTATCTATCTATCATCTATATATATATATATATATATATATATATATATATATATATATATATATATATAAAGTTTGATAAGAGGAAATTCGATATAAATTGCAAATGGTGACTACAAAAGGAGGTTTAGAAACTCTTATTAAATATAACCAATTTTTATATAGAACATGTTATAAAGATGTAATGTTACTGGATGATATTAGGAAGAGCTAATGGAATGCCATTATGTGGTTTTGCTTTAAATTTGCAATATTTTATATAAAAGGACGTAAAAACAATTATAGTCAAATAAAGGTTGAGGTATGATGACAGTAATATATATATATATATATAAATATACTTGATTTAAAATATATGATTTGATATGAATTGTAGGTGATGACTGTGGAAGGGATGCCCGGAAGTTTTCGTAACCAATCGACACACTTTCTACAATTTGTAATGGAAGATGGTTTTGAGGCTTTGTGTGTGTGTGTGTGTGTGTGTGTGTGTGTGTGTGTATTTGTCTGTTTGTGTTTATTCAAAAATATTTTTTTTTTAAAAAATATATACTCCCTATTTATAAGAACCTCCAGTACCAGAAGATTAAGTTATAGCAACACTTCAATCATTACCACATTGTAAGAATACAAAAATTTATGGAATATTTACAGAAATTTGGCAAGCAACAGAAGAAGACGCAATAAAGGTTCTAATCAAATTATGCTTGCAAATCTAGAGAACAACATAGTGGTCAACAGATTGGAAGAAGCCAACCTATATATCAATATCAAAGAAACAAGGTTACAATTCTTCAAATTGTATAAGAATATTTAATTTCATATGCTAGCAAAATAATGCTTGGCATTATCCAATACAGATAACAACTTTACAGGGAAAGAGAAAGGCCAAATATTCAAGACTGAAGAACACAAGATCTTACTGTTGATGTATACTGGATATTTGAGAAAGCCAAAGATGTCAAAAGGAATTCTGTATGTGTGTCAACTGAATGATGCTACACTGTGTTAAAAACCTCAAGCTAAGAAAATGGGAATCATAGAACATTTCATTGTCTACAGACAGAACAGCAAGAATGGACACAGTGAAACAAAATGGTTCCCTGTTGGCAAGGAAACGAGACAAGTTTGTATTCCCTTTTTTAATTTATTCAACTATATACTGAATATATATCGAAGGAGGCTGAAATGGAAGAAGATGCACATAGTTTTAAAATTAGGGAAAGAAACATCAATACTGTGCAATGCTGATGTTGCTACTTTGATGCTGAAAATGCAAATACCTACACGTTCTAGTGATGAATGTCAAGAAGCACAGTGAGGGAAAAATGGAAATACAATTGAGTAAAAAGAAGACCAAACAGGACAACAAGTACAGCAACCAACATTAGAATTGACAATAAAGTCATCGAAGTGGTAGATAGCACCTGCCTTTTAGAATCAATACTGCATCAACAAAACAGTCAAGAAATATACCAGATATTAGTTCTTGGTAGAATAGCAGCTGTAAATGCTGTGAAAAAAAATATTCAGATGTTGTGATGGGTCAGCACTTTCAAAGAATAGAATCATGCACACAATAGGCTTTCTTGTTGCACTGGAATGCATTTCAATGGATATGAAAGTTGGGTTTTGAGACAACCCAAGTTGGGACAACCATGAGCTCGATGACTGAAAATATCCATAGACAAAAAGTAGGATAGGAAATATATTGTTACTTTTGCATATACTGTAGATGTTGGAGAGAATACCAAGAATCACCAAGAAAAAGGAAAAAAGATAATAGAACAAATGAGAATTCTCCTCAGGCTCAAGCTATTATGCTTTTGGGACACATTATATAAAAATCTGCCTTCTTTGGGAAACCACAATGCTGGGGAAAGCGGAAGAAAAGAGAAAGATGGCCAGCAGCAAGGCAGATGGACTTGGTTATAATAGCAATGAATGCACCACTGAGACCCCCAAAAGGCGAGGTTGAGGACAGATATTTTTGGAGAAAAAAATCTATGTCAACAGTGACTTGATAGCACTTATTCAATCAATTAGTCAAAAATCACTGAAATCGCTAAGAGAAAACCCACAATGGCACTAATCTGTCACTTACTATTTAAAAGAACCATGAAATGGTAGCATGGTTGATCCTCTTCGTGACAGTACAAAAAGTTCAGGAGGGAAGATTTCTCACCAAAGGAAAGTCATTCCATTCCCAGGCTCTATGGACTTCTAACTTTTAAAGTAGAAAACATAGTTCTGGATGAGAGCTGGAATAGAGCAGCTCAACTAAAAACTAAAAATGATGTTGTAGGTTTATCATGGTGTAGAATTGTCCTCTATATATAAGTGTGGAGGGGTTGGATGTATATTTAATTTCAGAGGTTGTTTTATAATGTTTCATATCCCATTTACATTTTTTCCTCAGACCCTATTATTTGTAAATTTCCACCCTCCTTTGCTTTTCATTACCCTTCTTTAGCCCTTCTTATTGTTATTTCCACCTTTCTTGTTTATGTCAGACCATGCTAGACTATTTAATGCAAATTGAAGTTCTATAACTGGATGCTTGCCTCTCTCTCTGCTTACTCTCATCCTTTCTCTGATTGTAGCATTTTGGTAAGAAGACTTGTAAGGTCCAGTGGGGGGCCTTGCACCCACAGTCCTCCTGAAAAGAAAGATACTTGCATCAGCAAATGTTAAGAAAAGATCGGCCAGTTTCTTCTTCCTCTCAAAATACAGAAGTCTTTTGCACATTTTTTATTTCATTTATCCGCTCCAGGTACCGCTGTGATTACCTAGTGATGCAGCCTGGCTGAAAAAGAGAGCAATAGCCATTTTGGCCTTCTGCTGATGTTGACCTGGCTAGAAGACTTTGGTCCTCTCTCTGCTTACAGGTCATTGCAGCATGATTTGACAATCTCCTTTCATTCCATTATATTGGTTTCATCTCATTCTTTGCTAATAACCAAAACAGTCTAAAATCAGTGTGACTAGAGGAATATGACTTGTCAGCAATGCAAGTCAGAAGAGCCACCAGGTGAACTTGAGATGCAGGAAGGAGACATTTGATGCCTGAAATAGAGCCAATATCTCTGTCCCCAACCAAATTAGGCAATGTTTTAAAAAGCATTGCACCATCCAGACTTTAGTTTCTGCCTTCATTTCCTTCTTCTCATAGTTGTGCCTGAAGCAAGTTATCTTCTGGCTGAATGATAGAGTGGTCTCAAACATTTCTGATGGTTTCCAGAAATGTTCCTATATTGCTGACTATTTTCCAAGGAAAAGAGGTTTTGCAGCCCACCTATCATCCACTGATTTATTTATTCGTTAAGACTACTTTCTCATTCCTGATGGCTGCCTGTAACAGCAACTTGCTGGACTCTTATCTGCTTGCTTCCTAACAGGAAAGTCATTGAAGAGTCAGTATTTTGGACTCTGAAAGCATCACAAAGCAAATCTCAACAGACGTGTACTTATTTCAGAGAAAGATATGAAAACTTGACACCAGAAATCCCTTAAAAAAAATAAAGTAAAATAAATTTCCCAATTGAAACAACAATGTTATTTTTGCATGGGCATAGTAGACTGCCAGTTTTCTGGCAACAAGAATATTTACTTCATCTGATTTCCAGTTTATTCTGTTTCCTTCTGGGCCTCATTCAGTGGATGCTTAAGGCCCAGCCCTGATAATAGGGAAAATTAGCTTTCCAAACTTTTCTGCAGCTTCGAAGAATTCAGCAATACATCTGCATGCCTTAGCTTTCACTTTGTGGAAGATTTGTCTGTAATATATTGTGATTTTAAATTGGACATGGGACTTTTAACAAATCACTTTATTCATTGGTTTCTGTGGGGCAAAGTTGAGGCTAGACAATCGTCAGCAAAAGCTTTGTTAAATATCATCTGACAGAGTGACTGGCTGTCTGTTACTTTAATTTAGTAGAAGTCACAAATCTAATCTTGTGGTTGCCTTTTCCTGTATTTTTGGAAAATGTTCTTCAAGCCTGATGAAGATTAGACTATGTTTCAAAGCTATGCTTAAAGGCCAGCTCCACCATATGGCTGAGTGAAGCAACCAGCTTAGGCAGTCAATCTTGGGAACCTATTATGAGCTATTACATTGTTAGTACTGCTATCTTTTTGCTGCCAGAAAAGGTTGTTGGGAGATTATTCTCCTCCAGTGGCAGAATTATCTGGAAGAAAATAGTCACATCCCCCCACCCCGCCTGGCCTGGACCAAGATCTCCTTAGAGCAGCAAAACAATGCTGAGGGTGCAGGAAACTCAGCATTTCTGGCTTTCCATAAATCTCACAAAATGATTGAGAGCCCAAGAGGTAGTCATTTTGCTGGAAGTAACCAGGCTAGATTTGGATGGGAGTCCAGTTGCTTGGTCCCCTGCCCCCAACCACCAGGCTGATTTCTGTGGCAGAAGAAAAACAGAATATAAATACATACACAGAAATGAAAGTAATTATAGGTACAATAGTATTTTGGCCTTGTTCTCATTTTTTAAACCAAATAAACAGATTTGATGGATAGCAGAAGATTTCAGCTCATGCTTTTGCACAAAGGCCTTCTTCAGCAGCTTTTTGTTGAATAAAAGCAGTGATAGAGAACACCAGACTCAATTAAATTTTTACCACAAGGATTCTTTTTTTTAATAGAAGTTTTTTTTTATTTTAAATTTTCAAAACAAACACAACACAAAGAATCCTCCTTCTTTACATACTGTAGAAAGTATATCAGTTGGTTTAAAAAGCTTTCGTGCATCTCTTCCACTGTCATCACAAAATTCGTATTAACTCAAGTATTTTAAATCAGATATTTTTATAAATATTACCATCATCATACCTTCCCATTTGCCATCTCTGCGGGACGGTTTATGTCCGATTGGACCACCCAGTGATAAAAGTTTTGGCAGCGATCTCAGAGCATTGAGATTGCATGTCCGTCTCGTAGCGATGTTGGCTCCTCCTTTTTTTCCACAAGGATTCTTCAATAATATAGCACAAGAAGATCATGGAGTCTTTATGAAATAATTGGCAGTCACAGCTTGCATTCTTCAAGTGTAAATTGAGCAACTGCTGGAACACTTTCACTTTGATGGGTGTCCAAATGGGTAAAGAGAGCTTATTGAATCTATCCATTGCATTTCATATGTAGCCCATCTCAGATTGAAATATCCTGATTATTCTTACAAGTTGCTGGTTTTAGCATGCCCATCTATTCTATCTGGCAAGGGCCAATCTCAGATCCCTCATTTTCCATCTTAATAACCAGATCTCAGGCTTTGAAATCAAGTTTGAAGAATGTACCCAAACTCACTATAAAGGAAAAAGAACCCTTTTTAGGGACTATATTATGTTACTTTTGGGGAAGACAAAGGAGTCTCCCAGGGCAGCCTGCCCACTCACAGCTTTAATGTTATCAGGAGATTTCAGGCATCTTAGACTTGTACTGCATTTAAGATGACATATTTGAATGACTTCCATTGAGGATTTATTGTGATGTCCCTGAAGGAGCAGAAATGGCACAGCAGAAGGAACTGGCAATCAGACAGTGAATTCTGGCCTGCAATATCTCTCTGGAAAAAGGAGAAATTGAGAGAAATCACCCAGACACTTGCTCCTTGTGAATAAACTGCAGGAACTGAGGCTTTTGTGGTCAATTTGTGAGTTGAGCAGCTGGAAGTCAAGGAATTTCAACCAAGATCAAAGGCATAATGTAGGCTATATGGACTTAAGTTTTCCCAAACCTTGTTTCTTAATCATGTTGGTAAATTACTTCTTAACTGTTTTTCATGTATTACGAACCTTTGGACTGACAAGTTTATAGTATTCACCAGGTAAGTGTCATGTCCTTGGAGTTGAACTCAGCTACAACACATGCTGCTCCAATCACTCATTTGCCTTTTGGCAATTTCTCTTGGGATCTTTGCACTCTGTTGAAATGTGTGATTCACAAGAAAACATCAAGACACTGAACTAGCAAAGCTTAAGGGAAGATTGCCAACAACTATGCATGCTGAGAAGATAGAGGATTTAACTCTTAGGGAAACACTTCTCACTTGCTAGAAGCAACATAAACATCTGGCTTTGTGTACCATGACTCTTGTTTGGGATTCAGTTATTTACAACATCAGCTTGTTAACTGACTAATGCCTTGTTTTTCCCTTGCTTTGTCATCATAAATCTTTGGGTTGACTTTGGACTCCTTGACTTGGAATCCACCTTTGCCCAACTAAATTTTCATCTGTGATTTCTGATTTATTTCAGAATAAAAGACCACAATAATAATATGGAAAAGATGCCACATTAGAAATACAAATGAAATAGGCTGATATCTTAAAAAAAAAAGGGGGGGGGTTATACAAATAAATAACAAACTAAAAAGATGACTTTCCTATATTGGATTTACAAAAGAGACCTGTTAAACTTTTGAAGGATTATGTGAAAAGGACAAAGAAAAAACGAAGAGAATAAAATTCTAGAATATTATTTGAAAGAATTAAAGATCAAGATTGTTAAAAGGAAGGAATGTAAAGTGGGCTTATTTGATCAAGGTTACAACAGATATGTTATTATCTATAATAACCCTAAATGGACTTTTGCTGACCAGTACTGAATGACAAGGCTTGAAGGATTTGTTTATAGATAGAGAAGAGATGTGAAGAAGATATAATCTGTTGTATTTTAAGAAAAAGTGGTAAGTTACTCAAATTATTTATATTTATTATGTTGACAGGGGAAGTAATTTTTTTATATTTCTTTTTTTCTATATTCTTATTTTTTTCTTTCCATTTTTCTTTCCTACACTTTTTGTTTTTGATTTTTTTAGTTTGCATTAGTTTTTATCTTTTTCATTGTAATGTTTAATAAAATTATTATTTTAAAATAAGTAAAATGACTTTATTTTTGAGACAAGCATTTTCCCTAATCACTTTGGGACTACACAATTGTTATTCTTCTTGAGTCGGGTAGAGAAAGAGTCTCCGGTTGGAAATTGGCTGCGTTCTTTCAGAGGTTTCTTTTTCCCTGTGGGCCAATCTTACTCTCAAGCAAACAAAGATAGCCACTTCAGGCAGCTGATCTTAGATGTCATGTAAGGAGAATAAATGGCTAATTATTTGATTTGTTATTATTGCAATTTTACTCCCAGGGATACTTTTGAGATTTTATACATAATATGCCAAAATCACTTAACTAGCTTTCTGCATCTTAACAAGATGGGGAGGGGTTGTGTGTGATTAAAGCACCATTTGTTGTTATTCTTCAACAGCAAAATGTGCTTCTCTTGTCTTTGGCTCAGCCAAAACCATTTCTTAATGGCTCATCTTCTTTCATACTAGTTGCTTCTCTGTTTTCCTCCCTCTGGCCCAAGACCTTTTAACCATATCTCACTTCCTTCTGTTCCAGCTTCCCAAATAGAGCTATCAAATCTGGCTGCAGAAATATGGATGATCACTAGATGGCAGAAAGGAGCTAAAGAAAACTAATTTTTTGTTGCAGCTAGTGATCATCTAGTGTTTACAGGCATCATTTGGTAGCTCTACAGTCATATCCATTTCCCTTTTTCAGCTCTCTGGGTTTTATTTTTCCTCCTTCATTTCCTTTTTATTCCTTTTTAAAGGTTTTCCGGCTCTGATCCTCACTTGTTACATTCACTTGTTTACTCTTCCCCTTATTTTTTAAAGTAGCTAACATTTTTAGGTTTATAACTGGCTAAGTGGCTAAGACGCTGAGCTTGTCGATCAGAAAGGTTGGCAGTTCAGTGGTTCGAATCCCTAGCGCTGTGTAACAGAGTGAACTCTTGTTACTTGTCCCAGCTTCTGCCAACCTAGCAGTTCAAAAACATGTAAAAATGCAAGTAGAAAAATAGGTAACAGTGCTCCTTGCACCTTCAGCATTTAGTCATGCCAGCCACATGACCACGGAGATGTCTTTGGACAGCTCTGGTTCTTCAGCTTAGAAAAGGAGATGAGTACTGCCCCCTAGAGTTGGGAATGACTAACACGCATGTGCAGGGGAAACTTTACTTAATCACATATTCCTGGCTTCCTGAACTGCATTGGCTGGGCAAATAAGCTTGTATATTCATAACCTGATGGAGTTCAGCCTATAGCAATACACTATCAGCCTGAGTAAATCAGGGCCCAGAATTTCTACAGCTTCTCTGAAGGTCTGCAGCCAGAAGGATTATTAAAATGGTCAGTTTCTTGGATCTAGGGAATATTGCACAGCACTTCTTAGTATAATCCAACCAGCAATTATTCTGTCACTGACTGGGGAAGAATCAGATAGAACAGGCTTCCTCTACATGGCACTCAGTAAACCACAACTTTGCTAGCTGCAAATTATTAAAACTGAAATTCAACTTATCTGTAAGGGTCTAAGTCATGGGAGGTTGACCCAAAATTAATTCATCATGAACAATCCATTAATACTTGAAAATGAGGTTACTTGAAGTGGTGGATAGCTTTTGTCTTTCAGGATCAATAAACTACAGTAAAGGAATCAGTAGTCAAGACATGCACCGCAAACAATACAGATGTACACTCGAATAGCCAGGAAAGTCTTGGAAAAATATTCAGATGCTGTGATGTGTCTGTAACCTATAAAGTTTAGAATCATGCAAGGAATGGTTTTCCCTGTGATACTTTATCAGAGCAAAAATTGGACACTGAAGCAGGAAAAAAGTATCGATGCTTTTTAATTTTGTAGCAGAGAAATCTCATAATAATATCCTGAGTAACCAAGAAAACAAATAAATGGATCATAGAAAACTTGAGTCTCAGATGACAAGGCTCACATTATCATATTTTGGACACATTGTGGTGTAACATGAGGCTGAAAATGACATGTGCTGCCAAAATGATCTAGGCACCTATACAGAAAAGTGGGGGGGAATCTAGAATATTTATCAAAAGATGCTTGCAGAAACAGCTAAGAAAGAGTCAAATTGTTAAGAGCCAAACGACATGCACAAGAAATGCCATTACATGATCAACAAAGAGAAATTGAGGGTTGAGCCCAAGGAAAACCTAATCCCATCAACAGCTGCTGCATTTAGAAATCAATAAACAGATTTTAGAGTAAAGGATAAAAGGAGGTCCTGGAGCCACCCCCCTTTTTTGAGTAGTTCAGAATCCAGCGACTTCTATTCTTCTAAGCTAGTACTTACTGGCCTAGTTGAATAAGATTCAGGGTAACGGAACATGAATGGAAATCAAGTGAGTTTGGAAGCACTCTTTAAATCAATAAAGCTTTATTATAGTTTTTAATTTTGGCATGATAAAACCTTGATTTCCTCAGCATTTGGTTGAAAGTTGTTTGTGAATATTTCCAATTCTTTTCCCAGTTATTCACTAGAACTATATATTCCATACAGTCCAGCCACATCTATTTGAACAGCTGAGGTAGAAGGCAAGGTAAACAGTGAGACCTGTTGTGGCCCGTCAGCGGCCAGTGGAGCTGGTGGCAAACTCAGACAGTGAGGAGGTTGGGGAGAAACATGGGCCAGTCCTGGAGTCTGGGAAAGGCTCTGATGGGTGCTCTGCATCGGAGGCAGAGATGGAGCCAGAACTGTCCGACAATTATCAGCTGCCTTTGGAGTTGGAGATCAGTGGGGCAGAAGAACAGCTGAATCCTGTTCCTGATGTGTGCATGCACAGAGCTGCCAGGTGAAGGGAACAGTTAAGGAACAAGGGCCGACTCGGGCACAGGTGGATGGTGAATGGCCCCTCCCATACGGAATAAAGAGGAGCGAAAGGGGAGTGGAGTTTGCAGGAGACAATTTGTTCGCTTAAATAGTGTGAAGATTTCTTCGTGACTCTCAGAGACTCCTTGCCAAGTATTTTCTTGTACAGCATTGTGTTTGGAAGATATCGCTTGGCAGCTCTCCAAGGCTGATAAAGTCTGTGGTTATAAATTCACCCTTGAAAGACTGTTTGCCAGGACTTTGCTGTATGTGAATGAGAGGAATTCACATTAGCTTAATAAAAAGGAATCTGCTTCATGATTTTGGGAAGCCTAAGTCAGAACAAGACCTGTGTGATTCAGCAAGCTATATGATTGGAGCAAATGAATATAAATTAAGCCTGAGTATTTTGTAATAATTCAAAAACCTCACTCTAAAATTTACACTGTTGGGAAAGATGGGAAGAAAAAGATTAGTACCAGGAGCAAGATGGTTGGACTCAATTAAAGAAGGTCATAGATGCATTGTTGGAAGACCTGAAGGACCAAGTTGGGGCAAATCATCCTGAAGAAAATTTATGTGGTAGGATCCAATTGGGGTTGGTTACCAGGACCAGAGGTTTAGTCTTCAAAGCTTTCAGACTCATGTTTAGGGAACTTCAGACAGAGAAGGTTCTCAGAGACTTGTGCTCAGGGAACTGAGTGAGAAGTTCCCCGAGGATGAGCTTGAGCACAAGTCCCAAAACCCAGAAGACTAAATTCTGGTATTGATGACCAACCCAGATTGGGTCCTGCAACATTATCCTGGGACACATACATTTGCCTTCATTTGTGAAAATGTGTGTGGTTGTTAAAAGTTCAGCACCTGCACATAATCATCAGTCAGTCCATCAAGGCATGAGGTAGGATTCAGACTCATATATAATGCCCCTTTTCCTACTCTTGCCTTCGCTCCTTCAGTGCTTTCCTGAAGTCTGACATTTCAGTTCCCATCTCCCTGAACAAGCCATGATGGGAACTCATTTGATTCATTTAGAGAGCATTAGTTTTTAGAAGCTAAAAATCAAATAATTAAACAAGTTCCCTGGATGGAAACTAGTCAATAAAAATGGCAATATAATTGAAAATGCAGATCTAATTTTAGGGGGAATGGGAAACAATTTTATCCAGTAATGAAATTCAAAACTTTTTCCCTACCAGTTCTGTGGGTTTGGCTTGGTGGGTGTGGCTTGGTGGTTATGTGATTGGGTGGGCGTGGCTACACAACTGACTCACACACTATGTAAAAAGCAGCGGGACGTCACACAAAATGACCCCTGCAACAAGCAAGAACCTCACAGACAATCAGACACACAGCTGATCACCGGAACTTTTAAAAAAACTTTTTGAAGCATTTTTTTACTACCGGTTCGGGCGAATGGTAGCATTTTGTACTACCGGTTCGGCTGAACCAGCCCAAACCAGTAACATTTCACCCCTGGTTTTATCCCATTAAGCATAACCAACTGGAAATATTATACTTCCTCAAAGGAACACTTGGATGTATCAATTATGGAGAACTCTCATTAACTGCATTGGAGTTTGTCCTGGGCCTAGAGAGACATCCCATGAATTGCGTATCCTTTGTGGCAAGGCTGTCATTTTTTTCCACTATTTGAATAGGCCAACCCTTTTGCCAGTGCTGTATTAAAGAGAACAGTAGATGTTTGCCAATCTATTTTCTGATAGATGGGACAGGACAGCTCCTTCCCAATAAAGTGCTGTAAAGGACATTAAAATTCTAGCTTGCGGGGGAGGCCAACATCAAAAAGAAAGCCCTCAGCTCTTTACATTTGGCCCACCTTGTAACCTGGTTAACAGTGTTGCTGGCCAAGGAGGAGAAAAGAAACTGTAAGCTCCTTGCTTATAGCCTTAGGGATGGTTCCCTTTGATGGGATCATCAAGGTGATGATTTATTTAAATTTTCAGCCTGTCCTATACCAAAGCCCCAGGGCATGTAACAATATGTGTCTCATATATAACATTTAATTAAAATCAGCTTTAAAAAGTTAAAACTTAATAGAGGAGGCCCGCTGCCTATGCTGCATGTCTATTAGGTCTAATTTCTGACTCTCAGAAAGCTAGGTAAGGAGGAAATGAATATTGATGATGCTGAGGTTTTAGTAGCCTGCAAATTAGGATGAAATGGCAGAGGTTTCAGCCACAGTTCCTGATGGACAAATGCTTATAAATGTATTGCTTTGTAAACGGAGCTATGTTTTAGGGTCGTCAGGGAGTCACCCGGGCAGCCAGGCCTTTCTCTAGGGAATAATCCAGCTCTGCTAATGTCAACTTGAAGGCAATTCTTTGCAGCCTAAGCCTCTTGTCTCCCACATAGCTCCTGGCTGTTTCTTAAGCCTGCTTCAGAAATGCCCATCCTGATTGCAGCGGAACAGGTTGGTGCTCAGCACAAAGTCACCACCGCCACAATTGGTCCTTCCCCTGCTTCTTGCCCTTCCCATCCCTGCAGAGAAGGAAGATCTCACTAGTTGGATCTGTATGGACTGGTCTACTAGTGCCTGCCTTTCCCTTTTAGAGATTAACAGAATGACCGAGTTGGAAGGGACCTTGGAAGTCTTCTAGTCCAATCCCTTGCTCAGGCAGCAAAGCCTATACAATTTCAGACAACTGGTTGTCCAATCTGTTCTTAAAAAACTCCTAATGATTATTACTCTTCACTAGACCCTCTGTCTTTCCTTTCCTAGATGTTTGAATGCAGGGATGTCTTCAGCCCCTTTCCCCACATTATCTTTTATGACACCACATCAAACCCTTTCTCTTTCTTTCATTTCTGAGGCCAACATTGCTATGATGCTATAATAAGCAGTAGGGAGCAGAGTGTCTTTTCATTTACCATAAATGTTCTTTTGTATGTCCATGGAAGCCTTGTAGCAAGAAAGACTTCATAGTTCAGTTTTAGAGACAGTGTTGCAACTGCAAAGGGATAGGAAAGGATATGAAGATTTATAGTATTGTGGGAAGGGAGGGAGGGAGGGAGGGAAGGAGGAACAATATGGCACTTTGCATGAGGGTTGTTTCCTTCTGAAGAGAAGGGGGAGGAGAAATCATAAGATGTATGACTTGAAAGGAATCTTAACAGTCATTAGCCCAATCCTCTTCTCACTGCAGGAATCCACTAATCCATCTCAAAGAGGTGGGCATCCAGCCCTCTTTAAAAAGCCTCTGCCAAAGCTTACCACTGTTTCAATGCAGATTGTTCCAATGCTCACTAGTTTTGATGTCAGGAAGTTCCTCCCAACATTAAACTCTAATCTCTGTTGGTTTAATTTCAACCCATAAATACTGGTCCTGCCCTTTGTTTTAATAGAGAACTTTTGGTGTTTGTAGACCACAGTTGCATCTTTTTTTTTTGTAAGCGAAATGTGCTACACTCCTTTGGTTGTTCCTTATAGGGGTAGGTTTCCAGGCCTGATTTTGAAGTTCCTGTTTTGAGAAACTGATTTGAGACTTTCCATAAACCTTTTAAGAGCAGTGCCTGGAATTGGACACAGACCAGACAGAATGTCAAATGGAATCTAAAGTGCAGTAGAATTATTACCTCTCACCAGTGGTGGGTTTCAAATTTTCTTAGAATCTTTTCTGTAGGTGTGGCCTGCTTTGTGGGAGTGGCTGACTGGCCATGTAACTGGGTGGGCGTGGCCAACTTGTAAAATGTGGTGAAACTCACTTAACAATGCTCTTGCTTAGCAGCCAAAATGTTGGCTCAGAAGCTCTGGCATTTGAAGCATGCAAGTCTTAAAGCTGTCAAGTTACAAGACCCTTGCACCCCTAACCCTTTAGAAAAAACCCCAGGGATGTTCAAACTTGACAGCTTTAAGACTTGTGGACTTCAACTCCCAGAATTCCTCCTCTCGCTCTTCATCTTGATGGTGTGCGGATGGGCGAGGGGAGGGAGCTGGAACCGGTTCTAAACGGCACCTCTTCTATAGACGAGGTTAGAACTGGCAGGAACCCACCTCTGCCTCTCACTCATCTCTCATGCTTCTATTGATGCAGCCTAAAACCACAGACACCTTTTTAGCTGCTATATCACTCTGATTCCTTCATGCTCAGTTGGATCCATTAAGACTCCTAGATCCTTCTAATATACTCTGTTGCCAAGTCTCACTCCCATGAATGAATATCTGATTTTTCCCATCTAGATTGTGGACCTTAGACCAGTCACTCTCAAATATTATCTGTTGGACCAGGCCCAATGTTCAAACAAGCTGGGGTAATTTTATATTGTGATTTTACCCATTAAGATGTCAGACAATCCCAAATTTCATGATCATCTCCTCCATTCCAACTTCTAGATTGTTTATAAAGATATTGAATACCATTGTCCAGAAGCAGAGACTTGGGAAATTCCGTATTTCCATATAAGAAAATATGGACCCCTTACTGGTTGAAAATGCATAGATCCAGAAAACATATTTATTCATTTCCCCCCACAATGATATCACAGCAGATGTTATTAAACACCACATCAGATATTATAACAGAATAACAGTGTTGGAGGGGAACTTGAACTTCTAGTTCAACCCTCTGCTCAAGCACGGAACCTATGCTATTTCAGACAAATGGTTATCGAATCTCTTGTTAAAAACCTTCAGCACCCACAACTACTGGGGCATCCACAACTTCTGAGGGCAAGTTGTTCCACTGACTAATTACTCCAACTGTCAGGAATTTTTTTCCTTAGTTCTAGGTTGATTGTCAAATATTTTTACTAGCTTCAATATACACTGTATCCACTACAAGCCCTGGATCTACTAAACTAGTAACTGTAGTCTAAAATGTTCTAAATAGGTTAGTGGAAATGGCACTAAGAACTAAGGAGAAATTTTGTCAATTTCAATGGTGACAGAGAAGCAGAGTTTTTGAGGAAGGGCATAAAAGAAGACAAAACAGACTGACTGAACAGAACAAGTCAGGAAAAACCTGAATGGAAACATTTCCAAACAATATGTTGCTAAGGACCTAGTCCTAGTGTATTAAGTTTTTAAAAAGTACAGAAGCCTGAAGTCTGTATTGCTAGCATTATCTAACTGCTGAATACCCATATCAATGCTTAAGCTGTCTATAGTACAGATGAAAATAATGTGTGTTATTTCCTTGCCTGCAAATGCCTTCCAGAGAGTAGCAGGATGATCAAGAGAAAAGTATCTCCAACCATTATATAAATCTCTGTAAATAACTTTGCAATTCTAAATGTTTTAAAGTTTTTAGCTTCTGGGCCAACAGCAGCAATAACCGTCAAGGTTTCTGAAAAAATGCAATGTACTTCCAGCACTTGAGCACTCCTTCTTCTGTAGTGCTTTGGATTTGCTGACAGCCCTCGGGGTGAATGTCTCCCTTGTTCTTGGTTTGAAAATGAACACTGACTTTTCTTTTAAATCTCTTGAATCTGAACAAGAAAGAAGCAAGCTTCCAACTCTAATGCTGCCTTCATCCAAGATGCCAAGTATTCCAGTTTCTGAATTTATATATGCTGCTCTGTTGTCTAAATTGACAGCTAGAAATTTTCAGATAGTGCAGGATTTGGTTTCAGAAGGATGTTATTTCTCCTGGATGGTCTTTCAATTAAACTCATGGTTCAAAATTTACAGATTTATTTGGGTTATTTAGTAACAAAGAAATACTCTGCCAGAATTCTGGCAGAGGAAAACAATATCAGGTAGGCATTATGGTCATTAATAACCAAAACTCTATGGATGAATAAAATAATTAAACAGTTTGTATTAAAAATAAAATAAGGTAATGTAAAATTATAACTAGGTCTTCAAGGTGATCCAGGATATGTCTAGTTTTAAATACAATTTAACAAATATAGTCACTTTCAAAGAGACAAAATCATACTGGTCTGTTAAAAGTAATTGTACAGTAAATAAATCATAATTGTCTGAGTACTTAACCAAATAGTTATAAAGCAATCTCTTGCTTCCATAAACAAGGTGCACTGTAACAGAACATGGGTTATGGATTCAATTAAATTCTTCTCCATCTTAGCTTACACAAAATGTTTTAATATTTGCAGCTGTTGGGAGGGCATTAAAGCATGCTAATATTTTAATGCTCTTCAAAGTTGGGGGAGAATTTAGATATCTTGCTACCTTAAAAAAAACAACTCTTGACTACTAAGGAACAAATTCCTGGGTAGTACAGATGGATCCAATTGGTTTTTCAAATCTGGAGCACACTTTTTTTTTAAAAAAAACAAACCCTAAAACTTTATTCATTATAGTTAATCTCCAGAATGGCCTTTCTTGACAATCTATCGAGTTGCAATTTTATTTATACAATTTATTGATTTTAAGCAGTTTACAACTGAATGACTCCCAATGTTTCTGGGTGGTATAAAATTCCAGGTTAAAAAAAAAGAAAGAAAACAAAAATAATCATGAATGGCCCCAAAAACAACATGCAGATAGTCTTTGACTTACGACCATGAATTGGAACCAGAACTACTGTTGCTAAGCAATGCAGTCACTAAGCAAGTTGCACCAGATTTTTTTTCATCGTGGTTATTAAGTGAAGCGCACAGCCATAAAATGTTTCCCGTTTCCCCCACTTTGTCATATGTCAGATGGGAAGGTGGCAAATGGTAATGATGTGATCCAGGGATATTGCAATCATGCATGCTAATTGCCCAGCATCTGAATTTTGATTGCATTGGCCATAGGGATGTTGCCATAAATCAGTTTTTCCAATGCCATCATAACTTCGAACAATTACTAAACAAAGAAATCGAGGCCTACTTGAATAACCAGAGAAAATTGATCCAACGAGGGCTCAACCTGTGGATCTGCCCTGCAGTCTGGGAGAATGGCCAGTTTTGAAAGTTTAAAGTTTTAAAGTTTAAAGTTTAATAACATTTAGATGCCGCCCAATCCCGTGGCTTACAATACAAAATAAATCAAAATGAATAGAAGAAAAGGAAAGATAGATTTAAAAGACACACCATACACTCCATTCTAAGTGGGGCTGGACCGTATTTTGGGGTCAACAGCACCAGGCCTGCCAGAACAGCCAGGTTTTAGTGGCTTTACGGAAAGCCGAGAGAATGGGAAGGGTCCGGATCTCTGCGGGTAGATCGTTCCACAGGGCCAAGGCAGCTACAGAGAAAGACCTCCCCCGAGTAGTCACCAACCAGCATTGCCCGGTCGAAGGTACCCAAAGGAGGCCCAGCCTGTGGGATCTTATAGGTCGTTGGGAGGTATGTGGCAGGAGGCGGTCCGGTAGATATCCAGGTCCCAACCCATGTAGGGCTTTAAAGGTAACGACCAGCACCTTGAAGCACATTTGGAGACCAATAGGAAGCCAGTGCAGCTCATGGAGGATAGGTGTAACATGGGTCTACCTAGGTACACCTGATATCACTCACGCAGCCGCATTCTGCACCAATTGTAGTCTCCGAACACTCTTCAGGGGCAGCCCCAAATAAAGTGCATTGCAGTAATCAAGCCTAGAGGTGACGAGAGCATGAGTGACCATTTGAAGTGCCTCCCAGTCCAGGTAGGGCCGCAACTGGTGCACCAGGTGAACCTGGGCAAAAGCCCCCCTGGTCACAGCCGACAGGTGGTGTTCTAATGTCAGCTGAGAATCCAGGAGGACACCCAAGTTGCGGACCCTCTCTGAGGGGTGAAGAGTTTCACCCCCCAGGCTAAGAGATGGAGTATCTAGTCCGTTCTTGGGGGGCAACATCAATAGTCACTCGGTCTTGTCTGGATTGAGTGCCAGCTTGTTTACTCCCATCCAGACCCTGACAGCCACCAGGCACTGGCACATCACTTCTACCAGTTCGTTGAATTGGCACGGGGCGGACAGATACAACTGGGTGTCGTCCGCATATTGATGATATTTGATCCCGTGCCGGCGAATGATCTCACCCAAGAAATGCTCTTCTCCATCTTAATTAATAACTGCCCTCAATGAACAAAGAGACACAATGTTTTAGAAAAAAAATAATAACCCAAAACTACTAGGCAGTAATACATCTCCATGCCATAACACTTGTTTCTACTTCAGTCACACCACTCCTTAATATGCAGTATTATTGAATGCAGTAGAATTTCGATTGAACCCTTTCTAATAAGGCAAAGCAGCTACATGATGTCACATAAGTACCAAACAAAAATTGCATAAGTGCCTTGGCCCCATAAGACTATAATGCTGCCGGAATATGCTGTGTGCCCCTGACAAATTGGAAGGATTGAATTGCTGCCACTGATTTTTGTGTATTTTGAATCACATATTTAGTAGAGCTCTGAAGAAACGTGCACACATACTTCGAGTTGTAAGCTGCCCTGAGTCCCCCCAGGGAAAAGGGCGGCATATAAATAAACTTTCATAACTCATAACTCATTTCAAAATGTTGACTTACTCCCCTGTTTGGCCATGTAACTGCCAAGCATCCTCTCTAGCTTGCTTAGTGAAAATTAAGATCTTAATTTTAGTGCAGCTAATTTCAACAGCTTCCTCACAACTGTATATTGTTAGGACATTTAGATATTGTTTTAGTCCAACTGATGAACAAAACAGTAATTTTAAATATTTAATTACAAACCCAGGAAAGTCCTAAAGCAAGCAAAAACTACAAGGGTATGTGCCAATTCAGCAAATTTGCTGAAAGTACTATATTTTATTGTCATTGTTTTTCTGAGTTTAGGGAGTATAATTTACAGTTGCTGAGTTAACAGTGTCACAGCATGAACCAGGCTGCCGGTAAATAAATAACTATATGAAGAATATGCAGAACTTTGGAAATAATACCATATTTTATGCTTTAGAGTAAAGTACTGCACCAATTTGCACCTCTTTAAGGCAACTACATCCTTTCCTGTAAATGATACTTAGCCAAAGAGAGCAAATTCATTATCAAAACAGACTGTGCAATGCTAGGGTTTCAATTTCAAGGAGACACTGGGAGCACATGGGAACACCTTTTTAAAGCAGCTGCATCTTTTCCTAGGATATGTGACAGCTGCAATAGTCAGATACAAACTACTGCAGCTACCACAGTTGTCAAATATTCCAGGAAAAGATGCAGCTGTTTTAAAAAGTTGTTCCCATCTGCTCCCAGTATCTCCTTGGAATTGAAACCCCTAGCATTGCACAGTCCTAATAGTTACAATTTGATTACAGCACAGGTGTCAAACTCATGGTGTCACGTTGCTGTCGTGTGATGTTAGACAACGTTTTTTCTCTTCGCAGAGCTGGGGTGGGCGTGGCCTGTGCATGAAACACATCTGGCCTGCGGGCTGCCAGTTTGACACCCCTGATCATTACAGCATTGATGTATGCTGCACATCTTTTAAACAACTGATTTCAAGGACAAAAGGGGGCAAGGGGATAATAAATAATATCAATTATTGCCAGCAAGTTTTATATAAATCAAATTATTTTCTATTCTATTTCAATGCATTTGCTCTCTTTGGCTGAGTATCCATCTCATGCCATCCCTAATAATTCCAAGGATCTCTGTCAGATTAATTTTCCCATGGAACCAGGGAAATTAACCCTGACTTGAACTCAAGAAGAGACAAGATGTCTCTTAATGTAATCCATACACACCAGTGATAGAGATAGAGATAGGGAGGGACGAGAGGGGGAGAGGAGAGAGGGGAGGGGAAGGGAAGAGAGAGAGTCAGAGACAGAGAGACAGAGAGACAGAGAGACAGAGAGAGTGAGAGTGAGAGTGAGAGTGAGTGAGTGTGTGTGTGTGTGTTTTTGTGTGTGTGTGTGTGTGTGTGTGTGTGTGTGTGTGTGAGAGAGAGAGAGAGAGAGAGAGAGAGAGAGAGAGAGAGAGAGAGAGAGAGAATAGATGCTTCACATTTGTTCTCATCCTTTTCCTCCTCCCTACCTTTCAATGTGCTTCTAGCTCTAGTTCTGGCATCTTGAGGAGATGAATATTTCTTGGCTACTGCTGTAGTAGAAACCTTTTCACTTTCCAGCATGCAAAATAAAAAACAATTCCCCTTCAAAAAAGAGGGAGGCAGGAAACCAACTTAAATATTAGCGCAGGTACACGGAAGAAGCTAAGGACTCCAGCTCTTCTTCCTGTCGATTTTCTTGCCCAGCTCAACATGCTGTTAAATCACAGTACTGCCTAAAGGACAGTAAATTTAAATAGAAGGAAATAAATTTAAAAGCCCTGATGGGCTTCTCAGGAATGTATTTAAATAGGCACAGCCAAGCATAAACATATCTTACCTGCCAAGTGATTAGTAACCTTTCAGTCTGTCAAAATAAAATGTGACCTGGCTTCCTTCTGCTATTTCTTCCTTGTTCATTACTGGCTACAAACCAACAATGGTGTAGAACTGCCATGGAGAGTTTAGAGGCTATTTCTTTCCAAGCATGAGCATAATTTAGGAGTAGATCTAAGAGAGACCAACACTGGCTCTCTTTGTGTGTCCCACTCAAGCTCAAATGTGGCTCCTTTCCATTCATCCTGTCTTCCCTCCAACCCCATTTCACTCATTCGATGAGCAAATTAAAGACTGAATCATTGGAGCCGACATAGAATCTGCTATGGAATTCGCTTTGCCCTTGAAAATTAAACCCCGATTCAAAAGGATTGTCTCAGTTGAAATAAACACAGACTTCCACACTTGCATAAATTCTTCCCATAGTGAAGTCACACCGAGATATATGTTTAAATATTATGAATAGATTAATCAGTTTAAGAGAGATTATTAATCAAGGAATAAAGCATCTTAAACCGCTTGTCACAATGATGCTATATTTCTCATTCCATGTACAGGTTTCCAGGCTTGTCCCAGGTATGTAGTTAATAGTGGAATGTGTCAGCTAAAGCTATATTATGGAAACTTTAATATTTTATTTGACTGTCAAATCTCACCTCTTGGCTAGTACGTGAACTGAATTTTAACATTGTGATAACAGTCAGTACAGCACAGAATTTGGTATGCCTTAATCCAGTGAAATTGATTTTCATTTTGATATTCGGGGATTGAGAAGTGGGATAATTAAAATATTTCTGTTATAAAACATTAAAGTACAGCAGTATGAAGTGATCTTTTGGAATTTCAGGGATTTGAAGTTAATTATTTTCAAAGTCTTTATAGGGCACCCTCTTAGACCCCACAGAAATGGTTCACTTCACTTCCTTTCTTACCTTCCCTTTGATCTCTTTAAAGCCTATTTCAAGTCAAATGTTGGGCAGTATCATTAGTGTCCTAGATTGTCTTACAGCTCCTTTCCAAAGTTTGAAATAAATATATGAAAAGGGGGAAGGGAGGGATGCCTATATTAGCCCTGCCCTCAATAACTTACCCTTAATATTACCGGCAGTGGTGGGATTTTACTACCGGTTCTGTGGGCGGGGCTTGGTGGGCATAGCAGGGGAAGGATACTGTGAAATCTCCATTCCATCCCCACTCCAGGGGAAGGTTACTGCAAAATCACCATTCCCTCCCGATCAGCTGGGACTCGGGAGAATAGATGGCCAGTTAGAGGTGGTATTTACCAGTTCTCCAAACTAATCAAAATTTCTGCTACTGGTTCTCCAGAATTGGTCAGAACCTGCTGAATATCACCTCTGATTACAGGCCTCTTGATGCAGCAATAATTTCTAACATTAGAAGTCCACATTTGACTTTGCTGTTAAAGCTGGATGGAGTGACTCTGAGTAGCCTTGCTTCAGGGCGATGTTTGCACTTGGGTTTGGACCAGATTTGGTATATGTGTGAATGTGTGAGTTTGTTGTTGCCTGTTTTTCTCTCCGAGCCAGTTTTTAACTTTAGGCACCATCTCTCAACCCTACTGTTTTCCTGGCAAGATTTTGGAAGTAGTTTGTCATTACCTGTTTACTAGGGTTGAGAGATGGATTGATTCAAGGTCAGACAGCTGGTTTTCTACCTAAGGTAGGACTACAAGCCTGGAAACCAAATCAACACTATACACCAAACTGGCTCTTGGACTAGATTGAGTGGTAGACAACTCTAGCATCTGTGCAGAGATGACATACGTATCCAGCACTGGGACTTTTCTGGATTCACTTTTTGTATGGCTATGCTTTAGTTTTTTCACCTATAATTCTAAATATGCAATGTGATAAGTTTTCTTTTTTTCAGAGACAAGCAAGGACATCTAGTTTGTATCAACTAGATCAGAGTGTCAAACTCACATTGTCATGGTGATGTAATATGATTTATCAGGACTTTCCCCCCCTTCGCTAAACTAGGTGAGGGCCAATGTTCCCTCTAATTTTTTTTCAGTGTGAGCGGAAAAGTACAGTGTGTGAGCGGCACAGTTTCATGCCTGAGCACCTAAGAGAGCCACAGTTTGAACTGCTGTCGTGTCTGCTGGACATTTGCGCAACATTCCAAGCGTCAAGCGCCAATTGCGAGCGAGGTTTGAACCCGATGAATGCCAGGCATGAAAAGTGCCACTCAAACACTATACTTTTCCGCTCACCCTGGGAAAAAAAAGGCTCTCTGCTCAGCTTTTACATTGTTAGATTGGCTAGAGAGAGACATGGCACCAACAGGGTCCTGGGTCCTGGCATTTTGCAGGCAACCTGTCCTCTCACATTCTTTGGAATGCAACCCATCACGTGTGAATTAGATTTTGCCAATTATCCTATTAAAAGATAATGCTATTATTCTAAAATACGACTAACTCAATATTAAAAACTGTAAATATTTGATGCTGATAAATAATAGCAGTAATTGTTATTTAGTATGAGTAAAATCAGTATTGATATATCAATATAATATCTATCAAAATTGACAATAAACACTAAAATAACAATACAAATATATAATGTGAAATATAAATGTAATAAATATAATATATAAATGCAACATAAATGTAATAAAATAATTTATCATGAAATTCTCCCCCTTTAAAGTAGTAAGATCAATTAAATAGTCTAGCAAGTTTGGACAATATGCTATATGTTATGTTACGTAAGAATATATATACCTCAGAGTCAGATACAACATCCACATCATTTCCAACTGAGTCAATAAAATCATATGCCATGCCAAAACTATTTTAAATAAAGATATGAAATTAATCAAGTATTGCATTTATTTTTCAAAATGAATGTACATTTTTTATTATTTAAGTTTTGTACCCTATCTTTTCTAACGTTAACTTTAAAAAGATGTTACATCAGACTACAATACAAGTAGTTAAATGAAGACTAAAATAAGTGTTTTGGCATATTGAGCTTTTTATATTTCTTTCTAATATTGCTTCCTTAGTTGAGAACTTCCTCCTCAGCTTACTTACGCATTAACTGTTTGTTGCTTTTATGGTTTATTCATTCACTGCTCCATCTTCAGTTTTTTTCACAGGGGGCAGGGCTTCCTTCCTTCCTTCCTTCCTTCCCTCCCTCCCTCCCTCCCTCCACTCCTTTGGCCACCAATTTTGATCCAATTCTCTCTCTCTCTCTCTCTCACACACACACACACACACACACACACACACACACACACACACGTTATTTGGGGGGGGGTTGAATTACTCCGCCTCACTGCGCAAAGTCGGCTCAGCATGTGTTCGGCCCCCACTTACGCCGAATCAAATCCGCGGCCGGCGGGACCAAGGCAGGGGTTGCATTTCAAAGCCGCCAGTCCTCTTGCTTCTTCTCCTTCACCAGCAAAGCTCCCGCTGGCTTCCCGGCCCATGGCTTTGGCGTCTCTCCCTCCACGCGGAGCCCCTGAGCTGGCTCCCGCGTTATCCCTCCCCCTTCCTCCTCTGCCGTGCTTTTGAGGCCGCGGGAGCTAGTAGGAAAGCGGCGGAGGGCTCGGCCGCTTTCCTACTAGCTCCCGCGGCCTCAAAAGCACGGCAGAGGAGGAAGGGGGAGGGATAACGCGGGAGCCAGCTCAGGGGCTCCGCGTGGAGGGAGAGACGCCAAAGCCATGGGCCGGGAAGCCAGCGGGAGCTTTGCTGGTGAAGGAGAAGAAGCAAGAGGACTGGCGGCTCATCAAAACAAGTCTGGGGAGGTCCTTTGCGGGCGGCCCGTTCTAGCCGCCTGCAAAGGACTTCCCCACGTTTGCTTTGGTAGAAATCTCTGCGCGGAAGTTAGAAACTTCTGCGCGGGGATTTCTTTCCATGTGCGCGGCCGCGCACGCGCGCACCTTAGAGGGAACAGTGGTGAGGGCATGGCCAGCATGTGAGGCATCTGGCCCATGGGCCAGAAGTTTGACAGCCTTGGACTAGATCATGTCAAGAGTGTGTTAAATTTTGGGTTAACACACATTTAACATATACATGTATCCATTAGAAGAAGAGATAAAGGTACATAGAGCAATCCATTCTTACAGTAAATAAGGCAACTTGGGATGCAAGTTATTTTTTACTAGTTTCTTCCCCCTCTCTTTTTATCTAGACATTTGTGTGCAATCTGCTAAAAAGTCACCAAAAGATGTCAAATTGCATCAGAGTCCAGGACTGCTTCTGTGCATCTCTCATTTATCTTAACAGTGCTTCTTGTCAGAATCTTTCATTTGTCTCATCCTTTTATTCATCTCCTGCTATTTTAAACTAGAGGACTTTAAAAAAAATCCTAATGACTGCATCTAACATTGGTTACAGACCAGCCTTTGAAAATTTGCATATATAAACATATCTAAACTCTTGCCCACAGGAGCCCAGGAATTAGACTGCAATAGTGCAAGCAAACTCTGCCTACAATCAGGAGTTTGATCTTGGCAGGGCTCAAGATTGACATAGCCTTCCATCCTTCAGAGATCGGTAAAATGAGGACCCAGATTGTTGGGGAAAATGTGATGATAATGTAAACCTCCCAGAGAGTGCTGTATCACACTATGGGTGGTATATGGGCTTTTGCTATTGCTATTTCAGCCAAAAAGGAGAAAGGCAGTTCCTTCTGCTTTAATAATAGATATTATGCTCTTACTTTCCAAACAGTATAACAAATGAGATACATGAATAAGATCATGGGAGGGGAAAGAGGCAGGAGATGCGAACTAAAAACAATCTGATTGCAAGCCCAATGAAGATACTGCAATAAGCATCAAAGAAACAATAGCAATAGCACTTAGACTTATATACTGCTTTACAGTGCTCTACAGACCTCTCTAAGTGGTTTACAGAGTCAGCATATTGCCCCCAACAATTTGAGTCCTCATTTTACCCACCTTGGAAGAATGGAAGGATGACTCAACCTTGTGCCTGGTGAGATTTAAACTACCAAATTGCAGGTAGCCGGCAGTCAGCAGAAGTAGTCTGCAGTACTGCATTCAAACCACTGCACCACCATGTCTCATGGCAATGACTTCTCATCACTCATCAAGATTGCTTCTTCGGAGAAGAGTTAAACTTTCCCCAGTAGTTTTGAAAAGGAAAACTAAAGATGCCTAACAAATGATACCAATCACAGTTAAAGGGTGATCCATAAGGATTAGCAAGAGAAGCAGTGAAGTGGAAATAGAGTTGAATCACAAAAAGGTATTTGAGAGATTGCATGTGGTCCATGGATTGCCCATTTGAGCTTTCAGTATTTAAATATGTATGGGATAAGGGCAGCGTACATACATCTAGAGATAGCACACATTAGTTGTACATTGGAAAAGTAGAAACATTACATTCTGCAAAAGCAGCTGTCATCTTCTTGGGCTACTTCAGATTATCAAATTTAAGTTAGTTTGTCAAGCAAGAGCAAAACACTGTAAAAAGAATTCAGAACTTTTCCAAAATAGATCTCAAAGGGATAATATGACAGAAAGCAGACAGCATTTTCTGCAGATGAAAGCAAAAGGAAGTAAATATTTTATCAGCCAAGATGGTGACTTAATATAGGTCAGCTGGATAAGAGATTGTCATGCAAAAGAATTATTACCAGGCACAAATTGATCTATAGATCAGAACATGGGATTAGTTCAGAGGTGGGTTGTTACCGGTTCGCACCGGTTCAGGCAAACAGGTAGTGGAAATTGGGACTGGGTCGCTGAACCAGTAGGGACAGCAGGCTGGCCACGCCCCCAAACGGTTCCCCAGTCACTGCTGCCATTGCCAGCTTGGTTTTTAATCATTTTTTCATGTTCTGCACATATGCAGAACAATTTACACTCAATTGCGCATGCACGTGCAGCGCACACAAAGCTCACAGAAAGTGAACTGACAGCAATGCCAGCAGAAACCCACCTCTGGATTAGTTCCTGAAATAAATACCTTTATCCTTTTGTTAGGTTTTGGTAAATTATAATCTGTTGATTAATTCATTTGGTAACTAAGAGCAAATGAGCATTTAAAACACTAGATAGCTATAGATAGATAGATAGATAGATAGATAGATAGATAGATAGATAGATAGATAGATAGATAGATAGATAGATAGATAGATAGATAGATATAGATAGATAGATAGATAGATAGATAGATAGATAGATAGAAAGATAGAAAGATAGAAAGATAGACAGACAGACAGACGATGATAAATAGATAGATAGATAGATAGATAGATAGATAGACAGACAGACAGACAGACAGACAGACAGACAGACAGACAGACAGACAGACAGATAGATAGATAGATAGATAGATAGAAAGAAAATAGTTTTAAAATTTTGAGCAGAGTTATTAAAAAGTGGTGTATGGTAATATGCAAGATGATGATGATGAAGATCATGATCATGAAACTTTTTTCTTAACTGCTTCATATAAGCAAAACACCAGAAAGATGATAGCTACTCGATGTAGCAAGAAAATTGTACCATTGGAGACTTCACTTGGGAGTTACATTTCCCAAAGATCCGTGGTGGCACAGTGCTTAGAATGTAATGAAACAAACAAAATGCTAAAAAAATTATGATATTTATGTAGTTACCAAGCATGTCTAAATTATATTAAACTAACTAAAATATCTTTACAATCACCAAGGTATGTCACAACTTTTGAACACCTCTAAAGTTTGGACATTGAAAGTTGAAAAAATTGACATGCCCTAGTAGGCTAACTCTGCTCACTGCCAGGAGTTCGATCCTGACTGGCTTGAGGTTGACTCAGCCTTCCATCCTTGTGAGCAATAGCACTTAGACTTATATATAGTTTCATAGTGCTTTACAGCCCTCTCTAAGTGACTTACAGAGTCAACATATTGCCCTTCATTGGATCCTCATTTTACTGACCATGGAAAGATGGAAGGCAGAATCAATCTTGAGCCAATGAGAATTGAACTGCTAGCAGTCAGCAGAATTAGACTGCAATACTGCATTCTAACCACTCCCCCCCCCCTCATGGCTGAGATTGGTAAAATATGAATCCAGATTATTGGGGAAAATATGCTGACTCTGCAAACCGCTTAGACAGGGCTCTAAAGTACTATGAAATGGTATATAAGTCTAAGTGCTATTGTTATAGTTATTTCCAAATCATACCTCTACATTAGAAAACTTTTCTGGAAATTAATAATCCAGTGGGGTAATGCAATCAGAGGATTCTCTTTACTGCATTAATTTTCTGTTTGTACTCAGATTTGTTTGACTTTTTAAATGAAATCCCATATATAAGCTGCTTGGCAATAGAATCTATCTATTCTCTCTCTCCCCCCCCCCCCCTTTCTCTCTAATGGGCCAATTATAAATTGCTGGCAGTCTTCAGGAAATACTTACTAAATTTACTTGGTTCTACAAATGTGAGCACATACATTACTCAGGCTTAAATATTTTTCTTCTTCACAATTAACATTAGTGTCAAATCCAGCACTGCATTATGAAAATTGGCCCTAGATTCAACTGTTGAGAAGGAATTTTTGAGGTAATATATTTTAAAGAAAAAGTCAATAGATACAGCAGGGGCCTGCCATCCATTCAGTAATCTGTCTCTGGTTAAAATACACTCCGTCTTTTCTTTTCAGGAAAAATAAGTGCGGATCCATTTGGTGTTTGCATGTGTGTGCCTTTCAGTCAGTCTTGATAGTGATTTATATGGACTAATCCCTGACTTTTTCTTGGCAACATTTTCAGTAATGGTTTTCATTGCCTTCTTCCTAGGTCTGAGGAGGGAAAAGGCTGTTTGAAAGTCACCCAAATGGTTTTTGTTCCCAAGGCAGAATGTCCTTAGTCCACAGCCTTAATCATTAGACCAAGTTGGTTTGATAGGGAGTACATAGGTCTATCTAGAACAGGGGTGTCAAACTCAAGATCCGGGGACTGGATCCGGCCCATGAGGTGCTTAGATCTGGCTTGTGGGACCACTCTGAAAACAACAAAGGACTGGCCCGTGGTTGCCTCTGCCAGTGAAGACAGAGCTCAGGAGGGCCATGTGTGGTCCTCCCAGCCTCCATTTTCGATCACAACAGCCTCCTGTAGCCATTCCGTTCCAAGTTCTGTTTTCACTGGCAGAGGGCTGCAGGAGGCTGTCATGGCCGAAAACAGTCTGAGAGCCCAGTTTTGCTGGCAAAGTGCTCAGGCCACCACAGACACATGCCATAGGTTTGTCATCACGGCTATATTCCAGAGGTGGTATGGTTTATGCTTTATTATTTATAGGCCGCCCTTTTCCCTGAGGGGACTCAGGGCGGCTTACAATTTATGGGGAGGGGAATACAAGACAGTACGACATAAAACAATACATAAGTAAAAATAGAACACAACATTCATTCATCATTCGGGCACCAATTCAATCAATTGGCACCAATTCAAGCAAACCAGTAGTGGCAGTGGCACGAGGCTCCAGCCACCCACCCTGACAATCATCACGGACCTTCTGTGCATGCACGTGCTCCCGCTACCGAACCGATAGTGAAGAGAATAGAATACCATTACTGCTGTATTCCATTATAGATTAAACTCAAGAAATTAGTAGGTTATGTTGGTAGCCAAAACTAACAATCGTCAGCTTTAAGCAACTGAAATTACAGACCTCTCAGGTACCTGCCAATGTTATGATTCACAACTGGGCTTCATTTTAAGAAGTAGATGGATTTCTTCCGGTGGTAGAAATCTTCTTGCAAAGTTTTTAAAATAAAATCTGAGTATAGTTATTTGAAACACTGGCAAGGGAAAACATATTTGATTTATTTATTAAGCTCATCAGCCAATAAATAAATAAATAAAAGATAGATAGTAGATAGATAGATAGATAGATAGATAGATAAATAGATAAATAGATAAATAGATAAATAGATAAATAGATAAATAGATAAATAGATAAATAGATAAATAGATAAATAGATAAATAGATAAATAGATAAATAGATAAATAGATAAATAGATAAATAGATAAATAGATAAATAGATAAATAGATAAATAGATAAATAGATAAATAGATAAATAGATAAATAGATAAATAGATAAATAGATAAATAGATAAATAGATAAATAGATAAATAATAGATAAATAATAGATAAATAATAGATAAATAAAATTAATTAGCATTTTATACATGGACAGGAAAGAGGTTGATCCCATGAGAGCGGAGAATTATATCATAAAATGATATAATTCATGGCAGTGGATCTGGATACTTGAGAGACCGCCTTCTGCCAATTACCTCCCTACGGCCTATAAGATCTCATAGGTTAGGCCTCCTCCGCATCCCATCGGCCAGCCAATGTCGGCTGGCAACCACAAGGAGGAGGGCCTTCTCAGTAGCGGCCCCGACCCTTTGGAACGAGCTCCCCGTAGAGATTCGCACCCTCTCCACCGTCCAGGCCTTCCGCACAGCCTTGAAGAACTGGCTCGCCCGTCAGGCCTGGGGATAAGGACCATTACCCCGCCCGAATGTTGTATGCATGTTGCGCATTACTTTTATTATGTGTTGTTGTCTTAGTATTGTATTGTATTGTATTCCCCTCTCCCTGGTTTCTGTGAGCCGCCCTGAGTCCCCTCAGGGAAAAGGGCGGCCTACAAATAAAATCAATTCAATTCAATTCAATTCAATTCAATAAAATACCAGTGTAGAGGAAGGAATGTCTATGCGATACATATTTATTTCAGGGCAATAAACAGAACTATGTGTTGGATTAGGCAACACAGTAACAAAGATGTTGAGATAACTTCCCTGTAAGGAAAAGCAAAAGTATTTGGAGACATTGAATGTGCTTTTCTGAAAGGCTGATCAACCTACAAAATGTTCAGTGTATTTTTGTAACATAATATTAGACTTAGCTCAGCCCTGACCTTTTTCTCATTTGTGTCTTTCAAAACTAAGTTGTTTTTTCAGAATAAACATGTAGCTGTGAAAAAGTTATATATCATTTCCAGTTGTTACCTCATGAGAAAAGGGGCAGGAAAGTTCTTTGTTTATGTACCAGTAGCAGTAAATCTATGCTCTCTCACTCACACTCTGTATGTGTATGTGTGTGTTACAAGTAGTAAGCAGTTTACCTATGAAAAATTGCAAAACATAATTTGTATCAAGGCAAGGTTTCTGTCTCACACAAGGACATTGCCTTCACATAACTAGCCCAACTAGCACCAGTCAATAATTCACTACTCAAACATTGTCACATTGTCACATTTGTCCCTCAACAATTTGCACCAAACACTAGTCAGATTATGACAGGCGAATGGGCTATCCTAGGATGCTAGGAAGTCTTTATTGTTCACTGAATTCTAGGATTGTGGTTCCAGTTGGAGGCAACCAGAAGTTTTGAAAAGCCCATAAGTAAAAAAGTGAACATTATCCTTCAGTGTTTCATCTTTAAATTAGAAAGCATTGAAACTAAAGTAGCTGCCTCCATATTTGGTGATAATGAATTGCATAAATTAATTTTGTAAATAAGTAGGAGGTGGTTGGTCCTTAGCTACTACTTACTAGTTTTGTTAGTTCATTCTGAATATTTCATGAGAGATGAAGGAGAGTATATCACTATCTAGCTTTCCTCCTTCATTTGTAATATAATAAATCTCCAACATGTCAAGCATTTTTCCACACCCCTTTTCCCATATAAGAGACACATTAACATTATAGGTTTGGTTGCTCTTATCTGAAGCCATTAGAGATCAAGTTTTGACACTGGGGCAACCAAACATCATCCCAGTTTCCAGATATTGTCTTTTATGGGTATTCCTTGACTTATGACTGTTCATTCAACAATGATCCAGAATTGTGAGGGCCACAGGATGGGTGCTTTATGGCCCATAAAAAACATTGCACACCATCTGCCTACGTTCACATGATTACAATCTGGATGCTTGGCAATCTGTTCAAATTTAAAACTGGCTCCAGGTGCCCTGCTACTGTGTGATTTCCAACTGTAATCTTCTTTGCTGGCTTCCCCAAAAAGTCAGTGGGGAAGCCTGCAGGAAGATTGCAAGCTGCTGCTGCCTGCCAAAGAACTCAGTTCTATGGCAGGCAGACTTTTGGAGTGTTAGGTGAAAATCTCAGCTGGGAGGTAATCTTAGTTATGTATGCAGCAGAGATTCTCCCCCCACCCCCAAACACATAGCAGGCAGACTTTGAGACCAAAAGGGCAACCTGCCAAGGTGAGGGGAACTCCTCCAGCAGGCTACAGAAACGATGCTCAGATCCCAAAGATCCCAAAGGAGGAGTTCTTTGCCATACACAGTGAGGACAACCACTTAATGACCCAAGCAATTGCTTAACAACCACACCTTGCAGTTCGAGGATTGAGCAAAGCAATAATGTAGACATACACTGTTTATTATCAGCTCATATGTTACAAATCTGGTAAATATATATGGCTGTATGGCAATAGAGCCCAATCCTTCATTTTGCATTCCTAACGTTTAATTTCACACCCCATTGGCAGTAATTCTTTTTCTTCTGTTTATGGATGTAATGTGTATCTGTTTTATGATCCCTATTTCCATAAGAAAGGGAAGTTTGGACAGTGAAATCTCCAGGATTTCAGAATAGTTTTTCATATGCAAATAGGCACTGTGACTAATTCCTTGATAATTTTGCTCATTGTAAAATTGTAATCTCCCCACACTATAAGTATAGTTTATTGGCAATTTCTTGAAGTTGGTGGCACAATTGGAGAGAAAGCCTTGGAGCATTCAAAACATTGAGTGTAAATATGGACTTATAACAAATCCAGGTAAACATAGCTGGGTCACAACCTGAGAATAATTTCTGTTGTCAGAATAGGATCAGATTAGACCATGCAGATCAGTGTTTTCATTTGATACAGGCCAGTCTCATGTGTAACCATGTCTGTATTCTAATCTGTTCCTAATTCTGTGCATACTATTTAAGCAAAATATAACATCAAAATGTAATTGCCTTGTTTCTCACAAAGTTCGCAGATGGCTGCTTGACTCCAACTTTCATCATTTCTGACAGTGACCTAGGAAAGATGTTATTTAATAGCATCTGGAGGATCATACATTGTATATCCCATTCTTAGAACTTTATTGTGTCTGGACTCTGGATACACCCCATGAAAGGGTTGCCTTTGAAGTTTATGATTGTTCAATTGATGCAAAAAGTTTTAGAAAATAGCCTGTAAAAATATGATAAAGAACAATGTGTCCAAGAACAATGTGGAGAATTCTGCCTATTCTCCACCTTTCAGCTAGGGTCAGGCAATTAGGTGGAATAAATTCTGGCTGTTAACTTCAAAGTTAGGCAATTTTGTTCCTACAGCTCTTATTAAATTACTTACTACTGAAATTAGACATTTCAGTTTCCCAGGATATGCCAGTGCAAATTTTTAAAGTCATAAAGAAACATATTTCAAAGAGAAGCTCAAGTATGAAACCACTTAATTGGAATTTGTTAGCAAATTAATCATGGTGGAATTTGAACTCAGAAAATTCTGGGAATAGCTAACCCACTACAGAAATTAATTGTCTCTCTTTAGGTATTTATTTACACTATTGATCTTGTTACGGCTTGTCTTGAACAGTTGCTGCTATTAGCACTGGGTCACACGCAAAAGCATTGGACTATGCATTCATTTAATTAGTTTCTATATTTATTTGTGTTGTGTGTAGCATAGAAGCATCTGTGAGAAGCTGCAATGATATCAAAAGGACATTGCAAATGTCATCATGCCAATGATTGGAACTTGCATTCTTGGCAACACAGTGTCTGATGCCAAGTACAACTTCTTCATTTATGCAGTAACTTGACATCTTCCCTTGTCTCTCCTGTGGATGTGTCAGCCCAACAAAGGAGACCAAACTAAGAAACCACTGTCATATAGGACATGATTTCTTTTATGGCACTAACTATAATAACAAAATTTTACTAGTCTGAATTCCCCATTTTATCCTATTCTGAACTAGGGAGGGCCTTTGTCTGAGACATTTTCTCAAGTTATTTTCTTGGCCAGGCTCAAACCCCTCTTATCTGACTGTTGCCTTAGTAGAGGTTCTTCCCCCTGCCCTTCAAATCTCTTTCTTGTGCCCTGTGTTGTAAGCTATGGTGTAATACAGGTGTCAGGGTAATGATGATTTAATAGCTGACCAGCTGCTGTAAGGCTGTAAACTGAGAGGATGACATGAGGATGAGTCAGCAGGGTACCACCACTTTAAGAAGCTGTATATATAAGGGAGGCCATGTGAGGTCTCCAAATTTGGCAACTTTTAAGACTTGTGGACTTCAAACTCCAGAATTTTGGGGATTGCTAGCTGAGGAATTCTGAGAGCTGAAGTCCACAAGTCTTAAATTTGCCAAGTTTGGAACCCCTTGGTGTAGAAACAAAAGTGTTGGCTTCTCCTTTTAGGTTAACCAAAATGATTTATTGCCAATACATCCATATTTAAGATCCTGTTCGGGGCCTTGTGTGGCACTTCTGAAATTCACCACCTTTCAAGGGAAAATTTGCTACTAAATATGGAATGGGGAGGGAGGGGGAAGAGCATGAAGAATTGCAAATGAGGTTTCACTGCTTAATGTTCAAAGTAGATGCTTAATTTGTTTCTGGATTTGAAGCCCTTTTAAAATATTCCAACTTCTGATATATGTTCCTAGTTTGTATCTAATTACCTGAGATGGTAGGACATTTGGGCAGGAATAATGAAAAAAGAAGGGAACTTTCTTTACATTCTCTGTTACGTCAGTTACAATTTGTTTCACATCTGGCATTTCTTCATTAACATCTTTAGACATAATTTATCCATAGAAGCAGACATCATTAGTGATAGTGTTGTTATTGTGGCCACTAATGTCATCTTGTAAAGTCCCAGTATTAACTGACATCAAGAACAGGGTTGTATTTGTTGCCTTCTGCTTAGTTTCTAAAATCATTATTTCCTAAGCTCCCTCTGATATCCAATTTCTAAAATCATCACTTATCTCTGTTATCACTTACCTTTTGTTATCATATCACTTATCTTTGTTATGATTTACAATAACCAGGATAGCCAAAAAAAGTTTCTATTTTCCATATGTCTGTGGAGATTCTTAGTCATCCAAGTTACAGTTGTCTCAAAGGTGCTTTTTCAAAAGGCAACTGGACTGTTTTTTTCCCTAAAGAAGATGTTTTGCTTCTCATCCAAGGAGCTTCATCAGTTCTGCCAGGTGATAGAAGAATTAGTTCTGACAGAATTTGAGGAGAGGATTGGAAGGATCACATTTCTTTCATCAGGTCATTAGCACTCTGTTCCCCATATAAACTATTTTTTACAGTTAATTGCAATTTAAAGTAAAAGTCACTATTCCAATTATATCTGGCTCTTAATTAAGGTGACCAGACGTCCCGATTTTCACGGGACAGTCACGATTTTGCACAATTTGTCCCGCGTCCTGGAGCATTCTTAAAAAGTCCCAATTTTTGTGACCGGACAGGAAAGTAAGCCTGCCCCGCCCCCAGCCCTGTATACCCGTCCCGACTGGTCGGTATTTTGTCCCTTCTGTCTCCCTGTTGCTCAGAAAAGCATTGCTAGCAGGCAGGTTCTAGGATGCCTGCCGCCACCAAAGAACCTTCCCAGAGTTGCTTTTCTGAGCAACGGGGAGACAGAAGGGACGCAATCTCCTTTCATTCTCCCTCTGCCTCATTCACTCGTTCGGGCAGCAGAGAACAAAAGAAAATTGCATAGCCAAGGACAAAGGAGCCTGCAGCCTCCTTCAGTCAAACGTTCAGGCAGTGGGGATGGGGGGGCTTTCTCACACGCCTTCTTTCTCTGAAGCCACGCTGGATTCAGCAAACCGGGCAGCACATGCCCTTGGGATTGTGCAGCAGCCGAAGATTGCCTGGTTAAAAATGAGGAAGAGGAGGCTCTGCTAGTCTGGAGCCCATCCATGGGGGCAGGGATACACACACACACACACACACACACACACACAGGGAGGAAGGGAGGGAGGGAGGGAGGAGAGACAGAGAGAGAGACAGAGAGAGACAGATGCACGCAGAGAATGACAGAGAAAGAGACAGAGGGAGGGAGGGAGATAGAGGCAAAGAGCCACACAGAGAGTGAGAGAGAGAGAAAGAGAGAAAGAGAGAGAGAGAGGCTAAAGGAGTGTTTATGCACAGAAGGGAGATTTAAAACTTCGGAGTGAATCCAGGAAGAGGGAAGAGATGGAGGACTGGCTTTTCGCTCCGATTTCTGAGCCCCCAGCTGTTAGTGACAGAGGAGGAGGAGGACGAAGGAAGGGGTTGCATTTTTGTCAGGCTGACAGCTCATTCTGTGGCATTTTAAAGAAGTCCCGTTCTTTTTTTTTAAGCACGAAAGGAAAAATCTGCAAAAAGTCACGGGGAGCCCGGGGAATGTTCCTCGCAAAGCATCATGGTCACAGAGAATGCAAATGAAGGTGCTTATCTCCCCGCCCGGCTCCGTGTCCTTGTATTCAAATTGGAGTCACGCTGAGTCCCATTCAGAGGGCGGAGGGACGCTATGTTGTTTTTTTTGTTTGTTTTACCTATGTTCTCACAACCATGCAAAGGTGGGTTTTGTACTACAAGGATCTTTCTTTCTTTCTTTCCCTGTCTGCGGTTCCGATTGCAGTTGCTTCGGATTAAAGTACCGTTTCTCATTCCTTGTAAAACTGGGGAAAGGACAGGGCTGCCTCCCCGCTTTCCTTGCAGCACCCTCGGTTGCAAAATGTTCCCCTGATTTGGTTTATAAGTTCACAGCAATGCGATCCAACAAATAGGAAAGTTTTAATAAGATTTTCTGACTTTATTTGGTCTCTGCTGCCCCCCCGACCCCCAACCCCTCCCAAAGAGAGAGTGGGAAGGAGAGGAAGGAAGGAGGGAGGTAGGAAGGAAAAGAAGAAGGGAGTGGGGGAGAAGATGGAAGGAGAAAAGATGGAAGGAAGGAGAAAAAATAGAAGGAGGAAGGAGAAGGAGGAAGATAGAAGAAGAAAGGAAGAAAAAGAAGAAGGGAGGGAGAAAAGAGGGAAGGAGGTAGGAAGAAAAGGGGAAGAGAGGGAAAGAGCAGAAAGACAAAGAGGATGAAGTTGGTAGGCAAGAGGAAGGAGGAAGGAAGGAAGAAAGAAAAAGGGAGGGAGAGAGGAAAGAAGAAAAGATGGAACTAGAAAGGAAAGAAGGGAGGGAGGGAGGAAAGGAGAAAACAGGGAAAGAGCAGAAAGACAGAGAAGGTGAAGGTAGATAGGCAGAAGGAAGGAAGAAGGAAGAAATAGGAAGGAGGGAAGGTGAAAGGATGGAAGGAGGAAGGAACAGAAGCGAAGAGGAAGAAAGAGATGGAAAGAGCAGAAAGACAGAGAAGGTAGATAGGCAAAAGAAAGGAAGCTGAAAGAATGGAAGGAGGAAGGAAGAGAAAAGGAGGAAGGGAGTGAGTGAGGAAAGAAGAGAGGATGGAAGGAGAAAGGAAGGAAGAGAGGGAAAGAGCAGAAGATGGATAAGGTGATAAGCAAGGTAGATAAGCAAGAGGAATGAAGGAAGAAGTGAGGTGTCTCAAGGAGGGGGAAAACATTTAGTGACCAAAGTTACAATGGCATTGAAAAAAGTGAGTGATGATCATTTTTCACACTTAGCGACTGTTGCAACCATTTTTCACACTTAGCGGCCATTGCAGCATCCTCATGATCACGTGATCAAAATTTTGTTTGGCAACAGATTCGTATTTATGATGTCCTGGGGTGACCTTTTGACAAAATATAAAATTTTTAATCAAGCCCCCCCCCCCCTCTTTACCAATCTGAAAATCTGGTCACCTTACTCTTAATGCATTTGTAACTTTCTGAGATAAAAATATTATTTACCTTTCTGCTATTTATTTCATATTCCTTAAGTTCTCAAGCTTATAATTATTTTTTCTTTTGTACAGAGTTGAAGATAAATTCACCCATTGAATGTCCTGCACCATTTTCACGTCACGGACTCCTCCTCTGCAAGATATTGCATATATTGCCATTAACTGCTGAAAAAACATAATGGCTGGATGGGATCTTCACAAATAATTGCCTACAGTTCACAGGGAAAGAATTTGCACTGCTTGCAAATAACATTAACTTTACTCATTTTACAGCCAACTCGGCTATCGCCAAGCAAATGGGGAAGCAAAAAGAAGGTTACAAACAACAAAGTGAATTCCAGCACAGGAAGATCTATTCTTAGCTTTAATAGGTTAATCACCAACTTCCCATTCATGCCACTAAGTGCAGCCCAGCAGAAATAATCATAGGTCAACAACTACAAACTCAGTAGTGGAAATAAATTTGCACACACATTGGCCTGATTTCAAAGAAATTTTGGCATCTGATGCAAAAACACTTTAAAAAGTCCGCTTCCATTGCCATTCACAGAGTACGTGATTTTCCAAAATTGAATCCAGGATCCCAGATGGAAATAAAATTAGATGACCAATCCGAGGGTGGGTGGTGGTGGTGAGCAGACTGTAGCAGATAAAGCAAATCAATGAGATGGCAAATCACAATCCAGGTGTATCAGAATTTGGGAGAAGGTATGTTTTGGATTTTATAAAATGTTGGTGTGTGTATAGACATACATATTGTAGGTGTTAACCCAATTTAATCCAACTTAATCCTTTGTTTTGCTTTGCTTCGCTTCACTCTAAATACTGAAAAACAGTGAGGCATTGCAGCCACCTTTTTATGGGTTGACACCAAATTTCAGCAGCATGATTTCCAGGAACACTGGGGATTTGAGGCACATGTGGTTGTGGCTTGCAGGTTGCCCATTTCTATATGAGGGAGAATAAGCAGCTGCAGATGACAGAACAACTTTCCAAATAGGCCATGCAAGTCTTGCAAAAGCCATGCCTGCTGTAATGTTTCAAACAGATGTGCCTCTCTTTGCAATGTTTTACACAGTCTGAAGGAAGAACAATTTCCTTTAGACAAGTTTCCAGAGATCTGGGATCAAGATATTAGGGCAATGTTCTTCAACTCGAAACTGAGCTTAGTTTTCTTTAAGGGATAGGACTTGAGCATAGACAGTGTGGATACAGAGCAGAGGGTAATCTTGTTGGACTTGCAGTTTTCATCCCAAGGAAGGTTCTGGTCCTTCTAGGAACTTGAAGTGAAGTCCTACAGCTCATCACTTCCTTGGACCTCAGAAGAACAGTGTTTTGGGGGGCCCTGGAGTGGAGTAGGATCTCACAGCCTAGAAGAGCCACCTGGTTTTGGTTGATCAACTGGATCAAGTTCAGACAGTAGAGCAATATACAAAATTACAAATATCAGACTGGTCTGAGCTTCCAGAGCACATGGCTCTGAAAAGGCTTGAAGCATGCTGAGGTAAATTAAAAGTGATGACGGTTCTTCAGAGGAAGCCCATACTTTGCTTTGCCTCCTTTGAAATTCTGGAGGCTTCAAGAAACAGCCTGTTTGATGAAAAGTAGATCATTCTCTCTTCTCCTCTTTATCTCCCCTTCTTAATCTACTATTTCTTTCTCTTTTTATATAGAGAGACATGCTTCTCAGCATTTTTACTTATTTTTTTCTTGTTCTTTCTTTCCTCATCTCTATATAATATCTAGGCTGGATTTCCTTCTCTTCTCTTCTCTTCTCTTCTCTTCTCTCCTCTCTTCTCCTCTCCACCCCTCTCTCTCTTTCTCCTGATGAACATCTGACTCCTGAGCTAAAGCATGTTTGCCAGTACTCCCAGTCCACTTGTTCCAAACTCTCTGTCTTTCTAACAATAAAAACAGCTTGTACAAAGCAGTCATGGGACTTGTTCGTCTCTCTAAAACTGGGTTGCATGCATTGCTTCACACTAGCTGCCATGTATTGTTCACCCTTATCCCCTCAACACTATTGATTGCTTTAAATGCTATTTCCTACTGAATGCTATCTCCGCAGTGAATGCAGCTTTCCCTTTCAGTGATCACCATTTTTTGAGGTCTGTCGCCAGGCTGGGATGCATAGCTTTTAAATGCCTTGTCACTAGAGAGCATTTAACTCACTTGCATACCAGTCCCTCCTGGCTGGTTCCCGCGTGCGGTGTCATTTCATCTCTAAATATAAACTGAATACAGTGAATTATATATAGCTTTTAACAGAAGAATGTTTGGACAAATATGTCAAACAGAATTACATTAACTATCTACCATAATGTTGCCAATTACATTCAGGACACTTCAGCTCCTACCCTGAGCCTACATCAGAGAGGTACAATGAGTTGAAATGTTTGGGAAGTTATTGCTAGCAGCATTGAAGAGATAAGAGCGTAACTTCACTTGACATGACTAATCTCAGTGGACACCTCCATTTGCCAGCCTTTAATCTTTCCTCAGATGAAAAACATGAAGACATCCCTCATCCCAGGCAGAAGGTCTGCTGACAGAGGGGAAGTTCCTGGCTCTAGGGAACATCTTGAAAGAAATCTTACTCAAATTGAGTGTGCAATGTGTGTGTGTGTGTGTGTGTGTGTGAAAATGAGAAGAGAGAGTGCTATTTATAAGATTTGTTTCATTTTCAGAACACATTGGTCCTACTGTTGTATGAATTCAGATTTGTTGATGGAGAGAAGGGGATTGACAGGTGTCATATGAACATGTGATGGGTAAAGAAGTGTCCTGTCCTTCCTTTGTGGATCAGGCAGAAGAGACTTCTTCCCTTCGAAAAGATCTCCTTCCACAGCCAGAAGTAATTGTGGCTCGTTCATCTCTGGGGGCTCCCTGAGCATAAACCTTAGAGTTCAGTGTATAGATTGCAGAGTTTCTTTTTCTAAACCCCGACCTAGTTCCTCAGGTATGAATTTTTAAGATTGTCTTTTGGTTTTCAGAGTTCTGTGGTTGGAAATTTCATCCTGTGAAGTCATTGGAGGGAAAAAGTGGTTGGTTGTGTTGTACTTTGCAGAATATTGGTGTGAGGTGTGTCAGGTGACAAAATGAATATTATCCTGACACATAAATTATGTAACTTATGTATATCAGAGGTGGGTTCCTACCGGTTCAGACCGGTTCAACAACCCAGGACTGCCATGGCTCTGAACCACTTCCCCGGTCAGACGGCAGCTCTGACCACGCTTTACTCACACAAACATGAAGCCGAAAACACCAGCCTGAAGATAGCGAGTGAAACCTCTCGGAAATGTTACTAAGACAATCTCAATCTTACATAGGAAAAGACCCGAATACAACAAGACCAGCATACCTACACCCGAGAAAATCTATGAATATATATATTTGTATTTGTATTTGTATTACAACAATATGTTGTATTTGTGCTATCTAATAGATAACATCTAATAGATATCTAATAGATATGTGTGTGTGTGTGTGTGTGTTATTTGTGCTGATAAATAAATAAAGGGAGACTAGTATAGATCTATTTCAAGCTATTTAGCTCTCATCAGCTAGCCATACCCTTACTGGAATTCGAACCTGGGCTGTATTGCATCTTAGGCAGATGTGTTAACCATTAAGCCACAGAGTTCTCCTTATCAGCTGATACATACATACATACATACATACATACATACATACATACATACATACAGGCACGAGGCTGAAGACACCAGCCTGAGGATGACGAGTGGGACCTCATTGAAACGTCGCCAAGATACTCTCAATCTTATGCTGGTCTTGTTGCATTTGGGTCTTTTCCCATGTAAGATTGAGGTTGTCTTGGCAACGTTTCAGCGACATCCCACTCGCCATCTTCAGGCTGGGTTTTGGGTTTAAAGCATGGTCGGAGCTGCCGTCTTTCTATAAATCTTGGTGGGGGAGCGTGGAGTGCTGGCTTTTTTTCAGTAAGTGGAATGATTGGTTGTGTGGTTGTATCATGATTGGTAGATTGATGCTGATTGGTGCTGGCTGTGTCTCCATTGTTGTTTCGTGTTGTAATGGCCTGGGTGGTGGGTGGGGCTCGTTTGTTGACTAGGGCTGGTCTCCAGATGTTTGGTAGGTGGGAGGTATTGTCATATTTATTCATGTTGTGGGGGTGTTTCTCTATTTCGATAGTTTCCATAATTATTCTCTTGTTGAAGTGTTCCGTTTTGGAGATTAACTTGGTTCCTTCAAAATTAATTTCATGTCCTGTAGCTTTAAGGTGCTGGAAAAGGGAGGAGGTTTTTTTCTTTTTTTCTTACTGCGTTCTTTGTTCTGCAATGCGTGCATTTATTCTTCTGTTCATTTGTCCTATGTATGTTGCAGTGCAGATTTTGCATGGTATTTCATAGACTCCTTGGTTTTCTAGCTGGATTTTGTCTTTGGGGTTTCTTAAGATGTTGCCTATTTTTTGGTCAGTGTTGAAGGCTGTCTTGATATTGTGTTTGTGGAGAATGTTGCTGATTTTATCTGTCGTGCTTTTGATGTAAGGGAGGAGGGCGATGCCGTTGTCCTGTTCTGTGTTTCGGTTTTTGGGGGGAGCCTCCCTTTGGATTAGGTTGGTAATTGTTTTTCTTTGGAATCCATTGGAGATGAATACGTTTATGAGAGTGTGTAATTCAGTTTTCAGGTGGTCTTTGTCAGCTAGGCATTTTGTTCTGGAGATGAGGGTCTTGGCTACAGAGTTGATCTGTGCAGGGTGGTGATGCGATTGTGCGTTTAAGTAGCGGTTGGTATGTGTTTTTTCCAGTAGATGGTGTGTCCTAAGGAGCCATTGGTTTTTTTGTAGATTAGGATGTCCAGAAAGGGAAGTTGGTTGTTTGCTTCTATTTTCATAGTGAATTGTATTTTGGGGTACAGGCTGTTGAGATGTGTGAGAAGTTGTCCAGTTTTTCTTTCCCGTGTGGCCAAATCACGAAAGTGTCATCAACATGTCTAAACTAGAGTTTGGGTTTGTGTTCAGATTTATCTAAGGCACTAGTTTCAAAATGTTCCATGTATAAGTTTGCGATGGCAGGTGAGAGGGGTGGTCCCATGGGTGCTCCTTCTATCTATTTGTATCTTTGTCCATTATGGATGAAGTATGTGTTGGTTAGGCAGTGGTTGGTCAGGTCCAGGATGTCTTTAGGGGGGGTTGTGTTTGTTCTGGATAGCTGTCAAGGCTTCTTTTATAGGCACTTGGGTGAAGAGGGATATGATATCGAAGCTCACAAGTAGGTCGCGGGGTTGTAGGTTTTTTTTTCTTTATTGTTTCTATGAAGTAGAGTGAGTTTTGTACATGTGAGGTGATGGATTCTGTGTAGGGTTGGAGTTGTTTGGCAAGGAATTTGGCAAGATTCTGTAGAGGTGAGCCTATGGAGCTGACTATGGGTCTGAGTGGTGTTCCTTCTTTGTGTATCTTGGGGAGGCCATAGAGTTTGTGGCATCTGGATGATTTTACTTTGGGGATGATACTTTGCTGGATCTCTTCACTGATAGGAGAGGCTTTTATTTTGGATTTGGTGGGGGGTTTTTTCCAGGTAGGTGGTGGGTCTGTGTTTAGAGGTTTGTAAGCAGAGTCTTGGAGTAGGTTGGATAGTTTGGCTTGGTAGTCAGATGTGTTCATCACCACTGTGGCGTTACCTTTGTCTGCTGGGAGAATGATTATGTTGTTGTCTTGCCTCAGGTTGGTGAGTACTATTTCTTCTTCTTGCTGTAAGTTGCTTCTGGGTGGATTACTGGAGCAAAGGATGTTGCTGACTGCAAGTCTGATTTTATTGGCTTCATCTGGGTTGATTTTGGTGAGTGTAGCTTCAACTCCGCATATGATGTCTTCAGTGGGAATGCGTTTAGGGACTGCAAAGTTGAAACCTCTGAAAAGGACATTGGTTTCAGCTGTGGTGAGGGTTCTGTCTGATATGTTGTGTACTGTTTGTTTCATGAGTTGCTGTGGAGGGGGGCTGGGCTCATGTTGTTTTTCTAGTCTGTGGAGTTTGTTGGTGTGTTTCTCTGTCTTGTAGGAGATTTCTGTTTCGGCTCTCCAGAGGACTAGTTGTTTGGATTTGTCTCAGTGCTGGGTGGATTTTGTTGCTGAGTTTGTGGTGAAGAGTGAATAGGTCTTGGTTCTCTATTTCGATAGCTTCCATAATTATTCTCTTGTTGAAGTGTTCAGTTTTGGAGATTAATTTGGTTCCTTCAAAATTAATTTCATGTCCTGTAGCTTTAAGGTGCTAGAAAAGGGACAAAGTTTTTTCTTTTTTTCTTACTGCATTCTTGTGTTCTGCGATGCGCGCATTTATTCTCCTGTTCATTTGTCCTATGTATGTTGCAGGGCCGATTTTGCATGGTATTTCGTAGACTCCTTGGTATTTCGTAGACTCCTTGGCATTTTGTAGACTCCTTGGTTTTCTAGCTAGATTGAAGAGCCTCTTTGATTGGAAGCCTTTGATGTTTTTTTAATTTCTTGTAACTGTAGCTGTTATTATTATCTCTTTCTTCATCGAGCAAAACCCTGACTTCACCCCATTGTTCACCTTGAGTCCCCTTACTGGCCTGATATCTACTCTCAGCTCCTTTGTTAGTCTTGGTTAAATTATGGCAATTTGGACATTAATTGACACTAGCCTACCCTTTAGTGGCCTAGAATCAATATCACACAGGGAACTGTTCCATTAGGTATGCTTGTTCATTTAGTTGAAAACATACTAATATGACAACCCATAATTGATTGGAAAAGGGCAACACATACCTTTCTAGCTGAGGTATGAAATCATAAGCATTATGATTATGAAACCACCATATTAGGGACAGAAGCAATTAGGTTGAATTTCTCTTGATTAGAACTTTAAAAGCAATTGCTGAATCCTTCATTATGTTAGAATATATCAGTGGCTGCTAATCTAGGACCTGTGGAGACACATCAGTGATGTTGCTTTCAATACCATAGGTTGTTTTTCTCTTTTCCTCTGGCCCTCAAATCTCATCATTTCTTCAGAGAGAAAAGAGGGTTAGATGAGAGGAGGTTACTTGTTCTCTCCCTCTCATTTGTTTGCATTTAAAAAATAGTATCCATGGACAACTTCCTTCTCTTTGCTCTGTTTCCCTGGATCACAAGGACCAAATGAAGGCACAGGTTATAATTGAAAGATGATACCAGGAAGAGATTTGAGCACTGAAAGGACCCAAGAATTCAATTTCCTGATGCTGATCCAGACGCCAAGAAAATTCAGGACATCTTAGTACATGAGCAGGAATTTAAGTCTGTAGCAGAGCTTTATGTTTTTATTCTTTTTGTTTTGCAAAACATTTTGCACAGGAAAATAGCAACAGGTAGGAAGACAGATAAACATGACTTGAGTTTATATTTCTTTGTTTTTTCTTCTTAGACCATTTTACAGTAAGCTTAGATAGATATCCAACTATTAAACTGCAATGTTTAATCAATTAAGATAATGGAGCAGAAACTCAGCACGGAGAGAAAGACAGAGAGAGACAGAGACAGAGAGAGCAGAAGGAGACATCCATCTAAAATGGAAGGAAGATCCCCTTACTGTGTTATTAAAAGTCTTAGTAGCTAAGGTTTGGGGAAGGTGAGGGACAGGGCAACTTGCAAAGCAGAAATCTGGAATGCCAAATATCCATTAAGATTAAGTGCCACATTAAAAATGAAATATGAAAAGTGCACATCAGGTTAATGAAATTATCCAGCAGCTACTCTCCATAATGAAACACCCTACCTGCCTCTCATCAATCAAAGGCCACCTTGTGCACCTCCATGCCGACAAAGCAGCTGCTTTGTAGAGTTTATATAGATGATGGAGCAAAGGGGAACCATCAAAGAAATATATGGAGATGAAAAAATCAGACCAGCCAGTGAAAGCAGCCATCAGTCAAAATGAAAACAGGGAATGGCAAATAGTAGCCTTTCGATGAATAATCTCCCAGATTAAAACATGTAGACATCCATGCATATGCACACACACAAACGCAAACACACGCAGAGGGACACCAGTAATTATCCTAAAAGGATGACTGATAATGCATGTTCTTTAAATATGGTTCTGAGAGCCATAACTGTAGCTTCAGCATTTTTCTGAAGGTTAAAATGTTCCTTGTTATAGTGGGTGCATGGAAAAGTCTGTTGGGAGGTCATATTGGAAAATGAATGATGAAGATTATGAGACTTCAACCTATCAGAAGGTAGGGCATTGTCTACACAGATCACATCAGTGGTGGGTTCCGAATCACATTGCAACCGGTATGCTGCAATGGGGCTGGGCGTCCACCACATGTATACACGCTGCGTGCACATGCACACCCACCACCTGCAATGTTCCTGCTGCTCGACAGACGCTGCACAGGCGTCACACGCTCTGTGCGCATGCACAAATGGCCCAGTTGGGTCAAATACAGGTAAGGAGAGCAGACAGGCAGGTGGGCCTTCGGGAGCACCGGACCGGAATGGTACCTGATGCTCCCAGCAAGCACTGGTACGCCCATACTGGGGCGTACCAGCCAGAACCCACCACTGGACCCCATGTGTATAAGTCTCAAAAGTTCATTCAAAACAGAAAGGAAGAGAAACCCACAATGGTTGGTTAAGATGATGGAAATGGCAAAGATGGCAAAATTAACTTGCACTCATGGGAAAATGCGAAGAAGTAAAAAAAAAAACCCAGAAAGGTGGAAGAGAAGGAGATTTCCCCACTTTAGTCTTCAGGAGGTCCAATATTGAAACAATTTTGAAATCCAGTATCCCAGACAACAGCTGATATGATAGATTAGAAGTCTCCAAGCTTTTTGGAGGAGACCTCTCAGCCATTTCTGAAAGCGTGTCACAAACCCTCAAAGGCACTTGCTGCCTTGGAGGGCTTGCCTGTTCACCAAATGGTAAAACTGTTGAAATTGTTCCCTGATTTCTCTCCCAACATCCCAACATAAAGTGTTTGCTGTAAACCTTCAACCCCCTCAGTCTTCTTTTTTTTTCTCACCAGTTGAGCACAAAGCTCTGGGCCATAACCCGTCCCCATTTCTATTCTTTCCAACTCAATATAAAGGTTTAAAAAGTCTCTGTCCATATTTCAATAGAATAACAGAAAACTTAGTAGAATGAGGCCAAAATTGGTGTGTGGAAAAAAGCTGGTGAAAGAAACACTGGATGTGAAAATGTCCCATATCTGACTCAGGGCTGTAGGGAAAAAAATTCTTGAACTTTTCTCAGAGCATTAGCTCAGCGGTTAAAGACACTGAGCTTATCAGCTGGAAAGCTGACAGCCCAGATTCAAGACCCGAGCGCTGTGCAATGAGGTGAGCTCTTGCTACCTTTCCCAGCTCCTGCCAACGTAGCAGTTCAAAAGCATGCAAATGCAAGTAGATAAATAGGTACCACTTTGGTGGGAACGTAACTGCATTCCATGCACCTTGGTGTATAGTCTTGCTGGCCAGATGACCATGGAAGGGTCTTCAGGCAAGGCTGATCCTCTCAGCCAAGAAATAGAGAGGAATACTGTCCCCTAGAATTAAAAACTACTGTTCGGGTGAAATCTTTACTTTTACCTTACCAAGGAAGGGCAGCTGGGGAGTGATTCAGAATGTTGCTGACAGATCTACTGTAAGCCTTCATACTCCTTCCTTGTTCCAGGACTCAAAGCAGAATATATGTAGCCTGTCCCATGTATATACAAGCATGAACACATGCAGATATAACATGATGGGGAAGCAGACACCTAAGCTCAGAGTCACTAAGTTACACACACAAACACACACACACAGAGAGACACAGACACAGACACAGACACAGACACAGACACAGACACACACACACACACACACACACACACACACACACACACACACACACACACAGGGATACTTCCCATGCTATTAAGCAGCAAAGAGATTGGAAAGACTTATGAGCATCTTGGTTTGCACACCTTCTCTGTCTTGTTATTTCCTGAATACGCCTGTGGAATTTCTGTGGGATCCAAGGAATTGGATCACACATGGCGTTAAGTCAATTGACAGCTATAGAGAGTAAGTGGGTCAGTCCTGTGAATACGATAGTACAGTATATTTGATCTTTATAATAGAGTGAGAGATTTAATTATTCTTTAGATAGAGGAATAAAACAAGTATCTAGCTCTTTATAATAGAAAGGCAAGCAGACAAATGTGTAGCCAGTGTTTGACGAAATTTTAGAAGCCAAACAAGTAGCTGAACAAACTCAGCCTTGGCTTAGGGTTTCTTTTCAATAAATTAGAGAGCTCTGTTCCCTCCATCCCCAACTGTGATGGAAAAAAAAGTTTGTATGGCTTAAGAATAAATGGACTTTTTTCTCCTCGCATAAATCTGGATGGAGCACCACCCTAGTCTGATAATCTCAGCCTGCTACATAAACTAACTCTGAAATGTAACACACAGATCACGTACAACACCAGAGACCAGCTCCCAGTTCTGTTCATGGGGAAGCCCACTGGACTGCACAATTAAGAATTTTTCCTCAATTTGTTTTCTTTTTGTAAGGGAGAAAAGAAACGAGAGTCTGTTTTGCAGCAGGTGAGCAACTGAGATTCCAGTTCTACAGAATATATGTTGCTCAGGGTTGAATGCTGTGTCCTTGATGTTTTCAGAGCTTGGTCATTTTCCTGCAGGAACATAAAGTACTCCCAACCATTTAGAGCAATGGTTGCCAACATGGGGCCCAGGCTCCACAGGGGAGGCAATTTGAATTTTTTTTATTAAAATTTTTTAATTTTTAATTTAAAACAAATATAACATCCTTCTTTACATGCTATAGAAAGTGTATCAGTTGGTTACAAATAGACTTTTGCGCATCTCTTCCACAGTCAACAAACATAGTTCATGTTAACTCGAGCATTTTAACTCAAATATTCATACATGTCACCATCATCATATATCCATTTTCATTTGACTATAATTGTTATTAAAATAATAATAATAATAATAATAATAATAATAATAATAATAATAATAATAATAATAATAATAATAATTTTTGTTTCTTAAACAATACATGCCCACACCAGTGGGAAACAAAAAACAAAAAACAAAGAAGACAAAAAGAACAAAAAACAAGGCAGGGGAAAAAAAGAAAAACAAAAGAAAAACAAAAAAAAGACAAATAAAGGAACACAGGTATATATTATTAAAAAAAGTATATCAGCTGGTTACATGTTTTGGTGCATCTCTTCCATTAATTCATATTAATTCAAATATCTTAACTCAAATGTTTACCATATTGACATCATTATACCTCCACTTTTAGTTGACTACAGTTATTTGAACATCCTTCATCCTTAATTATGCCAAAGATTTAATCCATAACCACATGCTGACATTTCATTTACTTGTTTGTAAAATCCTCTATTAACATCAAATCCTCATATCCTATTTTAGCTGAACATCCATAGTATTTAATACCAAGAATTCCATCTTCCATGCAGTATAGTTTATTATCATTCTCCCTTCTTTATGTAATTATATCGTATATCGTAACATTTTCCCCATATTAGTTAACATTTAACTGTATATATTTTATTTTATTTTTAATAGTGATAATTATTGTGATTAATAACCTTTGTATATGGTCCAAAAATATTTCCAACCTTCCCTTCTCATATCCAATTATTATTTATCATATCAACTCCACATTATATACATTACTATCAATATCAATTATTATTCAGCTATGTCTATTACAAATAAGAGTAATTAGATTTAGCTAATTTTAAATTGTATTCTTCCATCTATCAGCCTATGTCTCTCCAATAACAAAACCTCCTTAGTCCTATTGCCATTCGTGGAACAGATTTACCAAATGTTTTTATAAGCAAGTCCAAACAGGAATATCTTCGCACCTTTTTGCTCAGGATGCCTCTGATGTAATAATAACGTTGTCCCAGGCTAGTTGCACTTTTCAGTTTGTATTTAATTCTCAAGGGTGGTATCGAAAATTCTGCAAATGATGTTTCATAAAGTATAGGTTCTTTAATGCTTCTCATTCCTCCTGCGCTCTGTCTTTTAAAATAAATCTTCTGTATGGCTGCCCCCCTTTCAAGTGTTGCATCTCTTTCTCCCTCCGAAGTAAACCAGACGCCCGGCATGTCAGCAAGTTGAGAAACTTCGTTTCTGACATTCTTCATTTGTATTTCAGGAACATTCAAACATTCAACGTTCTCAATTTTTTCTTCATATTTTAATGTTAAATAGTCCAGTTTTTTTTCAAATCTTTCATATGTGTCAAACAACTTTTGAAATGCAGAGAAAATCATTTGAAATGAATCACTTGAAGCATGTATAGACGCCATGTTGTGACGCAGCTAGAAGGTCTAAGATATTTGCAAGTAAGGACACGCTGGGAGCTGTGCAATCTTATCTAATCTTAGACCAACACAGCCAAGCAATAAAAGTGTCAGATCGTAAGAAGCCAACTTGTAGTAAATTAGTTTACAGCCCACTTAAGAAGAGTCAGAGGGAATGTTGAAGTAATCTTTAAAACATTTAAGAAATAGGGTAACCACCGGCCATAAATCCATTAAAAAAAAAACCAATTCGCCGCTAGATTCTTCTGTTCTTTGGTTTCAATTAGCTGAAATTTTAGTGCGGACCGTCTCTCTTTGAGTAATAAAATCAACTTACCAGTTGAAATCACTTCCACCATTCTTAGGGGCAACCTGCAGTTTCGGTTAGCTTACAGCTAATCCAGAAGGAGCTGGCAAAAGGGGTTAAATTCCAAGCCCCCCAGAGACTTGCGAACGTCTCTGAGGTCACTGGATCTCCCCTAACCTTTCACTGTCTCTCCGGGACAACTAGGGTCCGAAACGACCCGTCCAATTCCTTCGGAATAGGGGAATTTCAGGAATAGCCTGAAACTCCGTCTTCTCACTGCTAAGCCCCACCTTCTTCCTCAGGGAGGCAATTTGATTTTTAATGTGAGCAATTTGAACCCTGTTTAAACCAATTTAATTGCCTTCTCAGGCTTCCTCCACATGAGTAGAGTTCATTTTTTGAGTAAAGTAAGAGTTATATGTCACACAGGGGCATCAGGATTTTAGAGATGCTTAGGTGGGCCATGGCTAAAAAAAGGTTGGGAACCACTGGTTTAGAGCTAAAATTATCCCTCTTTGGGTTAATTGTGGGCCTTAATTAACAGGGTTGCTATGTTTACATCATACACCCATCCAATTAAATCTTGGTTAATTGGCACTCAGTGATGTGGACCAAAGAAGAAGGCAAATGAGTTGTGTGTCTAATATATTTGCATCAGATATTATGACATAATTATCTATATCATGACATCATTATTTCTGCACTGAAAACATGACACATGTTTTCACTTTGACATCCTGGTTTATTTTGGAGCCTTATGACTCAAAGAAAGGTTTGAGCACCACATCTAGGCAAAACTCACTTAACAAATTTTTCATTTAGCAACATAAATTTTGGGCTCAATTGTGGTCGTAACTTGAGGACTACCTGTATTATTATTATTATTATTATTATTATTATTATTATTATTATTATTATTATTATTATTATTATACAATTGTATCACAGTGGCCAGTTGTTTCGCCGGATTTGGCATTGGTTACTAGTCGGGCCCCACCCAGGGGCCTAGGACGTTGTAACGTATTTTCGTAATATGCGTGCAGATCCAAGCAGTGCGGCTTTTTGCATTTGACTGATGGTGATTTTGTCAATTTTTAACTGTTTTAAATGTAATTCCAGTGCTTTTGGAATAGCACCCAGTGCGCCAATTACCACTGGAATTACCACTGCTGGTTTGTGCCATAGTCGTTGAATTTCGATTTTTAAGTCCTGGTATTTTGCAATTTTTTCATGTTCCTTCTCGGCGACCCTGCTATCACCTGGTATTGCGATGTCTATGATTGTGACCTTATTTTTCTCAACCAGTGTGATGTCTGGTGTATTATGCGCCGGTATTTTGTCTGTTTGTATATGGAAATCCCACAAGATGTTGACCATCTGATTTTCGGTGACTTTTTCAGGTTGATGTTCCCAGTTTGTTGCTGCTTTAATATTATAATTTTTGCACAAATTCCAATGGATCATTTGTGCTACTGAATTGTGCTGCAATTTATAATCAGTCTGCGTGATTTTTTTACAGCAGCTGAGTATGTGATCAACAGTTTCATCAGCTTCTTTGCAAAGTCTGCATTTGGCATCATCAGAGGATTTTTCGATTGTGGCCTTAATGGCATTTGTGCGGATAGCTTGTTCTTGCACAGCCAGGATTAGTGACTCTGTTTCTTTCTTTAATGTACCTGTTGTTAACCATAACCAAGTTTGTTCACTGTCCACTTTATCTTTTATTTTTTCCAGAAATTGGTCATGCAGTCCTTTGTTCTGCCAACTCTCCATTCTTGATTTTATCACATCTTTTCTGTATTCTTGTTTCGTCTGTTGGGCCTTCAGTAGATTTTTGTTTTTTACTTCGATTAATAGATGTTCTTGACTTTCTTTTAAATAATCAGCCAGTGCATGTTTTTCTTCTTCAACTGTTTGCTTCACTTGTAATAATCCTCTGCCACCTGATTTTCGGGGCAGGTATAATCTATCAGTATCACCACGTGGATGTAAACTGTAGTGCATTGTCATTAGTTTCCTGGTTTTTCGGTCCAAAATGTCCAAATTAGCTTGTGTCCAGTTAACTATACCAGCTGTGTATCTTATAACTGGTATTGCCCAGGTATTTATGGCCTTGATTGTATTTCCACCATTCAATTTAGATTTCAAAATTTTCCTAACTCTGTTGGTGTACTCTCGCCTGACAATAGTTTTTACTTCTCCATGCTTGATGTTATCCAACTGCAGAATGCCTAAGTATTTGTAGGCTTCATTTTTGTTGCATTTAATTAGTTGGCCATTGGGCATTTCAATTCCCTCACATGCAGTGATTTTGCCCCTTTTTATGGATACAGTGGCGCATTTTTCCATGCCAAACTGCATTGAAATATTGGTGCTGAATACTCGGACTGTGTTTGTCAATGATTGGATTTCTATTTCTGACTTTCCATAGAGTTTCAAATCATCCATATATAGTAAATGCGAAATTTTTTCAGCTTCTTTGGCTGTTTGGTAGCCTAATTTCATTTTTTTTAAGATTACTGATAGTGGGATCATTGCGATGATGAAGAGAAGAGGTGAAAGTGAATCACCCTGGAAAATTCCTCGCTTGATATTAACCATTCCGTAGATCTCATTCCCTACTGCCAACTCAGTTCTCCATTGTTTCATCGCCTTTTCAGAAAAGGATGTAACATTTTTGCTAATGCCAGTTGTTTCTAAGCATTTTATGATCCAACTATGTGGCAGTGAGTCAAATGCCTTTTTGTAATCAATCCAGACCATATTCAAGTTTGTTTTTCTGTTCTTACAATTTTCTAATATCATTTTATCAATTAGGAGCTGATCTTTTGTCCCCCTGCTCCTTCTTTTGTTGCCTTTTTGCTCTACTGGCAAGATGTTGTTTGTTTCCAAATAATCCATCATGTTATCTGCAATAATGCCTGTGAGTAATTTGAAGGTTGTTGGCAAGCATGTTATTGGTCTGTAGTTTTCAGGTGTTGTTCCTTTAGTTGCCTCTTTCTGAATCAAGTATGTTTTTCCAGTTGTCAACCATTCATCAATTTGGCCCTTTTGTAAAATTTCATTCAGTTGCCTGGCCAATATTGCATGTAAACTGGTCAGATATTTGAGCCAGAAACCATGTAATTGGTCCTTTCCAGGTGATGTCCAATTCTTTACCTTTTTTACTCGATTTTTGACCATCTCAGTTGTTATTTCTAATACTTGCATTTGTTTGTTGCCAATGCTTTTCTCAAAGTCATGTATCCACTTTGCTTCCTTATTGTAGTCCTTTGCATTTTCCCACAATTCTTTCCAGAATTCAACTGTGGCCTGCTTTTCTGGTTTTTCACTTTTGGTGTCACCATTCACATTAAGACTTTGATAAAAACGCCGTTGGTTTGATCGAAATTGCTGATTTTGTTTATATTGGATGATTCGTGCCTCATATCTTTCAATTTTTCTAGCTGTTGCTGTTATCCGCTGTTTTACAATCTCTACAGCTTCATTGATGTTTCTTGTATCCAATCTATATCTTCTGATTAGCCGATCTATGGTTTTGTTGTTTTTAAGCTGTTGCTCATGCATGTTCTTTAAGTTACTAGCATCTGCCCTTAATTTTTTGACTTTTTGTTCTAATCGGATTTTCCACTTTGGCTTTGATGCTTTTTCTGTTGTGTGACTAGGTACTTTGATTTTAATGCCTAGTTCATTAGTGACTATTACAGCTGCGCTGTACATTAACTGGTTCGTTTCCAAGATGGATCCTGATTCAATTGTTGAAAACACTGCATTAACCATTTTCATGACAGGGGCCAAAATTTTGTTAGGCACAGTTTTTAGTGATGGTAAACGTTGCCTTTCCTCATTAAGCAGAAAATGCTCCATGATCTTATCCTTCAATTCTTTTTGTTTTTGAGTTAGTTCATCAGTTGGTTCAGTGATAACTGGTTCTAGTGGTGGTGGTGATATTTCCTCCCTGAGAGCTTCTTCTGGGAGTTCTACTATAATGTCTTTAGTTGTGTCTTGAATATCAGTTATTTCCGCTTGTGATATTGTTTTTTTGCTTTTGTAATTTGCCTGAATTTCCTCAAGTTCAACTTCACTAAGCACTTTATTCCGTATAATAAATCGCCTTTGATCTGCTAGTCGTTGTTCACTAACATTTGAATCTGGATATTGTTGTTTCCATAATTCATACATTCGCTTTAAATAACCTCTTTTTTCTGGCTCTGAGTTGTAGTAGCAGGCCATTATGGCACGGTTTTCATCTGCACTATATTTTTGTCGTTTTGTTGGCTGGTCCACTTGTAGCCCACTTGTCGACGGATGTCCAGGTACCCCAACATCCGCCACGGCCCTTGTTAACCCGTGCGACGACCGATGCGGTATAAAATTTTTATTTGTTTCTTTCACCATATTGTATGGGTTGGCAGGTTTTTTTTATGGGGCCAGTTGCCAACCTGACTCCAACCCTCCTCCTTTCTCATCCGGGCTTGTTGTTATTATTATTATTATACAATTGCATCACAGCGGCCAGTTTTTTCACCGGATTTGGCATTGGTTACTAGTCGGGCCCCACCCAGGGGCCTAGGACATTGTAATGTATTTTCGTAATATGCGTGCAGATCCAAGCAGTTGTTAAATTATTATTATTATTATTGTACAATTGTATCACAGCGGCCAGTTGTTTCGCCGGATTTGGCATTGGTTACTAGTCGGGCCCCACCCAGGGGCCTAGGACGTCCTAACGTATTTTCGTAATATGCGTGCAGATCCAAGCAGTGCGGCTTTTTGCATTTGACTGATGGTGATTTTGTCAATTTTTAACTGTTTTAAATGTAATTCCAGTGCTTTTGGAATAGCACCCAGTGTGCCAATTACCACTGGAATTACCACTGCTGGTTTGTGCCATAGTCGTTGAATTTCGATTTTTAAGTCCTGGTATCTTGCGATTTTTTCATGTTGCTTCTCGGCGACCCTGCTATCACCTGGTATTGCAATGTCTATGATTGTGACCTTATTTTTCTCAACCAGTGTGATGTCTGGTGTATTATGCGCCAGTATTTTGTCGGTTTGTATACGGAAATCCCACAAGATCTTGACCATCTGATTTTCTGTGACTTTTTCAGGCTGATGTTCCCACCAGTTTGTTGCTGTTTTAATATTATAATTTTTGCACAAATTCCAATGGATCATTTGTGCTACTGAATTGTGCCGCAATTTATAATCAGTCTGCGTGATTTTTTTACAGCAGCTGAGTATGTGATCAACAGTTTCGTCAGCTTCTTTGCAGAGTCTGCATTTGGCATCATCAGAGGATTTTTCGATTTTGGCCTTAATGGCATTTGTGCGGATAGCTTGTTCTTGCGCAGCCAGGATTAGTGACTCTGTTTCTTTCTTTAATGTACCTGTTTTTAACCATAACCAAGTTTGTTCACTGTCCACTTTATCTTTTATTTTTTCCAGAAATTGACCATGCAGTGCTTTGTTCTGCCAACTCTCCATTCTTGATTTTATCACATCTTTTCTGTATTCTTGTTTCGTCTGTTGGGCCTTCAGTAGATTTTTGTTCTTTACTTCGATTAATAGATGTTCTTGATTTTCTTTTAAATAATCAGCCAGTGCATGTTTTTCTTCTTCAACTGTTTGCTTCACTTGTAATAATCCTCTGCCACCTGATTTTCGGGGCAGATATAGTCTATCAGTATCACCACGTGGATGTAAACTGTAGTGCATTGTCATTAGTTTCCTGGTTTTTCGGTCCAAAAGGTCCAAATCAGCTTGTGTCCAGTTAACTATACCAGCTGTGTATCTTATAACTGGTATTGCCCAGGTATTTATGGCCTTGATTGTATTTCCACCATTCAATTTAGATTTTAAAATTTTCCTAACTCTGTTGGTGTACTCTCGCCTGACAATAGTTTTTACTTCTCCATGCTTGATGTTATCCAACTGCAGAATGCCTAAGTATTTGTAGGCTTCATTTTCTTTGCATTTAATTAGTTGGCCATTGGGCATTTCAATTCCCTCACATGCAGTGATTTTGCCCCTTTTTATGGATACAGTGGCGCATTTTTCCATGCCAAACTGCATTGAAATATCGGTGCTGAATACTCGGACTGTGTTTGTCAATGATTGGATTTCTATTTCTGACTTTCCATAGAGTTTCAAATCATCCATATATAGTAAATGTGAAATTTTTTCAGCTTCTTTGGCTGTTTGGTAGCCTAATTTCATTTTTTTTAAGATTACTGATAGTGGGATCATTGCGATGATGTATTATTATTATTATTATTATTATTATTATTATTATTATTATTATTATTATTATTATTATTATTATTATTATTATACAATTGTATCACAGCGGCCAGTTGTTTCGCCAGATTTGGCATTGGTTACTAGTCGGGCCCCACCCAGGTGCCTAGGACGTCCTAACGTATTTTCGTAATATGCGTGCAGATCCAAGCAGTGCGGATTTTTGCATTTGACTGATGGTGATTTTGTCAATTTTTAACTGTTTTAAATGTAATTCCAGTGCTTTTGGTATAGCACCCAGTGTGCCAATTACCACTGGAATTATCACTGCTGGTTTGTGCCATAGTCGTTGAATTTCGATTTTTAAGTCCTGGTATCTTGCAATTTTTTCATGTTCCTTCTCGGCGACCCTGCTATCACCTGGTATTGCGATGTCTATGATTGTGACTTTATTTTTCTCAACCAGTGTGATGTCTGGTGTATTATGCGCCAGTATTTTGTCCGTTTGTATACGGAAATCCCACAAGATCTTGACCTTCTGATTTTCGGTGACTTTTTCAGGCTGATGTTCCCACCAGTTTGTTGCTGTTTTAATATTATAATTTTTGCACAAATTCCAATGGATCATTTGTGCTACTGAATTGTGCCGCAATTTATAATCAGTCTGCACAATTTTTATTATTATTATTATTATTATTATTATTATTATTATTATTATTATTATTATTATTATGGGGTTAATCTTTGGTGAGATCACAGCCTTTGGGGCTGATTGTTAGCTCAACTGCTCGAGTCCTAACCAAGGATCTAGGAACTGTTAAGGTAACGTCAGAGGATATAAGCTGCTCCAAGCAGGGTGGTTTTTTGTAGAATCAGAATGTTCAAGTCTGATAAATTTAGAATTTCCAAATAGTGAGGTAGCCCTTTAGGTATTGCTCCAAGGGCTCCAATTACAATCGGGACAACACACGATCTCTTTTTCCACAGTCGCTCAACTTCAATCTGCAAGTCCTGGTGCTTTGTGATTTTTTTCTTGCTGTTTATCTTCAATTCGTGCATCTCCAGGTATTGCAATGTCAATGAACCATACTTTTTTCTTTTCAACTATTGTTATGTCAGGTGTGTTGTGGGCCAAGTGCCATGTCAGTCTGGATTCTGAAGTCCCACAAGATCTTGACTTTCTCATTCTCTAAAACCTTCTCAACCTGATGGTCCCAGTGGTTTTTGCTGTACTCAAATCCAAACTTTTGGCACAATTTCCAGTGAATGATCTTAGCAACGCAGTCATGGCGTTGTAGGTAGTCAGTTTGTGAAATTTTGCTGCACCCACTGATCAAGTGGTCGACTGTCTCGTCTTTCTCATTACAGAGGCAACATTTGCTATTGGTGGTAACATGTTGAATTTTGCTTTCATGTAGTTTGTGGCTAAGGCTTGTTCTTGAGCTGCCAAAATAAAGTCTTCTGTTTCTTTTTTCAGTGCTCCTGATATTAACCAGTTCCAAGTTAGCTTTTGATCAGCTTTGCCTTCAATACTTTTCAAGTATTGGCTATGCATAGGTTTGTTTTTCCAATTTTCAGTTCACTTCTCAATTACTTCTTTCTTATATTCAGTTTTTGACTTAGTTGTCTTTAAAAGGCCTCCTTTATTTACTTCCTTAATCATTAGTTCTTCACCAATGTTGGAAGAGTCCCTAGGGAGTGTGCGGCATACAAATTTTATTAAAGTTACAAATTAAAGTTACTTTTCTGGATGTAATCATTCAAGCTGTGTTTTCTTCTTCCACAGTCTGTTTACTTGTAGGAGTCCTCGACCATTTTCTGCTCTTGGTAGATTGTTGTTGTTGTTGTTGTTGTTGTTGTTGTTGTTATGGTCCATCATGCAGCCATCCATCCAGATGTTTAGAATGGATTTAGCATTTTATTCACCTATCAAGTATTTCTCAAGGACTTTGAATAGGCAAATGTTGCTGTTTGATGGTGTTAAAGTTATTGTCACAGGATGTAAGTTGTTTCAATAAAGCTGCCTTTTGCAATTGATGGTGATTCCGTCAATGCTGATGGTGTTCAAGTGGTGCTCCAAATATTTTGGGATTGCACACAAGGAACCTATTATTATTGGTACTACCTTTGCTTTCTTTTTTGTTATTATTATCATTAATTTAACTATTATTACGTTGCCTTCTTTACCCATCTTCATGTTGCACGTGCCATTTTGATCTTGCATCCTGTTATGGACAACTACTAATTATGGGTTTGACTGTCTATAATTAGACATGATTGTATATAACATTACTGCTTGCCACCATCTATAACTATATCTAATATTATAGAGTTGGTGGATTAGTTGCATAATTGTCTATTTTGATTTTATAACAGTGCACGTTAAGAATCCAGGTTTTAATAGGAAAGAAAAGGATGTCCCCTTTTCATTTAACTTAAAAGATAACCTTCTCAATATGATGTAAAAGTAAAGCTTTTCTAAGCAGAATTCCTAAGTCTGAAGAAAAATGCATGCAAGCTACTCTGTAATTAATTTTCAAGCTGCAGAGTTTACATATTGGGAAGCGATGTCCTTTACCCCCCAAATACTTAATTTTCCTGCAGAAGGTGGGGCTAGGTACCAAAAACAAAAGGATAAACACTTTAAACATATTCATATATTCCTCATGCTGCCTAGTTAAATCTTGACATCAAATACAGGTTTTGAAGCTAGCAGTCTAAGCACATAAAAGAAGTTATAGGAAGCAAGATGTAGCCAAGAAAAGCAAAGAATATTATGGAAAGAAGGAGAAGGCAGTGTAGAAATCTTGATGAATGCATGAATGCATGCATGCATGCATGCATGAATGAATGAATGAATGAATGAATGAATGAATGAATGAATGTGTTGGTTGGTTGGTTGGTTGGTTGGTTGGTTTGTGGTTGGTTGGTTGGTTGGTTGGTTGATATATCTATACCTATACCTATACCTATACCTATACCTATACCTATGCCTGCCTGCCTGCCTGCCTGCCTGCCTGCCTGCCTGCCTGCCTATCTATCTATCTATCTATCTATCTATCTATCTATCTATCTATCTATCTATCTATCTATCTATATGTGTGTGTGTGTTTTTTTATTTGTGCTGATAAATAAATAAAGGGAGACTAGTATAGATCTATTTCAAGCTATTTAGCTCTCATCAGCTAGCCATACCCTTACTGGGATTTGAACCTGGGCTATATTGCACACTAGGCATACTAGGCAGAGATCTTAGCCATTAGGCCACAGGCTCTTATCCATTTATCAGCGAAGCCAGGGTGAAAGGTATCTATTAGATTTTTTACAACCCCTGGTAAAATCTAATAGATACCTTTCACCCTGGCTTCGCTGATAAACGGATAAGAGCCTGTGGCCTAATGGCTAAGATCTCTGCCTAGTATGCCTAGTGTGCAATATAGCCCAGGTTCAAATCCCAGTAAGGGTATGGCTAGCTGATGAGAGCTAAATAGCTTAAAATAGATCTATACTAGTCTCCCTTTATTTATTTATCAGCACAAATAAAAAAACACAAATTTAACAAAGGCAACAGTAAAAATATTGGGTTTCTGTCGTGATGGACTCTTGTGACAAGCCGAAGGACAGATGATGGAAGCAGTTAGCTTCCTCCCATAATTGGGGCTTACCAGGGGTTGTAAAAAATCTTATATATATATATATATATATATATATATATATATATATATATATATATATATATATATATATATATATATATATATATATATATATATATATATAGTCACAACCCCTGGTAAGCCCCAATTATGGGAGGAATTCACATTATCTGTGAATCGGCTCGTCACAAGAGTCCATCACGACAGAAACCCAATATTTTTACTGTTGCCTTTGTTATATTTCTTTTTTTATTTGTGCTGATAAATAAATAAAGGGAGACTAGTATAGATCTATTTCAAGCTATTTAGCTCTCATCAGCTAGCCATACCCTTACTGGGATTTGAACCTGTGCTGTATTGCATCTTAGGCAAACGTCTTAGCCATTAAGCCACAGGTCTCCTCCTTATCAGCTGAAGCCAGGGAAGAAGGTATATATTTAGTGTCACAACCTCTGGTAAGCCCCAATTATGGGAGGAAGCTAACCACTTCCATTATCTGTCCATCGGCTCGTCACAAGAGTCCATCACGACAGAAACCCAATATTTTTACTGTTGCCTTTGTTATATTTCTTTTTTTTATTTGTGCTGATAAATAAATAAAGGGAGACTAGTATAGATCTATTTCAAGCTATTTAGCTCTCATCAGCTAGCCATACCCTTACTGGGATTTGAACCTGTGCTGTATTGCATCTTAGGCAAACGTCTTAGCCATTAAGCCACAGGTCTCCTCCTTATCAGCTGAAGCCAGGGAAGAAGGTATATATTTAGTGTCACAACCTCTGGTAAGCCCCAATTATGGGAGGAAGCTAACCACTTCCATTATCTGTCCATCGGCTCGTCACAAGAGTCCATCACGACAGAAACCCAATATTTTTACTGTTGCCTTTGTTATATTTGTGTTTTTTTTAATTTGTGCTGATAAATAAATAAATGGAGACTAGTATAGATCTATTTCAAGCTATTTAGCTCTCATCAGCTAGCCATACCCTTACTGGTATTCGAACCTGTGCTGTATTGCATCTTAGGCAAATGTCTTAGCCATTAAGCCACAGGTCTCCTCCTTATCAGCTGATGGTATCAGCCATAAGGGTATGGCTAGCTGATATAGATATAGATATAGATATAGATATAGATATAGATATAGATATATAGATATATAGATATATAGATATATAGATATATAGATATATAGATATATAGATATATAGATATATAGATATAGATATAGATAGATATAGATATAGATATAGATATAGATATAGATATAGATATAGATATAGATATAGATATAGATATAGATATATAGATATATAGATATATAGATATATAGATATATAGATATATAGATATATAGATATATAGATGATATATAGATATATAGATATATAGATATATAGATATATAGATATATAGATATATAGATACATAGATATATAGATATATGAATAAAACAGGCCCTTGACATGTGCAGTACCTTAGGTTTGGAAACATAGCCAGGTTTTTAGGGCCTACTGTTTTTTTTATGTTGGAAGCACCTAAAGTGTTTCTGGGTTGAAAAGATTAGTTGGTAACATCACCGTTGCACAAGGGATGCCTGAGGAAACTCCTTTCCTATCCTCAGTATTTTCCCATCAAAGTGCTACCTATTTTTCTACTTGCGTTTGCATGCTTTTAAATTGCTAGGTGGGCAGGAGCTGGGACAAATTGATGGGAGCTCATTCTGTCACTCAGCTCACTGTCAGGTTTTGAACTGTCAAGTTGTTGACCTCTCAATGGTCTTCTAACTTCATATTCTAACCACATGAGCCACCCTGGCCCTTAGCTTTAGGTTTTATGAAAGACTAATCTCCAGAGGGAGAATGTTCCATGGAGCAGGGGCCACTGTGGAAAAATCCCATTTTCTGGACCACGCCAGCTCAAACTCTTTGGTTGACAGGATCTGCAGCATGCCCACTCTGCTAGATCATGTCAGATGGGTAGAAACTCTTTGAAAAAAAGAAAACCCCTTAGATAACCCAGGTCCAGGCTCTAAACCAGCATCTTGAATCGCACCCAGCAACATACCAGTAACCAATACAGCTCACACAGAAGCGATATCACATGTGCCATATATCTAGCACAATTTACTATCTATATTTCATACAACTCTATTTTCTTAGAACGCAAGTTTAAGATTTCTAAAAAGTCTATATAATTTTCAGGCTTCCTCCCTTCCTCCTCAAATTGCTGAGGTATTTTTTTCTTGAGTATCTTTATAATAGATAGAACTAAAAATGAAATAGCCTTGTGAGCGTTTCAAATTTTAGGAGTATTGGTGTCATTAAAGCCAATTTATTTAGTGAACTTGTGTGATCTCTTACTCAAAATTACAATCCCCTGAGCTTTAAGATTCCAGCCAATCCTCACTAATTTGTGTTTAACTTTCCCCCTTTTTAAAGTTAACTCAATGTTATTTGCATTGAATAGCATTTTTCTCTACACCAACAATTATAGTAAGTTGCAGGAGTCTTATGTATATCTGGATTTCAGCAAGCAATTGACAAAGTAGCCTGTGAAGGTCTGCTTAGTTCATTATTTAAACATGAGGTGGGTGAAATAAAATGATATGCAGCTGGCTCAGAAATCATGCTTGGAAAGAGTTCATCAATGGTTGCTCATCAGCCTGGAAGACGATATCAGGCATGGAAACGTAACGTTCAGTTCTGGGTCCTTTATTCTTCAACCCTTCATTAATTATTTGCATGGTGAATTGTGGAGAATGCTTATTAAATTTGCAGCAACAACATTCAAAACCATCTTGACATTTAGAGAAATGGACTGGAAATAATGAAATGTAAGAGAGAAATGGGAGAGTTTTTCTACTTAAGGAAAATTATGAAATATGTAAGTCTAGTACAGAATGGAGTCTGTCTGTCTGTCTGTCTATATCTATCTATCTATCTATCTATCTATCTATCTATCTATCTATCTATCTATCTATCTATCATCTATCCCCCGTCAGGCCTGGGGATAAGACCCTAATCTCGCCCCACCCGAATGCTGAATGAATGTTGTGTTTTATTGTTTTATTTTATTTTATTATACTCGACATTTTCTTTTTGTGTTTTGTCTTGCACTCCCTTCCTACAAATTGTAAGCCACCCTGAGTCCCCTCAGGGAAAAGGGCGGCCTATGAATGTCAAATAAATGACTAAAAAAAATGACTAAATGACTATCTATCTATCTATCTATCTATCTGTCTGTCTGTCTGTCTGTCTGTCTGTCTGTCTATCATCTATCTACAGTATCTATGTATATCTATCTATCTATCTATCTATCTATCTATCTATCTATCTATCTATCTATCTATTATTTATCTACAGTATCTATCTATCTATCTATCTATCTATCTATCTATCTATCTATCTATCTATCTATAATTTATCTACAGTATCTATCGATCTATCTCTATCTTTCTACAGTATATATGTATGTATATATATATATATATATATATATATATATATATATATATATATATATATATACAGTATCTATCTATCTATCTATCTATCTATCTATCTATCTATCTATCTATCTATCATCCATCCATCCATCCATCCATCCATCCATCCATCTATCTATCTATCTATCTATCTATCTATCTATCTATCTATCTATCTATCTATCTATCTATTATCTATCTATCTAATCACAATTCTATACTTCCCATATCATTTATGTGAGTGTTAAATTTGTCACAAAAAAACAAGGATACCAATCATGGCAATAGAGTTTATGAAGAAGACTTTGGAACTCTAGCATGGCTACAGAAAAGGAAATGAAAATACAGGCTACATCAACAGATACATCACTTCCAAATAACAAGAAGTATGGATGCATAAGCCCTTTGGAAGCTCCAGAATGTTGTGTTCATTCTCTGCATCCCACTGAGCTGACCATTCAGAGGTGAGCCCATTATTTTCTGAAACTTTATTTTCCAAACTGGAAATGGTTCATGATGTTCTAGAGAAGAAGGACTTGTTCGGTGTGGGAAAACAAAATTGAAACAAAGTTATCCAGGGTTTCCATTTTGCATGTAACTTTTCTTTATTTTATAGTAGCTGATAACCCGGCACTGCCTGAGTATTTATTCATCCCAACCCTCTTTCCATGAATATCACCCCAATTTCTAATGTTGGATTTTCCCTCTTACTAGAGGGAGCCTCCTTGTGTTGAGGTAATGCGAATTTCAAGTCAATTAAGCTCCTTTCTTCTGTGTGTTTTTTTTCCAGTGAGACCAGTCTATCAGGGGAACCTGGTCTACCTAATTATGGGATGGAGCCTACTGCTTCCACTTTCTCCTTTCAGCCTCAATCCAGAAGCCTTCGCAAGCAGTCACTATCTTATGGTTAAACGATAGATGCCTTCAAATGGATAGCTTCCCCAAGTCTGCTGAACCAGCAACAACCATTTTAATGAAAACCTTCGCAAGGGAATACGTCCCTTTTTTTTCAACTGTATTACAGCATAACCTGTTTTTATATCAATAAACAACTTTGAAACAGACATTACTAAAAGCCCATGGTCATATTTCTGTAGAATTATTGCTTCGTAGATCATGATGCATTAATTGAAAATTTGACAGGCTTAGCTAAAACATAAAATCATAATGCTAGCTTTGGGTAAAGTATTGCTTGACTGTAGCTTGATTATTCCTATTGTTCATCCTGGCATCATTCACTTTTATATTCAAAAAGTTTCCTTAGAGAGGTTTCTTGAGCAGATAAGTCTCCCAGTAGATTTAAGCAGATTAATTTTTCCAGATAATTTATCACTCCTAGAAAACTCCAAAATGCTTTGGGGCTGTCATATCATTCCACTAGTCTGATCTTTCCGTAACTTCTCAGGCTTGTTCACAGATTTGAAACTTGTGTGTTCCCTTTCCCGCTTGAGTTGTTCGCCGCCCTGAGTCCCGCAGGGAATAGGGCGGCATAAAAATAAAACAAATCTCAATCTCAATTTCCTGGTAGATTTCCATCAAAATACTAATCAAGGAGGGGGTCAAGCTATTTTCCAAAGTACCTGAAAGCTAGACAAGAAATAATGGATGAAAACTGAACAAGGAAAGATTCAACCTAGAAATAAGGAGAAATTTTCTGACAGTGAGAGAAATCAACCAATGGAACAGCTTGCCTTCAGAAGTTTGGGAGCTTCATCATTGGAAGCTTTCAAGAAGAGACTGGACTACCATCTGTCAAAAATAGTATAGGGTCTGCTCGTGTGGGGGTTTGGACTAGATGACCTACAAGGTCCCTTCCAACTCTGTTAATCTGTAATGTCAAAGTCTGATCTTGCTTAACATTTTCAAGTTCAGCTAAGATGAGTGAGGTGGAGTTGGCTATGACATCTATGAAAGATGATTTAATTTTGCTTTGTGGGAATGAGAACAGTGGTAGAACAATCTTTGCACAATGGATGGGTGGAACTGGATGGGTGGAACTGGCAGCATGGCAGTGGGAGATTGGACCATGTGATGGACTTGTGGGTGTGGGGGCAAGATCAACTGGATGGGGAAACCCCAGGAAGCTCAGATTTGGGTTTCCACAGATGTGCCAACATGATTCTCTTAATAAATTGGAACTTTGAGCAATACTTTACCTTGGACTCTGATTTAATTTTGGATGTTATTTGGAACCCTGACATTATAATTATTGCTTACCACCAACTCCTCCTCCAAATAGCCCCAAATAGTTGTTATTATAAAATAGGGGAGCTGGACTGACCGCCCTGTTTTTTGTTGGCCAATAAGGAACAAGTTGCGCTTTAGTGGTGTCTGAGCATAGAGCAACAAAGATAGTTAGGGAACTGGTTGCTAAAACATATTAAGAATGGTTGCTGGAACTGGGTATGTCTAGTTTAATGAAAAGAAGGACTAGTGGGTGACATGATAACACTGTTCCAATATCTCAGGGGTTGCCACAAAGAAGAGGGAGTCAAGCTATTCTCCAAAGCACCTGAGTATAGAACAAGAAGCAATAGGTGGAAACTAATCAAGGAGAGAAGCAGTCTAGAACTAAGGAGAAATTTCCTGATGGTTAAAACAATTAATCAGTGGAACATCTTGCTTCCACATGATGTGGGTGCTCCTTCAGTGGAGATTAAAATCAGATTGGACAACTATTTGCTGTAATATCTCCTGCTCGAGCAGGGAGTTGGAGTAGAAGACCTCCAAAATCCCTTCCATCCCTTATTCCTTATTGGAGGTCTGTAAATAAAGATTGGACAGCCATTTTTCTGAAATGGTATAGGGTTTCTGCCTGAGAAGGAGGTTGGACTAGAAGACCTCCAAGATCCTTCCAACTGTGTTATTCTATTCGATTCATATGCAGTAATGTCACTACGCAGGTCCCACCCTGCATTGGTGCCACAAAACCAACAAATAAAGGAAAGGTTGGTGTCATGACATGGTGGGTTTGTTTGTATCTTCTTCCACTTTTCAGCTGATACCCAGATTCTGCCCCGCAAAGCTTTTGATATCTTTTTGAAATGGCAAACAAAATGCTAGCAGAAATGTTTCTGGTGTGAATGGCCTCTAAACAGTCCATAGCAGCCAAATGCAGCTTCATGCTTCTTCTAAAGGCAGCATGATTCATCATTGAGACCAAAAGGAGCCATACATGTGGAAGATGTACAGTATAAGGTCACCCACTCTAATGGATAATGCTGCATGTTCTAGGAGCAATAAGAATCTGTCTTCTTATGTAAACCCTTTCTCTAAGTGGTCATATATCTTTTGTTATAGTGCTGCTGCAGCAAAAGAAAGCTGCTGGGAATAAGGGCGTCTTCAGAAGATTGAAAGTTGAGGAGGCCTCTCAAACATCACAGCCAAGAAAGGAAAAACTGAAGTGTGCTTCTCTGGATGATATCATGACTGGAATGCAGCTAGCATGCTTATGTTTGGGTCCTCTGATAAGAGATGAGATTTCCTTTTCTTCAATGGATTTTACAAATCTGGGCCATCTGTGCTAAAAGCACCTATCTCATAAAATCATCACCACAAGAGTCACTTTACATAAATGAGGAAAGCCCCCTTGGCTTCATCTATATTATCGTAGAAAACATTAGGAGAAAACCTGCCTGTTTCTCAAAAGCCACTAGCCAGAGAAAGCGGATTCCTAATTGCTCAGACCAGAAAGATAACTTGACCCGGAGATTTTTCAGATATAGTTGAGAGATAATGCCCGACTTACTCTCTTAGCCAGCTTCCAGATAATGTCTTCCTTTTCTATATCTTGTTCCAGAAGGTTGACTCATCCTTCCATCCTTCCAAGGTCAGTAATATGAGGACCCAGATTGTTGGGGGCAATATGCTGACTCTGTAAAATACTTAAAAAAGGCTGTAAAGCACTGTGAAGCGGTATATAAGTCTAAGTCCTATGGCTATTGCTTTGGCTATAGCTGGATGGTGACATTTTCAGAACCTGCTGTCCCAGGGGGTATCAAACTCAATTTAACTGCAGGCCATATCATGGCTGTGTTTGACCTTTAGGGGCTGGGGTGGGCATGGCCAGGGTGGGCATAGCCAGCTTGACAACATTAGTGTCAGGGGAACTCTCATTATAATCTTCCTCCCTCCCTCCCTTCCTTCCTTCCCACAATAATCTTCATATCCTTTTCTATCCCTTTGGAGTTGCAACACTGAACATTCCTATTTTGTTTCTGTGAAACTGAACTATGAGGTCTTTCTTGCTACAAGGCTTCCATGGACATACAAAAGAACATTTAAATGAAAAGACACTCTGCTCCCTACTGCTTATTATAGCATTGTAGCAATGTTGGTCTCATAAATCTTTTTCTTTCCCTCTTCATTCTCCTTTCTTCTTCCTTCCCCTCTTTCCTTATTTTCCCTTCCTTGCTCTCTTCACATCCCAGCCCACAATGCCCCTGCCAGTGAAAACAGAGCTCAGGAGGGCTGTGCATGGCCCACCCCAGGGCACCATTTTTGGCTGCAATGGCCTCCTGAAGCCCCCTGCCAGTGAAACCAGAGCTCAGGAGGTTCTCTCATGGTCCCCTGGGCCCTGGTTTTGGCTGCAATGGCCTCCTGCATCCCTCTGCCAGCACAAACGGAGCTTGGGGCGCCATGCACATCCCCCAAGCTCTATTTTTACTGGCGGAGGACTGCAAGAGGCCATTGCGGCCAAAAACAGAGCTCGGGAGGGCTGTGTGAACCCTCCCAAGCTCTGTTTTTGCTGGTAAAGGCATCGCAGGCTGGTCCTTTGCTGTTTCCAGGGCAGCCCTCTGGGCCAGATCTAAGCACGCCACAGGCCGGATCTGGCCCACGGGCCTTGAGTTTGACACCCTTGTGCTATTCCTCCTCCACCCCCAGATGCTTAACAGGATGGCACATGGTGTTTTACTTGCTGTTAGTAATACCCTTCCTTTCCTATTATACAGAAAGATATCTTTCAACCAATCAGTTGGGATCAATACCATATATAGTTCAACTTTTATATCAGTAGCCATAACTGGATAAAAGAGCTTGGGGAGGAAACTGAAATTTCTGCTTATTTACGCATCAACTTGTTCCTAAATGCAATAAGAGCTGATGTTTATTGCCTTTAAACTCTTATTTAACTTGGATTTTTGTCTTTTCAGAAAAGGAGTATGTTTGTGCCTTAGAGTCATTGTTGACTCCTGGTGACTGCCTGGCCTAGTCCCTGCAGTTTCCTTGACAAGGTTTTTTGGATGGGTTTACTGGGGTCAAAGTCATCCAGTTGGTTTTTTGCCTAATGTAGGACTACAATTCAAGGTCTCCTGGTTTCTACTAGTACTTTAACACTGCATCAACTTCAAGAAAATGTTTAATTCTATACATCTCCTCTGCACACACAAAAATAGACTATGCGGCCCCCAAGGAGTCATTCATTCATTATTTTATATGCCACCTATTTTCTCTCTCCACCTCTTTACCAGAGAGAATAAAGGCAGGGCAATCTTGAGTTTCTTTCTCATTCTCTCCTCTCTTTCAAACCCAAGCTGAGGTCTACATAATTGCAATCATTGCTATTGCACTATTTCTTCAGGTTTCTCCATACCCACTATAGTCTCTGTATTGCCACTTAATTCGGATTTTTGCAGCACAAATATAGTATCCCTGTGAACTGCTGTATCACTTCCCATTGAGCAGGGGAGCATAATTCAGATTTTTGCAAACACCTCTAATGAAAGTTAACAATCGTTGGCATCCTTCAGTCTCAAACTATGGTATCGTGCTCTGAAAAGAGGTCCTCAAACAGCATCTGGTATGGCTAAAAAGACCAATTCGAGGATGGCAATCACTTCCACAGTGAGGGCAAATACATTCTGTCCCCTGCCCAGCCCCCAGATTTCGCTGGTTCCGGGACTGCCTCTTTGCCTCAGCCTGCTGAACAAGTGTCTCTTTGAATTGGAGAAGGAAAGTTATCGAGAAGCAGATGAAAAGGCTCCCAGAGCAAGAACCGGAATATATTATAATAAATGACCCTTGGTATGTGGGATTAATTCAAAGCGTGGTATTTAATAAGATGACACAGGATAGATAAGTCACATTTTATATTGCCTAAAATGTAACTATCCTCTACAGAGTAGACCAACTTTAGTTTCCAAAAAGGACATTCTGCAGAAATCACAAACTTGGAAATTATTTTTACAAATTCAATAATAGGATGACTTTTTTTTTTCTCCCAAGAGGGTCCAGATTAGAGGTGGTATTCTACTGGACTGGACCAGGTCACCTGAACTGGTAGCAGAAATCGTGGACTGCCCACCCGCCCTGGCTCTATTTCATCCTATTTTGGGATGTTCTTTTAGCAAAGCACATGCCGAGAAGGCCAGGCGTGTGCATGGATGGGGCACATGTGAAGAAAGTGAGTGCATGCATAGACACACACATTTGTGAACCAGTAGGGAAGCTAAGTGCAAACCACCCCTGGTCCAGTTATGTTGGAAGTCCACTGGGTTTACTAGCTAACTGCATTGGTTGTCCAATACATCTGGAGGATGCCGGGTTGGGGAAAACTTGAGCAGATGTTCTTCACAATAAATTTTTGACTTCACAAACTAATTTCCCTTGTGGATTTAATTCTAGTCACTATCCAGAGGTTCAACTTTTGTCAGTAGGTGTTCAGTTTTTCTGGTGAAAATTTCAGCCAACCAGCATTACTGCATTATCCAGCCCTGCCCTGAGGACTAAAGGAATGATAAGCTTTTCTCATACCAATAAGGCATGAAGCAACATAGTGTTTAAATCCTGAGGAGAAACCTAGGGTGTCTTTCTAGGAATCCCAGCCTCTGCCTTCCAACCTTTGAAAAATGGTGACATTTGGGAGGTTCTTGGGATCAAAGGTCCTTGTGAACTGTGGAGCCTCCCAGTGTGGCCTGCCTGGCTTCAGTGGCACCAGCTTAGATTTATGAATGATCCGTTGTTTTGCTCCCTCTTCACCATCCAGGCAGTACTCAGGCTTTCAGTGCATCTCAGCAAGCCAGCCAATAAAAGCTTTTATTAGTTTGTAGTACTAATTTATTTCAGATTGATTGTTCCATTAAAACATCGCTTTCAATATTCTGGCTGGGAAAGCCTCATAAAAACACAGACGTCGGACTTGCCGAAGCCTTCACCTTCACCTGCTGCTGAGAGTGCCTGCCTGACACTTGACACAAAACTGCGCATAGAGATCGTGACAGAGGCGTCTTTAGTTATATATTTACACTGATGCATTTGCTGATGTGAATATCTAAAGAGTGCGGCATTTTAGGCCTTATATCATTCCAGCGTACAACATCCCATCCAGGCAATGGGAAAAATTTATATGTTTATTCCCCCCACAAAGGCTTTGAGGCTGCCTTTCAAAATATAATCCCCCCTCCTCCAGCAGTGTACATAAAAAGCATTTTAAAACAAATCTCAATAACATTGAAGGTAATAAAACAAAGAGGACAATATATACCATGTCAGCCGTCTATCTAACCACTAATCCATGTGTTAGTTTAAAAGTAACAAACAACAAACAAGAAGCAGCAGAGACATTAATCTAAAGCAGACTGTTGTTTTTTTTAAACAAAAACTCCTTTGGGGCTTGCTTTAATGTAAACATTAAGTAGAAGAAGAAAAAGAAAAGATAGACCAATAAAACTTGAAACAGGAAAACAAAAAAGGGCTTATAAAAGTTGGTGGGGGGAAATAGATTATAAGCAGAATAAATGGTTGACTGAGCTTCATCATTGTTGAATTCCTTTATTGAAGAGCTAACTCTGCCTTTTGGATGCCCCTTGCCAATAGATGCCAATCATCATTTCTCAGCATTGTTCCAGTATAAACAGTGACATCGACTTGGCCACTCCCACCTGGTCACAGGACTTCCAAGCCACTCCCATCCAGTCACATGACCGCCAAGCCACTTCTACTCGGTGACATGGCTGCCAAGCCACTCCCATGAAACAGGCCACACCTACAGAATAGATTCTAAAAAATTTTGATACCCACCACTGCCCTTAAAGGACAGAAGGAAGAGCCATTCCAAAGGCAATGATCAGATAATCCAGACTAAGTTCAGCCGGGAAACTAATTTGAGAAAAGATCTCTAGCATTGGTTTCTTGATTTTGTCTACTCTATATGCTGACAGCTCCTTCCTTCCTTCCTTCCTTCCTTCCTTCCTTCCTTCCTTCCTTCCTTCCTTCCTTCCTTCCTTCTTGGACACAAACTTAGATAGTTTTCACTAAGGAAATGGGAGGTCAATAGTCTTCCCTTCTCTCCCCCCAAAAAGGAATAAAGTGGATAAATATCAGCCACATAGAGTAATTTAATTGCTGAAATGCAAACATCATGTTCTGAAGAGGCAATTGAGTTGGGTCTATGACATCTCAGTGCCATATTGGTACCCCCATCTTGCCGTGGCCATGTTGTCATGGCCACTCAATACTGCCAACTCAGCACAGAGCAAATCATGGGAAACAGAGTCTCTCAAGTTCTCACCCGGTGAGATCCCCATGCAATTTGCCCCAAATTGAGATGGTGATGCCTTGATGGCCATGGTGACACAGCCGTGGCAAGATGGTGGTGCCAAGATGACAGTGCCATGATGTCCCGTTCCATACTGAGTTTCAGGAGCCATACCAAGGTGCAGATGGGGTTCAGACGTTTTCCTGTTTATAGACAACCCATTAGGCTGCTCATTCCTAATACAGTTGATCAAGAGCATAGACAGCATTTTCCAAGAATGATTCATGGCCCAGTACAACTCCTTGTGAAACAAAAAATTCTGGTCCTTAGAAAACATGCAACTACCGGTACTTTCTATCTATCTATCTCCCCCCCTCCCCCCTCTCTCTTTCTTTCTTTCTCTCTCTCTCTCTTTCTCTCTCTCCAACTAGCAGTGCCCCAGCTGCAATCTCCCCAGTGCTTGATTCAGAGACGAAAGAGGAAAGAATAGAGCATTCTGATTTAAGAGCATGCCAGCCTTAGAAAGCCTTATTTTACATATGCATAAAAGTCGGTCTTACATTTTGTATGTGCACACATTAAAGCAGAAATGCAATATAAAATGGCCAAAAGTCTGACTATGCAAAGTGGGTGAAAATTTATTATCTTTTCCCTTCTTTTTAAAATCTGCGTTTACACTATATTGGTAGGCACATGCAAACATAAAAAAAATACTGACATGTTTCCAGCTATATGATGTTTGAGAATCCCTGACTTAAGATGTTTTACTGAAGCTTCGCTTCAAACATCTCTTGAATGTTGCAGCAGGGAAAAATGTGTGAAAAATGCAATTAGGTCATATGTTGGAGATAAATTGCTAAACTAAACTAATATTTAGTGCAATTCAACATTTGTCAGACTTACAAATTTTGTTATTCACAGACTCAGTGTAAAATTTCCAAGACATTCATATTTTGGATAATCAGCTTTCTCTCCAGCTTTGAAATCTGAATGCTCCAGATTTGTTAACTAGTCTTAATTAGTTTCTTTTTAATGCCTGCCAAAATTAAATCACAGAAAAATCTGTCATTGCTGAATACTAATACATGCTTCTTCTCGTATACGATCAGATAGCGAATAATAAAATCAAGCCCTATTCCGTTAGTAAAGGCAAAATGAATTATAACTCTTCAAATAGGAAAATAGCACAGCATAGAAGACTGGCGTAGTGATTTTATGCACAACATTAGCAATAGCACCTAGACTTATATACTGCTTTACACAGTGGTGGGCTGCAATTTTTTTTAAATAACCATTCTCTGCCTGGCTGGGTGGGACTGGCTGGGTGGGCCTGTCAACTCGGTGTCACTTATGTCAAGGGGTACTTTGCTCGTCCACCCTCTCATGACAGGATGCTGCAATGGTCGTAAGTGTGAAAAACAGTCATAAGTCACTTTTTTCAGTGCCCCTATATTTTTGAATGGTCACTAAATGAACTGTTGTAAGTCAAGGATTACCTGTACAAAAATATAAAAAGCTTCTTTGTTTGCAAAAAGCTGCCCTAAATACCAGTCATTAGATTAGAAATGGGGAAACACCGAAGATCAATGAGTCACAGCCATCATGGAAACCTAAACCATTCTTTCTGAATACCTTCCTTTTCCCCAGCAATATCTGTAACCTGGAGTTACAAATCAGGCAGGTTGCCAGAGCACATTGAGGAATTAAAATAGTTAAAATACAGAAATAGCTATCAGCAGCCAAGTTACTCTTGGTCATAAAGTGAAACCAGTGGTGGGATTCAAATAATTTAACAACCGGTTCTCTGCCATAATGACAGTGTGACAATGTGGCCGTGGCCAATTCACGTCGATCGGCACTTCGCCTTAGCTGTTACAATGTAATAAAGGTTAACCGGAGAGGCAGTTTCTGTAAGCAGGGCAATAAAGATGAGGCTAGAAACAACACCAGAATTTTTCCTTCCTGCCTTCCTTACAGGATTAGCCCTGTAAAGTGGGGAAAAAATAAAATAAGATTTCTTCCAACAACCGGTTCTCTGAACTGCTTAGAAAGTTATGAACCAGTTCTCCCAAATAGGTGCGAACCGGCTGAATCCCATCACTGAGTGAAACCCTTTAGCAGGGAGGTCATTTAAGCTCTCCAGAAAGTAGGTGGGCATATTTGGGCTACAAAATGTTGAGCTAAAGAGATAAATTAACAAATTAACATCTTGAATGAGGGCTAATCCTATTCTGCCTTTGTTCAGACCTTGCTGCAGGGAATTTTTGCCTATGAATATAGCTATCTATCTCTTTATCTCTTAAGTGCTGACATCTTCTGTGGGCTATTCTCCCTCTAAGAAAACATGTTTCTCCTTTCTCGTTCAGGGAAATATATTTTTCCTTTTGAATATTTCTCAAAATATTTCATTCTTCTAGGAGAGGGGTGAGTGCTAACTTTCTACAATTGGTGCCATGTTACTATGCCATATTATCCTGAGAGAAAACTAAAACAAATTGGGAGGAGGATCCACTTATTATTAGTGAGCAGTCATGTGCCTTGGCCACTCCGAAGCAATGCAAGAGACTCCTGTCACAAAGGTGTTTCTTCAAGAGGCAACTGGACCTACTGGAAACCAAGGAAGTCCAGTTGCCTCTTGAAAAAAGCATTTAACGATACCAGCTTGTTTCACTCACCTCACAAGATATCCTTAGGTAATCATCCAGATTTAAGGAAAGATCACAGAAATTATCCCCAAAAAGGCAGTAAAAAAAATATCAGAATGCCAAGCTTGCATCCTGCCTCTCAGCCATTTCTTCAATGGCTATGCCTTCTACGGTGTGCTTGCCTTTCAGTGTGACCTTCTAAATATTCAGCGGGACAAGGCTGTTGTTTCATATGCACTACTAAAAAGTGTCCTCTGCAGGGTTTTTTTTATTTCCTATTTAGAAAAACCTGTCTGGTTTCTGCACAGGGGCTGCACAAGCAGCACTGAGCAGAATAATCCTCATTTACACACACACACACACACACACACACACACACACACACACACCTGTTGTATTGGCTGTCATTGCATAGATGGACATAATTTGCCCCTTAAAAGAAGAGGCATACAAGATCATTTTGACAGCTGGAACACAGATGACAGGCTACAATAACTGAGCTAAACCAAGAAAAAATAACACACACACACACACACGGGTGTGTGCACGTGCACACACACACACACACACACACTGTTCTCTTGCTCTCTTGGTTATGGTTGCATGATTTGGATGTAAAAGATTGTAATTCTATTTGACAAGAATTTGTGAACTCTCAGGTTGTTTGGGTATCTCTAAGTTTCATTTATGCTTTGCTGGTGTTGGACAGGATAGAGCATAGGGTAGGCAACAGGGATAGAATATATTGCCTTGGTATGCACATGTATTTATTATCACTTGTTGGGTCTTCTAAAATTCTAAAGTTACCAAACTTGTTTCATAAAATGCAACAAAGCTGTGTTCAACAAATAGAACAGAACAGAACAGAATAGAATAGAATGGAATAGAATTCTTTATTGGCCAAGTGTGATTGGACTCACAGGGAATTTGTCTTTGGTGCATATGCTCCCAGTGTACATAAAAAGACAAGATACATTCGTTAAGAATCATAAGGTACAACACTTATAGTCATAGGGTACAAACAAGCAATCAGGAAACAATATCAATATAAATCGTAAGGCTACAAGCAAAAAAGTTACAGTCCTACAGTCATAAGTGGGAGGAGATGGGTGATAGGAATGATGAGAAGACTAATAGTAATAGTAATGCAGTGAGTATTTTGAAAGTGGTGAAGGAATTATTTGTTTAGCAGAGTGATGGCGTTCAGGAAAAAACCTGTTCTTGTGTCTAGTTGTCTTGGTGTGCAGAGCTCCATAGCATCGTTTTGAGGGAGTTGAAACAAGTTGAAAGAAGCATAAGAATCTATGGACCCTCTCACTACTATTTTTTTTATTAAAAGATTTGCATGCCATCTGCAGCGAAGCAATTCTCTGTGGTTTACAGCCATAAAAATACAAAATAAATCAGGCTATCTTAAAGTCTTATAACCCCATACTAATGCATCAAAATAAAATCCAATGGTAGAAGAAAATGCTAGCACAGTCCTCAATGATGACAAGGAACAGTTCATTGAGTACTGAAGAATCTATAAAACAGAATCATTTTTAACATTTTTCAGAGTGGAAGCAGCAGGGGTGGGATTCTACCGGTCCAGCCTGGTTCGTGTGTACCGGTAGCTCAAAAGATCTTCAGGTGGGCCCACCCACCCTCAGGTTATACTTACCTATATTTCCTTATTTTTTTGCAGACCTGATTGGTGCGGCAGAGTAGATTGCTGCACCTCAGCTGTTTTCCTGTGAACTGTGCGCACACACGCAGCATGTGTCAAACATGTCAGGCACGCATGAGCAAAGCACATACTCAGTGAACTGGTTGTTAAGACGGTAGGATGCCACCTCTGGGAGACAGCCAGACCTTAGGGAGAGTCCCCCAAAGGAGGGGACCCAAGCATCCCCTCTAGCTTGAGTGCATGGGAAAGGCAAATTTCATTTGGGAAAAGTAGCCCTGAAGGTTCCTGGGAGCCAAGCCACATAGGACTAAAATCAGCATTTGGAGATCTATTGGGAGCCATTGCAGCTTCCCCCAGAGCCATCAATTAGCCTGCAAGAGCCACCTTCATGCTAGGCTTTCTTTAAAAGGAGCTCCATGAACAGTGCATTGCAACAGTCTTGAAGGAAGGTGGGCCTTACTCTTGAGTCACTGTTGTCAAGATCTCCCACTCTATAGACCCGCCAGCCAAAGCTGAACAAATGTTCTCCTGGCCATTATCTCTATCTCCCATTCCAACAATAGCTGTGAATCCAGAAAAATGCCCTGTGGTAACTTGATTTTTCAGGGGGAGTCTAATACCATTTAAAGCTAACAGAAATGCTGGTAGAGATGCATATGGGTTTTGGAAAAACAATTAACTCCAATTAGTTAAGATGGATGCTCCATCCAGTCTCTATAGCTTCTATGTCTGAGGTCAAGATTTCTACCACTTTTTCAGCTTGGCCTATACTGTAGATGTAAAATGAAATTGGATTAAAACGGTATGTTGATGAAATCTCAGCCTGAACCAATGGATGATCTCTCCTGGTGGTTAGATATAGATGTTGGCAGACTTCGCTTCCAATCATCTCTGGACAGCATGACAAAAACAATCAGAGAATATTAAAATTTTACTCTAATAATTTCTGGTAGCCTTTCTCACTCCAGGTTCATTCAGCCATTTCCAAATACCACATTTTAATATTACCTGGAATTATTTTTCTAAACTAAAACTGAAGCTACTTATTTAAAAAAAGCATTGATGAAAAGAAAGCAAAATAACAAGGATTCGCAGTATATAAATATACAAAGTATCATACAACACTTAAAAACTAAAAAGTTATTTAATCATCTAGTTCTTTGTAGATATAGAATAGAATACAATTCTTTGTTGGCACATGTAATTTGGAGACACAAGGAACTTGCCTCCAGTGCATAAGCTCTCAGTGTACATAGAAACAAGAAGATGATAGGTCATAGATCATAAATCATAATTACAATCATTAATAATCAGATACAAATAACAAGTGATAAATCATAAAATACCAATAGGCGAAGCTGGTAGGAAAGATGAGAAGGTGAAAAAGGTGAGAATATAGGAAGGATAATATCAATACAGCCTACTACATGGCTAAATATCTTTAGGCCTAAGACAGTGCTGTGGCAGCTAGGTGTTCAGCAGTTTGAGGGCAATGTGGGGGGGGGGACAGCAGGGGATGGGGGGAGACTATCTTTGTGTCTAGTTGTTTTGGCATGCAATGCCCTATAGTTGCATCTTGAGGGGACAAGTTGAGACAGTTTATGTCCAGGATTTGAGCAGTAGGTAGATATTTTCTCAGCCCTCTTTCTGGCTTGTGCAGTATACAGCTACATACATATACATATACATATACATATACATATACATATACATATACATATACATATACATATGCATATGCATATGCATATGCATATGCATATACATATGCATATGCATATGCATATGCATATACATATACATATACATATACATATACTCCATGTGTATGTGTGTGTAAAATATATGTGTAAAATGTATGTAAAATATATTTACAGGTTTATTTAAAAATTCAACTTTCTTCTCCCCCAGGCAACACCGTCATTGTCCCTGTCATTGACAGTGATGAGGACTGTGATCCAATGCAACTAGAAGGCACAGGATTAAAAAAGCTTATGGAAGCTAATCTTGCCTTCAGTTAAGGATGCAGATCTGCACATTTGCACGGCTCATTTCAATTTTCCTTTATCTGCCTGTGTCATCTCTCCTACATCTAAATTGAGAGTGGTAAGCTTCTTGGGGGCAAAGATCTGTCTTATTTTTTCATATGTTGCTTTGGAAATCATCATCATTCCTAGCATTATTTAAATATGATGCCCTGGCAATATCCTAAATGTTGCCTATTCATTTTTCCCCCTCTGTTAGTCATCTGAATGCTATGAGTTATTTAGCACCTGATGATTACTTCAAAGAAGTTTATAATTTCCTGTGTAATGTGAAAGGGGAGAGATGGAGGGTGGATTACAGAAATATATTTTCTAATTCAAAGATAATAATTATATCATAACCTTAACTCTTAGTTCCTACCTATTAAAACTTCTGAAATAAATACTAATTGTTTTGGAAACCATGAATGAGTAGATAAGAGTAAAAATGCCTAGATTTGAGTTTAGGAACCATTTGAGAAATGGACTGAAATAGTACCCAATAACAGAGGTGGATAATATATGCTTCTTCAAATGACTGGTAGACCTCCAAATAATTTGTTATAGATCAGCTTCATCAATAGCATCCTGTAACAGCCTTCAATTATATCTCTCATCATTTGAATGAAGGATGAGAATGTTGGGAGCTGTAGTCCTCGTACAGTGGTGAGATTCAGCCAGTTCGCACCAGTTTGGAAGAACCGGTTAACTTTCTGAGCAGTTTGGTGAACTGGTTGTCAGAAGAAATCATTACGGCAGAGAACTGTTAAATTATTTGAATCCCACCACTGTCCTCGTATCTGGAGGGCATCTGGTTTGGAAATGCATTTGGACTCCAGTCACTCAACAATACACTCTGCTTCCCTCCAAACTGGATTTTCTTTGATTCAGATTAAGCTGTTAAAATGCAGAGGTGGGGGGGGGGGGAGATTTCTGTGCAATTCAGAAGTTAATTTTTGCTTCTAATGAACTGAAACCAGAGAGGAGAGTAAATCGTGGTCAAGAAATATTAAGCTATGCATGTGTTCAGAAGCACTCACTTTCTGGTGAGGCTCGACTTTCGGAAAGCAATCCCCCACTGTAGGGAGGTGGAACCGATTAGATGGTTCCGCCCAGGCGCCTGATGGACCCTATGGAATTTCAGACGGCACTTGATGAGATACCTGACTCTCTGGCCCACAGTCTGGCGGAGTCCTTGGTCGCTGCTTGGAATATAGCGGCAGTGGAGGCTCTAAACCGGATTGCGCCTTTACGGCCTCTCCGTGGCAGTGGATCCAGGAGGGCTCCTTGGTTCACCGAGGAACTCCAGGAGATGAAACGCCAAAAGAGACGCCTAGAGTGATGTTGGAGGGCTAGTAACTCTGAATCTGACCGAACACAATTAAGAGCCTTTGTTAGGACTTATCTAGTGGCAATACGGGCGGCAAAATGTGCACATTTTTCTGCTCTTATCGCATCCGCAGAATCACGCCCAGCCACCTTGTTTAGGATAACCCGCTCCCTCTTGAAAGGGAGGGATGCGGACGAACCTCTACAGGGTAGAGCTGAGGAATTTGTTCAGTTTCTGTCGGATAAAATCACTCGGATTCGGAGGGACCTGGTCTCCACTTGGACGGTACCAGCCGAGGTGCTGAGGGAAGGTCCTGATCGGATTTTATGGAGCGAGTTTCAACTTGTCGCTCCTGAGGAAGTGGACAAGGCCATGGAGCGGTGAGAGCCTCCACCTGTTTACTGGACCCGTGTCCCTCCTGGCTGGTCTCAGCCAGCAGAGAGGTGACACATGGCTGGCTCCAGAGGATTGTTAACACCTCTCTTCGGCAGGGATCCTTCCCGCACCCCCTAAATGATGCAGTGGTGAGACCCCTCCTTAAGAAACCTTCCCTGGATCCAGCCATTTTGAAGAACTATCGCCCAGTCTCCAACCTCCCATTCATGGGAAAGGTTGTTGAGAAGGTAGTGGCCTTTCAATTCCGACGGACCTTGGATGAAACAGATTATCTGGATCCCTTTCAGTCGGGTTTCAGGCCTGGTTACGGCACCGAAACTGCTTTGGTTGCGCTGACTGATGATCTCTGGCGGGCCAGGGATAGAGGCCATTCCTCTATCCTTGTGCTTCTTGAACTCTCAGCGGCCTTCGATACCATCGACCATGGTATCCTTCTGCGACGGTTATGGGAGGTGGGAGTGGGAGGCACCATTCTAAGGTGGTTCTCCTCCTACCTCTCGGACAGGTCACAGGTGTTGGTCAGGGGACAGAGATCGACCCCTAGGCCCCTCACATATGGGGTGCCGCAGGGTTTGGTCCTATCCCCTCTCCTGTTCAACATCTACATGAAGCCGCTGGGTAAGATCATATGTCAGCATGGGATTAAATATAATCAATATGTGGACGATACTCAATTGTATCTGTCCGCCCCGTGCCAACTCAGCGAAGCAGTTGAAGTGATGTGCGAGTGCCTGGAGGCTGTTAGGGTCTGGATGGGAGCGAACAAGCTTGCAATCAATCCAGACAAGACCGAGTGGCTATTGATGTTGCCGCCCAAGGTTGGTCCCGATATACCACCTCTTAGCCTGGGGGACAAAGTTATTCACTCCTCGAAGAGGGCTCGCAATTTGGGTGTCCTCCTGGATCCACAGCTGACGTTAGAACACCATCTGTCGGCTGTGACCAGGGAGGCCTTTGCCCAGGTTCGCCTGGTGCACCAGTTGCGGCCCTATCTGGACCGGGAGGCACTTCGAATGGTCACTCACACCCTCGTCACCTCAAGACTGGATTACTGTAATGCATTCTACATGGGGCTGCCCCTGAAGAGTGTCCAAAGACTACAGCTGGTCTAGAATGCAGCCGCGCGAGCGATAATGGGTGTACCCAGATACACCCATGTTACACCTATCCTCTGCGAGCTGCACTGGCTTCCCATTGGTCTCCAGACCCACTTCAAGGTGCTAGTCGTTACTTTTAAAGCCCTACATGGTATTGGACCTGGCTACCTGAGAGACCGCCTCCTGCCATTCACCTCCCAACGACCAATAAGATCACACAGGTTGGGCCTTCTCCGGGTGCCGTCGGCCGGACAATGCCAGTTGGCAGCTCCCCGAGGGAGGGCCTTCTCTGTAGCCGCACCGGCCTTGTGGAACAAGCTACCCACAGAGATCCGGACCCTCACCACTCTCCCGGCCTTCCATAAAGCGATCAAGACGTGGCTGTTCCGGCAGGCCGGGGGCTGTTGATTAAGTTCCAGCCCCACCTGATGGAATGGATGTTGTATTAATTTTTAACATTGTATTCTTAATATTTTAAATGTTTTTACTTTGTTGTGAGCTGCCCAGAGTACCAAGGGAGTGGGCGGCATACAAATCTTATTAAAGTTCAAAGTTCACTCTTTTCCTTTATTCTAAACATACACAATATTTTGGGTGCATCTGGCAGATTTTGATGTTGTAGCACAAAATCAACTAAACATTGTGAGCCTAATGATTGTCCATTCTTTTGTGGAGAAAATACCTCTATACCAGTAGTGAAATTTAATTTTTTTTTACTACCAATTCTGTGAGTGGGGCTTGGTGGGCGGGGCAGGGAAGGATACTGCAAAATCTCCATTCCCTCCCTACTCTGGGACCAGCCAGAGATGGTATTTGCCGGTTCTCCGAACTACTCCAAATTTCCTCCACCGATTCTCTAGAACCTGCTGAATTTCACCCCTGCTCTATTCTGCTTATGAATTTTGCTAGTTGTTTGTTTGTTTGGTAATGTCTTTGGTCTCCTTTCCATGTTACTTGAAGCTCAACTCATTCATCAACAATTTTTAATTTTAATTGGAACGGCATGTTTCACTTTTATTTGATAGCACAAAGCAGTCTCATTTTCAGCTGAGGTTTTGGGGGTGCTTGGACAAAATGAAATCAGATCTTGTAACATAGAAGGTCAGGTGTTTTTTTTAAAATCACGGAAGAATACAAGATGCAAAACAGACCACAATATTGAATGAATTGCCAAGACACTGCACAAATACCTGATATTCAATGAAGGTGCTTACATGTTTTATAGGATAGATCTTTGTAATGACCAGATTTGAGGCAAGATCTTGATTTATTTATTTATTTTACAAGAGCCATTGGGACTATAATTCAGGGTTTCATTCATATGTAGGTGATTAATTTTTAGCATTTTTTTTAAAAAAAGGCTCTGCTTCCATTCAATTTTGAAAATTGCAAATGAGTTCTACATTAATGAATTATTAATTGATTGTGGCAATTACTACGGTTTTAAAAACCATGAGACTTGATTCCCTTGTGACTCCAATTTACAAAAGCATTAACAGGTCTAATTAATAATGTATGTACCAAGGAAGACCTAATTAAACAAAGGTGCAATTATAGATATATAAGAGGATACCAGGGAACCAAACTGTATGTTTAATACCATTATATTTTTTTATCTGAAATCTTTTAAATCATGAGTGATGGCCTTTTTTAAAAGCATTAATTAATATTTTATACTATTGGTTATAAAAGAGATCTTGTGGAGATGAGCAAATCACTGGCAAGGGAAACTGAGATTTGTATTTCAAATGTTTTCCCTTGTTTTTACAAGGAACAAGATTTACTAGTGTTCTGGCTGTTTCTGTCTTTTCATTACTGTAGTGTTTACAAGAACTCATTCATGATTTGCCTGCACTGACCTGTTGAGATCAGTGATTTCAGCCTTAATAAATTCCGCTAATAGCATGGCAATTGAACTACAAGGCCTAGCATGTTGCTATAAGAACTCACTGGAACCAAACACTTCTGAATAATATCCAGCCACTGAAGTCTCAATTGCTGAATGTCTAAATAGCTGCTCAAAAAAAAAAAAGAATATATTCCACAAGGAAATCCCTATCAAGAATGGAAGCTGCAGAAGCCCCAGAGCTCATTTTAACAGCATTGCCAAAAAGGCATTAAGAGTTGTTAACCTAATTTTGCAAAGCTTCTTCTCCAGTAACATTGTACTGCTAACTAGGGCATACAAAACCTTTGCCAGACCAATTCTCAAATACAGGTTGCCTGCCTGGAATCCATACTATTTATCGGACATTAATACAATTGAGCAGGTCCAGAAGTATTTCATGAGAAGAGTACACCACTCTTCTGCTCACAATAGAATCCCTTACACCACCAGGTTCGAAATTTTGGGCTTGGACCTAAGCATAGTACGCAAAATTGTCTGCTACAACGTCCTACAGTACGTCGACAACTACTTCAGCTTCAACCACAATAATACACGGGCAAACAAGCGATACAAACTCAAGGTAATTGCAGAAAATATGACCAGCAACAGGGTGGTCAACACCTGGAATGCTTTACTTGACTCCATTGTTACATCCTTAAACCCTCACAGCTTCAATCTTAAACTGTCTACCGTGGCCCTCACCCCATTCCTAAGAGGTCTGTAAATGGGGTGTGCATAAGTGCACCAGCATGCCTACTGTCCCTGTCCTACTGTCCCCATTTACTTGTATTCATTTCCTTTGTTCATCTCATGTTTATACTTATACCTGTTATCTTGTATGTGTTTGGCAAACTAAATAAATAAAATAAATAAAAATATGATCCAGCATATCAAACCCTGAGAAATTGGTCACTACCACTGATCCTTGTTTCCCTCTTCTCTCATATTTCTTGGGATTTGACTTGCATGCACTTGAGTAACAGGAAGTCCTTTAGATGAAAGGATCCACAACACATTGTGGTTAGTTTTGGTTAGTCACCTTTCACTACGTTCCTTTCTTTGAAAGTTGACTGTTCCCTGTAATTAGTTAGGAAGTCAACATTCCTGGAATTTGCTATCTATTCTTACTTTCTGGGTGGGGACGGGGTGTGTGATAAAGGCTTTAATTAATGGATTAGCTTAGGTACTTAGAGCAATTGGTTATTCATTTTATGAGCACAGCTTCACAATTGTGCTCATAAAAATAGCATAGAATAATAAGAAAATATTTCTGTTGCAAAAAAGGAAATCAGTAATTAAAAACCCCTTCCCCTACAGGGAACAGCAAGTGATTAAAGAGCTGATTCAAGAACGCTGAGGTCATTCAGCTGAAAAAAAAAGGGGGAGGGGAAGCAGCCACACTATACAGTACCTGAAAAAAAGGAGATTTAAGACAGGATAGTTTCAAAAAACTTGACAAATGCTCACATCTTTGCAACTGTACAAAAAAAAACCCCAAAATAAAACATACAAATCATATTTGAGATGAGAGAGAAGCACAACATGAACATTGCACTTGTCAGGAATAAAAACTATGTTTTCTATAAAAATGGTGTCAACAAAAGATATAAAATCTGAATAAAGCAGTCATTATCTCTAATGTTACTATATACCAGTGTCAATCCCTTGATTATGTAATGGTCAATGCCTTACGGTTAACCTGTGAAACATGGGCCATATTTGGAGCCCACCCATTTTCTGTGGCTTCTTCAGCATCCCAAGGTTATGCTACCAATATTTTACAGGATTATATGAAAATTCAGTCACCAGAATTTTCTGGATTTTTGTAATCAAACAAACAAAACAGTCCTGTTAAGTTCTCAAAGTTAAACAAAAAATGTTCTAAACTCCTGTTCTTGGTAAAACTTCAAACCAGAGTTTAAAATCATCCAGCAGCACAGCTACTTCAAACTTCTGCCTACACTAAAGTGTAAAATGCTTGCTAACCTGCTGAATACCGCCCCCCCCCCAATCAAGCTTAGGAACGTTTTGCTTGGAATCTGTGGTTAACCTTGGTTGCCTGAGCTCATATCTCCCTATGGTTTGCTTTTCTCAGTATATAGGCTTTGTTTTTACTAATGCTTCAAATCCCCATCTCTCCCTTTGATACACACCCTTGCCCATTGCCTTCCTGGTGTTTTATAGTTCTTTGGTCACTTAGTCATCCCCTATACCTATGAATTATTGAGAAGAACCAGCGATGCCTGCTGTGATTTGCAGTCATCTACACCCCACCTTGCCCCACTAACTGCCCTGGAATCTAATCTCTTGAAGAAAACAGTATGTTCTCCTACTTCCATTCCAAGCCCAAGATGTTTTAGAGGAGGGATGATCAGACAAGGTAGCCATGACTGACAATAGCTGTTAATAAATTATTGACACGGGGATACAATTTTCTCAGCAGTAGGCTGCTTTTCCTTAGTGCTATACAATCTGAACTCATCGGGAAGTCACTGAACTCCCTCACACAATCTAGATTTCACTCCACTCCACCCTTTCAGTTTCTTTCAACTTCAGTGAAGATCAAACAGCCTGTGTAAAAATCTCAGGGCTATTTGATTTGATTTTAAAATCCAATCTTTGAGGAGGGTTTTAAATCTAACTTCCTGTGATTGTTAGTATTGTGTTGAAAATCTGCAGGAGATGAAATGAGTAACGGGTTTGGGAAGGGAAGGGAAGGGAAGGGAAGGGAGGAAGGAAGGAAGGAAGGAAGGAAGGAAGGAAGGAAGGAAGGAAGGAAGGAAGGAAGAAACAGCTCTTCTGTTTGTTTGTGTGATAGGTGTGTATTCCATGGCTATGTAGCTGCTTCATAAGAATGAGTTTTCCAAGTACTTTAGCAACATTAGCAAATCCAGTGACAGCAAAACTAGATTAAGTGGCAAACCATCTTTAATATCTTGTGGTGGAATTAGTAGTTTCAAGAAAAACAATGAAATCCATAGTTCCCATTTCCCTCTAATAGCCAGCAAACAGATTGAGAAGCTATGTGCAAGAACTGGAGGGCAGGATAGACTGCCTAAAGCTTTCTTCATTCACTATCAATTTTTGCCTGAGGAGCAAAGAACAGTTGTACCTGAAATGACAATCAAGAGAGGATATAAGTGAACCTTTGAGGAGAACATTTGATCACTAGGTTTCAGTACTGAAAACTATTTCTCCAATTGCACTCTTCACTTATTCAGAGTAAAGTAGAGTAGAGTAGAATAGAATAGAATAGAATAGAATGGAATAGAATAGAATAGAATAGAACTGAATTCTTTATTGGCCAAGTGTGAATGGACACACAAGGAAGCAACTATTCATATCAATATAGGCATACTATGATAATTGCTAGGGAGAAGCCTTTTAATTATTTTCCTCCTGACCAAACTCTGCAGCCTCATTGCCTCTTTGCCTTCTGGAATGCAGGCCCTCCCTCCTGGGAATCCAGACTACATTCTACCACAGTTATTATGGATTATGGACCTCAGAAATTCTTTATTTTGTATTGTGATGACTTTATATTGTGGTGATTAATTGGAACATATTATTTTTCAATTGTTGCTTTATGCTATGTCTGCATTACACTTAGTTTAGTGCATGATAAATAAAACTACTACTGGTAATTCATGCGGCAATTAGAGGAGAAAAGTTATCGAGCAAAGGAACAATTAAACAATTCCTCTTATTTGTCCTTCTTTTCTTGCAAGTGGCTTCTTTACTTCACTACCTTAGAATGTTTGGGTTTTAAAACATGAAAATTGCGATTGTTTCTACTTTCATAATATTTCTATACCCCCAGACTCTAAAAATTTATTTAAAAAATCCAAAATGGAAAATAAGATGATTCAGAGCTTATGAAAAACCCTTCACTTGAATTGGCTTTAATGATGTAAAGGTGGGATGAAAATTATCAATGAACGAGAAGTAAAATTAGAAGCACAGGGTTACTTTTATAAATTAAATCCATCCACAAGTATGCAATACACACACAACCCCAAAGTTTCATAGTCACTTGGGAAGATGTCTTAATTGGATCTCCATAACAGCTGTTACTGCTGTTTATTTCAGTTATCAGAGACAAAGGCCAAGGCAATTGTCTTCTCGCATATCTTTATCATTGCTCATAGAAAGAAAGATAAGCAGCAAATTTTCTTTGAGCTGGAGTTTGAGCCTTGCCAAGCATCCTATAAAAACCATTCACTAATGCCAGCCTTGTAATGCTGACACAAATTGAGCTGTTAAAGCTCTAGCAGCTGTTTTTCCAGGTCTCACTTCCTTGTGAAGACAAATTACTTTAATAATTGCTCATTGACCAAATTCTAGTGTTTCATGTTGAGTTGGTAAAGATGCAGATTTCCTCCATGGATCTGGAAGACAAACTATTGCACACACATACAAAGTGCAATTTTGATCCCCAGAAGGCTCTAATCCAGGGGTCCCCAAACTCATTGATGCCTTCATGAAGATTTAGATTGTTTATCAACCACCAAACATTTATTACATGGGAATAATGACCTAAATAGTACTTTAACTCAGAGTTCTCCAACCTTTCCAGTTTTGTGGACCAGTGGGGGAGGGGGAAGAGGGGATCATTTCACACTAGTAGCAGGCAAGTGCACCTGCCTCTTGCACAGATGGAGCACACGTGCAGGTGCTCTCACCCACTGCTCACACACTCGCCTTCCGCTTCAGGCAGACCACATCTGAACTGAAGCTCGGGGATTGGGGACTCCTGAGTTAACTAATAACACTGCAAATAATAACCACAAAAGCCAGGTAGATTGAGGGTAGATATTCACCATTTTGGGGAAGCCTGTTCTAGTCTGAAAATCTGTTTTCATTCTCCTTGTTCCACTTCCTTTGGCCAAACTGTTTAGGTTATTGATAAAGGTCATGTTGAATATGTCAAATTGCCTTTTTCTTTTCAGTGGCTATAGACAATAGGGATTGTAGTAGTCCAAATGATCTAGACTGGAAAAGGCCAGTGAAGAGGGTCCAAGATTCATTAATCTCTTTGCTTTTAAAATATTATGGAGAAGGGAATAGCGTGATTTCTGATTGAAATTTTGGTTTGAAAACAGGTGGTGTTATTTTCTTTTATCCTCAGGCAGCAAGGAGGACAGTGGAACTAAAACTGGTTGACTTGTCTGCTTTCCACATTCAGCATTACCCCCGAATAAGCATAGCAAGGAGCAAGCTTCTTCCATTTATGAAGCATATGTTGGCATTTTTGAGTGGTAAGTGTTTGTCATTTTGATGTACAAGGCTAGGCCTTGGCTTGTCACTGCATGCTCGTCTGTCACTTTGCATTTTCATTGCAAATGTTGGATCTTCTCCCAGGCCCTCTTTCTTCCATGGATCTCAAATGTCCATGGAAATTGAAAAGTTACCATCTGATCAAGATGCCATCTTGTCACCTGCCCAAAAGAGTAACCCATTACAACTCTCAAAATATGTCACTCTGTCAGCTTGAACATTCAAGTCGATCCTTCAGTACACGAGCATTCGATCAGCACTCATTCCTCACTCAACACAACTCATTACTTCATGTCATTTCCCCCCATCATCAAATATTTTGTTCTCCAGATTGAACTACCAAAGGGTACATTAGATTTATAAATGTTCTTGACAAGCAGGCCCCAGAGATGGAGCGCAGTGAGGTAAAATAATATCCATTGACATGGGCAACTTTTTGTGGGGGAGGTGGAGAAGGTCAGGATCCCTGCCAGCTTTTTCTGCTGAATTATTTTTCTGTAAATGTTACCAGTAGTTGCTCATGGAGCAAGAAAAACTACACTTGATATTTTTGTTTTAGACTCTTGGGCATTTAATTAGAAGCCTAAACTTTTGTGTGTGTGTGTAAGTAATTAATTAGATTTCTAGACTGCACATTGAAATGACTAAGTGGAACACAATATGTTTCAACATAAAATATCCACACTACAAGTAAAAATGTTCACATAAAAGAATAATAAATAATAACTGGAAGAAAAATCAATATTCATGCTAAGAAAACCAAGAGTAACAAAAGAAAAATATTCACATAATGGCATAATCCCATTAACTAACTAAACAGAAAGCCCCTGAAAAGAGCTATCTCAACTAATTTCTGGAAAGTAATAAGCATCCAGAGAAGTCTCTAGGGAAAGGCTACTATAATACAGAAACCATGGCAAAAAACATCTCCTAGTTTCAGCCCCTTTGACTCAATGGGGATGAAGAATATCAGCAACTTCTCTCAGGATATGGGTTTCAAATTGGAGATTTCTAGATGGAGAAAGCAATTGCAGAAGTACCTCAATGCCAGCATTTTAATTTTCACTGGAAACATATTGACAATCAATGCTGGGTTTAATGTGATTTTAGCATTTAGTGCCACTTAATAAGAGGGCTGCTTCATTTTGTATTAGCTGCACGTAATCTTTAAAGACAGTGCAATATACAACTGATTAATGGTCCAAGTTGGAAATGATGGGAACAAGACTTAATGATATGTGATCATTGTCCTCAGGCAGTGTCACAACTGGCCATTTAGACCCTCCCGGCTACAACCTTTACTGGATGTATCTGTGAATGTAGGAGGAACCCCAAGTCATGGGCCCATTCCCTGAGAAACAAAGTATGTCATGAAAGATGTTTACACTGCCTTTGGAAAATGGAATTAGCCAAGTCTTGATGAATCAATATTCTGAAATAAGGCAGCTGTTTTTATGGGTTCCTACTAATCTCTACCAGTGAAAATGAAGCCATTATTTTAGTTGGAATTATGTAAACAGTGAAAAGATCAGGTATTTATAGGAGGGAGGGAGGGAGGGAGGGAGGGAGGGAGGGAGGGAGGGAAGGAAGGAAGGAAGGAAGGAAGTTATTTGGCTTTTTAAATAGTCTTATATGTAAATATGTCGTACAGTAATAATTCTTTGTCTTGAACTCAATCCATTTCAATTGTACATGAATAACAGAAACTGTATATTCATTTCAGTGGATGCTGCTATTTTATACATGGCCAAGATCTGGGCTTGAATTACCCAGTTGAGATTCATAGCTGTTCAGTAAGGCAGAGATACAGCTATAATGCATGAGCCTATGAATGTTGTGCATTTTAAATTGTTGTCTGTCTATTTGTCTATTTATCCCCTTCCTTTGTTTATTGTAAGCCGCCTGGAGTCCTTCGGGAGTGGGCGGCATACAAGACCAATAAAATACAAAAAAAAAAAACGAAATGAGCCACACCTTCTGTCACACAGAAACTCTGACAATGAGCCTGGCTAAAATTGAATGCAAACAGCCACCCTCAGTCTGGTGCAGAGAAAATTAAGTTTGCCAAATAAACAAATCTTCCATAGTGACAACTTCAACTATTCTATTGCAGATTTAAATTGAAATCCTATAGCACGATAATAAGTCAATTGTACTTTGTGGAGATTACATTTAAGAATATAAGAAAACCATTAATTTCACTGCTGATGAACGCTGCTTTCAGAATCATTTGAAAGTCATTTCAGCGGACCCGCCATTCCTGCCCAAAGTAATGATTTGTGAGTAAATGCATATGATGTGATAGCATTATGCTCAGAATTTATCTCTTCCACATAAGCAGCACTGCATGCACTGCAGTAGAATGCAAGCTATTTGAAGTGTGATATATCGCATGACATATTTTGTTTCATTTAATTGTGTGCAAATACAAAGAAAGGCATGTAGAGAGGGGCAGGAGGTAGGTAGATATAGAAATATGTATCTCAGCCCTAAAAATATTTGGAAGATTTTATATCCACCTCTCTAATCTGCAAAGGGTGATACACCAGAATGTTTTTATAACCTTAGATAAGAGGCTACTCACTAGTCTCATATTCTTATAAATCATAAGAACTTGCTCTTATATGGTATCTTCCTGACATCTAATTACGAGGCCAAATGAGCTTCCCCAGACTTCTTTGCAATTAGTTCTGCCTTGCTTCCATTTTCAGCTTTTCCCTTTCCACATAAACCCTTTTGATATCTAGACATTTAGTTGTATTGGGTTTTTTAAAAGGAATTTCTCAAGATTATATAACTACACCGCTCTTAATTCTCTACAGATCCAGCAAAATCCAATTCAAATTGTCAATTCAGTTCAGAAAATCTATTTAGTTTGAGTCAAGAATTCAATTCAGTTCATTTTTTTTCAAAAATCAACTCAGTTCGATTTAACTGTTTGAGCTGCATCATTGAATCACATCCATTTGATTTGAAAAGAGCTAACCTTATGTACATTTTGTGCAGGAGCATGCAAAATCACGTGATTCATTTCCACAGTTTAATAACTGAAATCAGCTTTCTAATTTTATTTCCAAAATCAATTTTACCGAGAAATTGAATTAAATGACTTTCAAATCAAATGCCCAAACTGAATGTTATGCACTCATATGAGTTATTCCTTGCAATCTAAGGTTTTTCACAAGATTGTCTGCCTAGCCCTGTGCTTTGAGGATTTTGGAAAAACAAAACTGAACATGACTTCCTCTGGCCCCATAGTTCATTTGAAAAAGGTAG